>NW_026250427.1:0-584642 GCF_024521635.1 Tricharina praecox
AACCAGGATAGAGTGGTTTTTACTAATAGATTATTAAGAAGTATCTACCTGTTCGGTTAGTCCAGAAGCAGTATGTAGAATTAAAACAGTGTTCCTGCCTGTTCCCCTACCGGTATGAGAGGTTGAAACATAGTGAATCGTTTCGTGATCCGCAGTCTTCGGTCTCCATGTAGAGTAGCATATGGAGGAGGCTTTGTTGTCTGTGATGTTTCCCAAGCTTCAAAGGCCACAGCTACCTGGTACGGTATTACAGGGTCCAGTCCGCAGCTCCACAGCTCCGCCGAGTCCGCCGAGTCTCGACAGATCATCGATCCGCAATCGCGCCATCAGCATCCGCTTCCGATTCCGCCGTAGGCAGCCACAGCCCAGCGCAGGCAGGGCGCTCGATCGCTAATCGTAGAGGAACAACCGTGTCGGTACATTTGCACATACGGACGTCCATCGATATCGATTTGCCGGAGCGGATTCCCCACATGCCACATGCACACAAAACAAAACCCGCAGTGGGCCAATGCCAGCTGAAGAATCCCGGTCGGTCGGTCGATCGCTTGGATCAACAAACACCACGAAGCCAGCCAGCCACCTCTCGCTGTTACACCACCTGCAGCAGCAGAAGCAGCAGTATGCGGCGCCAATGCCAATGCCAGCCCGCATGCGACCGACCAGACTCTGCCCGTCGAGGCTTAAGACTCTAAGTCTTTAAGTAGAGCGCGACGGGAAAAAACCCGCGCCCGTTGATTGATCTCCCTGCCTTCACAATCACCTTCGCCCTCGCCTTCATCATCATCATCACCATCACCATCACCTTCACGAGCCAACGAGCCAACGAACGCAAGAAATTAAACACACACGCCCCCCCATACACACACAATGCCGCGACCGGATAAAGACTCCCCCGACTACGCCGCGCACAAAGCGCAGAAGCGCGCCGCGCGAGCCGCCAGGCGGGACGCGGAGGGGGCCGACGGGGCCGAGGAGACCAGACTGGCCGCGCCGCGGGACGACAGCAGGCGCGATCGCAGCCGGAGCAGGGGACCGCGGCGCGATGACGACAGGGGCGGGAGCGAGACCGAGCGCGAGGGCGCGCGGCGGCGCGCGAGGAAGGATGCTGCTGCCGGTGAAAAGACGCGCGAGCGGAGTTATGGCTACGGTGGTGAGCAGGCTGCAGTGGGTGCAGTGGGTGCACTGGGGGTGTACGGCGGTGCTGGTGGGGCGTTGTCCAATCAGGCGCAGGCAACGCATGCGGCGAATTACTCGTCGTACCCGCCGGATGTGCCCGCGGATTATGGCGTCGGGAAACCGCCGCAGGGGGTGGCATACAACCTTAGCTATCCGCCGCCCGAGAACAGCTACGGACATGTACCCTCTCCGCCGCCGCCCCAGCCTGGGACCTACAGTGTCACTTCGATTGCTGCGCTCCCGCCCACAGCCGGGGGTGTATACGACCATTGCCGCCCCGCCGCCGCCGCAAACGGCCTCTTTCCCGATGTCTGGCCAGGGAAGACCGGCGTTGCAGTCTACCGTCCCAACTGTTTTCCAGTATCAGACGGGGGGTCCGACGGCGATCGTTCCGTACGGCGGCGATATGCCGCCAAACTTGGATCCGAACAATCTGACCGGGCCGTTGCCGGGTGAGGGGGCCGGGAAGGTCTATCCTCCCGGACAGGCACCACCACAGTTTGAGAATCCCGACTATTACCACCATGTGCTCTCCGACTCCACTACAACGCAGTCGTTGACACAATCTATATCGGCATCGACCGGGATGGGTGCGAATGCTAGTTACACCGAGGGCAATGGCAAGCCAAACGGAAGCGGCTTCTCCGGCAAGCTGGGAAAGCTCGGGATTCCTTCGTTGTCGAAGCTTTCTCTGTCGCCGGGCGGCGGTAGCAACGGCCATAGTGCACACGCAGCGGGAACTCTGCCACCACCCTCACCCGCCTTGCTGCCCTATCACGGAACATACCAGTCCATCTCGCCCATGCCGTCGCCTGTCTTCGCCGCCCAGCCTAACTCGCTGATCTCCGCCTCGGGATCCATCGGTATAGGAAAGCACCAGGCATCCGGCTCCTTCTCCATTGGCCCACCGGCATTCGCTAAGCCATCACTGAGCTTCCACGGCCGACCCAGCTACGAAGGTGAAGGCCACAGCCAATCCAACAACCAGCCCAACACGCCCCAAACAGCAGACCCGTAATGATAGCCTCCCCCTATGTCGCCCCCTCCCGCGCCAGCTCCCCATCTCCCGAGCGCACATACAACCCCGCCTCAGACGCGAAAGCAATCCTCGACGAGCTCCGACACACATTCACGCGACCCTCGCCGCAGCCACTAATAGAAATCCTGCCGACTCTGACGCCGCAGCAGCTCAAATCGCTGCGCAAAGAATACAAGACGCTCTACCGGGGCGTAAACCTAGCCAAGCACATAAAATCCGTTTTCACGACGTCCACGCCCTTCGGCAAAATCATCTTCGCCGTAGCCCTGGGGCCCTACGAGAGCGAAGCGTGGTTTTCGAACGGCTGGTACCAGAAAAAGGAGACGCGCAACGAGCTGCTGATCGAAGCGCTAATGGGCAAATCCAACGCCGAGACGGAAGCGATCAAGGCATGCTTCAAGGACGCCAAATACGACTCGTCGCTCGAGAAAGCAGTCGCCGAGGAGCTGCCCGCCAACAAGTTCCGCGTCGCGGTGATGGCGCAGCTCTCCTGCGGCCGCATGGACGAGTCCGCGCCGTTCGTAGAAGCGGGCGTCCATGAGGACGTTAAAAGACTTGGCACGATCCTGGAGCGCACTAATGGCGCCGCGGGTGGTGAAACCGAAATGGTCGGGATTATTGTTAACCGCTCCGATCGATGGCTCCTCGCCGTCGCCCAGCTGTATAGACAGGTCTATCAGCGCGACTTGGCGAAGGCTGTCATGAAGCACTCCAAGAACCTTGTGGTAGCTACCCCCCCTTCCCCCAACCCCCCACCCCCCCCCGCGCCCCCGCTCACACATGCACACACAGGGCGAAACACTCCTCCACATTCTCTCAGGCGTCACAGACCGGCCTTTGCGCGACGCGAAGCTTTTGCAGCAAGCGCTGGTAGCGGTAGTGGAGCAGAGCCGCGAGGACCTGCTGATCTCGCGCGCCACAAGGATCCATTGGGACCCGAGACACCTAAGAAGGGTCAAGAAGGTCTTCAAGAAGAAGTATGGCGGTCTGTCGGTGCGAAGGTCGTCGAGGTCGCCAAAGGGAGCTTTAGGGAGTTTTTGCTGAGGATGTTGAGGGAGGATTAGGGGTGGGGGAAGGGGGCGCGGGCGGGGGGGGGTTGTTGTACACTTTTTTGGTTATAGGATGGGGTTTAATGGATGGGTATGGGGACGGTCTACGGTATGGCTATGGATGGGTGAACCAAACTCACGGTGATTCGCTGGAACTGGTCCACGGGAACATGAACAGACTACTACTAGGAAAAGGTGATCGGTCATTTGAGGTCACTCGTGATATCATTGATTCAGTCTATCTCAAGAAGCTAGTACAAACGCCCAACCCATGACAATGCGCCAAACAACTGTGCAGCCATCCTACTGACAGAAGTGAATGAAATGAGAGAAATGGTAAGAAATGTTAACCTCAAATGCGCAGAAGCCTGGAGTGCAACAACATATTAGCTCGGTACCTATCCGGGAATGGGATGGGATGGGATGAGAGGCCATATACGTACCAAAAGATCTCGTCCTTGACCCGTTTACCAGGAAGCCCACTGGTTCTCCTCGTTATTGTCCTTCGAAGATCCACCGGCCGTGGTGTGGGCGGTTGGGCGTCCGCACCTGCCGCTCTTGATGCTGGATCAGCGCCGAGGGGGCGTTGAATTCCCTCTTGCAGGCGGGGCAGCTACGTAGTTACACAACATATCAGCTTCAATTCTAGCCGTCGGGGAAGGGGGGGATGGGATGGACGGGATGGGGGGTTCATACACAGCCTTGCGACGGGTATGTGCGGGGCCCTCCAGGTGCTGCCACAAGCCGTTGTACGTATTCATCTTGCTGCCGCACGGGCAAATGTACTTTCCGTGAACCTGGTTGAAGTACTTGTACATCTCGTGGTGGGCGATGCCGAGATCGTTGGCGGCTCTGTTGCTGGCGGTGCTGGTGGTGTCGACCCTGTTGCGGGCGTGGTGCGTGAGGAAGCCGCCGCCGCTGCCACCGCCACCGCCTACTTCTCCCTGCGTCTTAATCCACTGCATGGATGCGCGCTAAGCGGCACGTCTGGCGCGGTGGTTCGGGGGGCGGTTCGGGGGGTGGTTCGGCGTGGAGAAGCCTACGATGGCCCGAGTGGAATAGCTGTTGCTTCTGTGATGCGTGGGGATGCTACCGCCGCCCACAACTCCTTGCGTGCTCATCGGCGGCTTCAATGCGCGCTGAGAGGCAAGTCTGTTGCTTCTGCTGCGGTTGTTGTTCTGGGTGGGAAACCTCCGCCGGGCAAATCTCCGAGAGTGGTCATCGCCTGATGGACTCCGGGCCGAGAGCCATGGTGGTTATTCTGGTTGTAGTTCTGCGTGGGGAACTTTCCAGTGGCCTGAGTGGAATAGCTGTTGCTTCTGTGGTGCGTGGGAAAGCCGTCGCCGCCCATATCTCTCTGCGTGATCGTCGGTGGCTGGACTGAGCGCTGAGAGGCATGGATGTTGTCCTGGGTGGGGAAACCATCGTCGTCCATAGCTCTGAGATCCTCACCCACTGTTGGACTGCTCCGGGTCTCATGGCATGGTCCGTTCTGGTGCATCGAGTCTCCGTGGGCCATTCCTCCCCTGCAGTTCTTCTCCGAGTGCATTGTGAGCCCGTTTTTGCTGCCTTCAAGGTCTGTCGGCAACACAAAGTAGGTCACATATTCGATGGGCTTGTTTACCTGCGGCTTGGTCAACAACACCACTCGGGTCCACACCGCGCATCAGCAAGCAAGCAACATACCCGATCCGCATGAATCGCCAATCCGCGCTGACTCTTGAAGTCCTTGTACAGATGTGACAAGTGAAATGCCCACGACTGAGAACGCGGTGCTTGCAATGCTCCTCCCACGAACGAAAGTCGATATTGTTGGCAGCCGACAGTACGCATGGTCGTCGGCGCTCTCTTTGTGGCTCCTCATCTGGTCCTCATTACGGAACACCTTGATACATATAGGGTCACTTGACGGAAGGTGAGGGATTCACAACCACCTCCCCCTCCTCCAGGTCGGAAAGAGTAGCACGGACTGTAGTTACCGCTGCGGGTTAATTTCGGTTGCGGAATGGGAGCTTGTGGGAGCTATGTACTTACGCGGGGCATGGTACCAACCTTCGTTACTGGTTGGGCTTCCTTTGCTTTAACTCTGGTTGATTTTTGACCGGCATACCTTGGTTGGTGAAGTTGAGGGTAGGTTGTGAGATGGCGGAGGGAACACCGGGTTTTTTTCGGGGGGGGGGGGGGGGGGGGGGGGGGGGGGGGGGGGGGGGGCGGGGGGGGGGGGGGGGGGGGGGGGGGGGGGGGGGGGGGGGGGGGGGGGGGGGGGGGGGGGGGGGGGGGGGGGGGGGGGGGGGGGGGGGGGGGGGGGGGGGGGGGGGGGGGGGGGGGGGGGGGGGGGGGGGGGGGGGGGGGGGGGGGGGGGGGGGGGGGGGGGGGGGGGGGGGGGGGGGGGGGGGGGGGGGGGGGGGGGGGGGGGGGGGGGGGGGGGGGGGGTGTGCGGTTGCTGTTCTGGATCCTGATAGAACCCGACCTTGTTTCTTTCTCTCCGACTTGGAGGTGATAGAACCCGCTGTGTTTATTTGGCCGACAGTCACGTGGGCTGCCCGAGCCGAATCGGGTATTCACCAATTGTGTGTAGAACAGAGGTGCCAAGATAATTCAAAAGCCCCGAAAACACCTTGTATGTTGGGGACATCTAAAACCGGAGTGTTTCACTCCCGTTTTGACGTTCGGTTAGTTAACACCTAATTTTAAAACGGCTTTTTACCCTCGTGGACCCCTCCGGCGCTGAAATAGCGCCCATGTAACCCCCCTATCCTCGATGTACCCCACACAAATTTTATAATTAGAGTACGGTAATTGTTTACCACAACAAAACAGATTTATTCCTCCACCACCACCAAAACCAGATTTTAGTTCAATTAAAGTATGTATTTTTTTGTCACTGTACGGCAATTCTTCACCACAACAAAACAGATTTATTTCTCCACCACTAAAAGCCAGATTGTAGTTCTACCCACCAGAACCACGTATGTAGCAGCGTTTTTTTCTTTTTCCGGGTTTTCAGTAATTGCTTACCTGTGTGGCTGCCTACATTTGGGCGCATAGTGACCAACACCACTGCAGATGCTACAGCGTGGCGGAGGTTATTAGACACGTCCGGCAGACTAGATCCACCATTGCTAGGAGTGTACCCCTTCCTCCGCATGTCGCCCTTCTGTACTCGCTTTTTTGCCGGTCTACCCCGCGGTATCTTGGTCAATGGTGGCTTGCAGGATTGAAGCTGAAGTCGGTTCTCTCTAGTCTCTTCTGCCTGGCGCGGAGAGTCTGAGCCCGAGTCCTCCTTGATGATTTTGTTGAAGCCCTCCCAGTCGAACGGTGTCACAGCCGCTTTGTAGATTTCGGCCCATTTGCCATAAGAAAGGGCCTCTATTTTGTTGTGGTGAAGAATTGCCGTACTTTAATTGAACTAAAATCTGGTTTATGGTGGTGGTGGAGGAGTAAATCTGTTTTGTTGCGGTAAACAATTACCGTACTTTAATTATAAATTTTGCGTGGGGTACATCGAGGATAGGGGGGTACATGGGCGCTATTTCAGCGCCGGAGGGGTGCACGAGGGTAAAAAGCCGTTTTTTTTAAAAAAAAAAAGCTCTGTACAGTGATAGAGAAGAGGCAGGAGATGATTTATACAGCGCCCTTTTTTTAAAAAAAACGTTGTGGTTGAGTGGCAACCAAAATTAAAAATAAATAGACGAAAAAAGATTTAGTATGGAGAGGCCCTGGGAATGTCCAGCAGCTGAACAGCCACAATGCCCGATTGGGCAGTCTTGCAACACCCAGTTGCCCGATTGGGACGTCTTGGCACCACAACATGGTGGCTAATTGCCGTGATAAAGGATATTTTGTACATAAATGGAAACTAATTACCTACAATCTACTACAATTCTGACTTATCGCTAACCTGTTGATGAGCTTTGTACATCTGCGCTTTGGAAAATGGGCAAGAACTGGCCGAGAAATTGTGATATTCGTTCCCGGCGGGGTTGTCGAGCGCTGAAGCGCTAGAGCTCTAGAGTAGGCTGCGGAAGCGCGGTCAATGGTATTAGTGACAGACCTGTTGAAGAATAGAACCAATAGAATGCGCGTGCTCATGCGATCCAGAAGAGTGTTTTATCGAAGAAAACGGGCAAGAACTGGCCGAAATATTGTGATTTTCGGTCTCTGCGGGGCCATGGAGCGTGAGAAAATAAAATAAATAAATGCTAGTATATTACCGCATTTGGATTTTAATTCCCCCGATCCGAATGTTCACTTACTCCGGCACTAGATGTCCCCTGAGGCTTCAGCCCTATGTGCACTCTAATCTATAGAGTGATGTGATAAAGTTTAGCTAGTGCACATGTCGATCACCAATTAGGGTTGTCGGCAACATCCTACTTCTACATCCCGCTTCAACCGTATTTCAACTCCATCCAATAACATCCACCCAACGCCAAGAAAGAAAACAGCGACAAAACACCATGGACATCCCCCTTCCACCGTCGGAAGACGGTTCGCCCCCTCCTCCCGATATTCCATATCTGGTATTTGAACCACCTCTTCAGATCCAGAGACAGCGTGCCATCCACGACATTCTGCGCTCAATTGCTGCCACTCCGCGGTTCGCAGGAAACATCCCCAGGCTTCTTGACGTTGGCTGCGGCGAAGCAACCTTCATCCGTCGTTTGGTCCCGTGTGAAGACGAGTTGCCTCTGGGGCAGATGACAGGTGTCGACATCGATGACGAAGTTGCGCAGAGCAAGAGTTGGATGTTTCTAGAACAGCCGTTTGGGGACGAAGAGGACAGATGGCGTGGTCTCGACATTAGGCTGCTTCAAGGAAGTTTCGAAGCGCTGCGGATCGAGGACGTCGGCTACCATGAGGTGATTGTCTCTGCCGAAGGTGGGCGCAACCTAATTTCCCCGCAATCGAAAGGGTACATAGAAACTAACGAGGAGTGTCTAGTACTTGAACATCTCGACCCTGGCCCACGCTCGCAGTTTGCACCAACTCTGCTGGGAAAGCTGAAACCGAAGGTTTGCATCGTCACCACGCCGAATAGAGAGTTCAATGCGCTCTTCGACTTCTTGTCGAACCTGGATCCCAACGCGCCGGCGGCTGAGAGGTACCGTCGCGACGGGGTCCCATATCTCATGAGGCACCACGACCATCGCTTCGAGTGGACGAGACAGGATTTCAGATCCTGGGCGTTGCAGGCGGCCGAGGAGTTCGGGTACGATGTACAGTTCTGTGGTGTGGGTGGTCTCGGAAGGGGGATGGGAGAGGTGGGCGGGGAGAATGCTACCGACGTGCTGCGGGAGGCGGCCGAGGCTTGTGGAAGCCCTGATTCGTTCCTGAAGGGAACGGATAAATGGGGAGAACTGAAGGGGATTGTCTGCGACGTCGATGACGACGACAAGGGAGTGGACATCCTTCGGAAGGCCTTTGGGGATTGCTCGCAGATCGCAGTTTTCGTCTTGAAACCACAGGAGGAGTCGGACAGCGACATCAACGCGCCGTACACGGCTTGCAGTGACGGACTGAAACTGGTGCAGCATCACTCTTATCAGTACACGACTGAGGAGTTCCCGCCGTCACTCGAAACAGTCCTTAGACTACTGATGAGTGAACGGCTTTTGCACCTCATCCCGGAGCTCATCCGAGAAGAATGGACCAGAGACGACAGCGAAATTCAGAAGGATATGTTTCTCCGTAAGAAATATGGGAATTCATTCAATCCTAGGGAGAACGTGTGGGACAAACAAGATTGGAGGAAGCTCCGCTGCGAGGCCCTGCGGGAGACGGAACGGATTTTTGCGAGCCTTGGTGGCAGGGTCTGGGAGGTCAAATGTGTCGAGATAATCCTGGACGCTTCCAAGTTGTGGGAGGGGTCATTCAAGCTGCGCAGAGCTTGCCATTTCAGACCCGAGGCATTTGTGGATGTCATGCGCAGCATCAAGGCGACGGAGAAGAGTGAGCTCCCTAGTTCTCTGTTGAGACGAAACTAGCTAACCATGTTTGCAGCACCGGAAGTCCTCGTAGAAAACACCAAGATGAAAGTGGAGCTCAGCCAGGAGGACGACAAAACCGTCGTTACGGCCAGCTTTCCGGCCAAGAGAAGACCCATCCCCAAAGAGCCCTGGGCAGAGCCGGTAAAGCTGGAGCGTGTCATCTTCGACGAAGACACCAACGACTACGGATCCTACGAAGAAGTCGACGAGTTTGACGACGAATTTGACGAATTTGAACTCGCGGACGAGCCGGATGTATTTGATGATGACGAATACGCTGGATCTTCCAATGGCGATGCCGATAGGATCGTTCTTCCCAAGCCCAAGAACCCGGAGTTCCGTTTGCCTTCCCCGGTGAAACGCTCCAGCTCCAGCTCCCCCTCGGAATCAGTCCTCTCGGGCCACCCAGGTGAATTCGATACCGTCATTGAATGGGTCGCTCACACCGAAGGCCCCCGTCCCGAGTTGTGTCTACCGCAGTCGGCGGAGGTAGAGGGAACTCTGGAAATACCCGGCGAAAAACACATTGGCCAGCTGTTTAGAGTCAGATTCATGGGACCTAAGCGGGAGATTGAGAGTTTCGACGATGATGGTGAGGATGGTGAACCCATATTCAAGGAGAAGAAGGAGATAAAAGGGGTGGGAAGTTGGTGGGAGGCGGAGTTGGAGAAAACCCCCGAGATGGAGCTTATGCCTGGTTATTACAAGGAGGAGGAGGAGGAGGCAACCCCCGAGGTGGCGCTTATGCCCGGTCATGACGAGGGGGAGCTGCTGGGAAGATATTTTCTGACATATCTAAGATGACCGCTCCATCGATCTACTGATTTTCCGTAGCTTCGGTGATACTCCGATCTGAAGCTAGAATTCATAGATTTACTTCCTCTTACCTAGATGATACGCTTTTTTCAATTCGGTTTTACATTTCCGGATTCATGAACACATAATGTTTTAGACCCTAAAATGAAGATCCTGTGAATTTTGTGCGGAATTCGTACCCAACAAATAGTGGCGCGATGATTGGTTGGGTGGGTTTCGTTCACCAATATTGGGTGCTTAAAGCAAGCACTTGAAGTATTCACATGATGTGCCCCCAGTTTCTGGCAATCACAGTTTGTCACTCGCGAATTTTGTGACCCAGCGGGAAATCTGAAAACTCGGCGATTCGTCAGATTAACTACGCATTGACGTCTGCACTCCTCAACATGAAGTGATTATCCAGACCCAAATATCGTCTCGGAAGATGGTTGTCCCTGTAAGTAGTACTAGGTAGACAAATTCTAGTAGGGCTTAGGGTATACCTAGTAGAGTTTCTTTCAGCCGCCAGCCATGACGTTATTACCCGGCGGCCTCGCATCATAGAAGAGCTGCAGATGCATATCCGAAACAGGACACCTTACCTGATCCCAATCACGACCTCCAGTTCAACTCCCCAAGACCGATTATCCATCCTTCCTGCTCCCCCGTGCTGCAACGTCGAGCAGCTAAGCACCAACCAGAACCCGACCTAAACGTCATCGTTAGCCGACAAGGCACCATCTAGTCAGCAACCGTGAGGTAGCTCAAGCCTAGCTCATTACATAGCATGGCGAGCAGCTCGGAAACTCCAACCTACAACAAAAAGTCGCCGACGATAAAGCGGATTCGTATGCACCCGCACGCGCACTCCCGGCCAGGGACACAGTTACTTACTTAACGCTGCACAGTGCGCGAAGCCGCCGAATTAGCGAACTCGCCGTCGCCGGACTACTTTGCGGCACCGCTCGAGAACAACCTGTTCGAATGGCACTTCACGATGCGCGGGCCGCCGGAGTCCCCCTACGCGAACGGGATCTACCACGGCCGGATAAACCTGCCCTCCGCCTACCCCATGCGCCCCCCGTCGTTTAGGTTCCTCTCGCCCAGCGGACGCTTCGAGGTCAACCGTGAGATCTGTCTGAGCATCTCGGACCACCATGAGGATACGTGGCTGCCGGCGTGGGGGGTGCGGACGGCGGTGGTCGCGCTACGTGGGTTCATGGAGAGTGAGCCTCAAGGACAGGTCGGTGCGCTGGAGTGCAGTGACGACCAGCGGAGGAAGATTGCCGAGACGAGCGGGGAGTGGAAGTGTGAGACGTGCGGAAAGAGCAGTGTCGAGATCCTGAAGGAGAGCGAAGCGGCGGCCAAGGAAATGGGATTGGATGCGAAGGTGGAGGAAGAAACTCCAGCTGAGCTCAAGATCGGTTTCAAGGTCAAGAAGGAGGAGGGTGAAGGGGCTCAGGGCGGCACAAACGGCGATGGGCCGGCGGCAGATGCAACTCCTACCCCAACCCAGCCGGCGGTGCCACAGCAGCAGCCGTCGCAGCCACAGCCACAGCCGCAACCACAACCGCAACCGCAACAAGCCCCACCACCTATGAACGGACATCTTCCGCCCGGCAGAGAGCAGAACGGAGTACCCGCACACCTGCAAGGAGCATTACCGCCATATCTAGATCCGCGCTTTGCACCCCCGCTGCAGCAGCAAGCACGTGAAGAGACATTCTGGCTGGACCGGATCATTTTTGCGTTGGTCGTGCTGTTGACTGCAATCCTCCTTAAGAGGTTCCTGGGTTTGCCGAGTGTATACTAGATGAACCATCTTCCTGTTTAATTGCTTCTGTCTTTTTGTTCTGGGTTGGTTTTCGATGCTTCGGCGTTTGAGTCGGTCTACTCTAAATTTGAACATCTGGTTTGTGTTATTGGGAATTGTTTGCACCGCTTGATTGTTATTGCATGTACCCGGGGCAGTGTGAGTGGTCTCGCACGATAGGGACTGGATCGAGGGCTAGTATTCATCCAGGTCCCACTTAACTACCTGCGGGGCATCGTCTCCATTTGAAATCAACTTACCAGGTTGCTGATTAGTAATTCATCCATCACTCGCAGCACTGTACATTGTACAGGTATGTAACTGTGAAGCAAGATAAGATAAACTACGATACGATCCATCCGCCCCATCCCACAATACGAACAATCCCAAGCAATGTCCCCGCCCGCCATACCGTCCCGCGAGGAAATCCACCAATGGCTTCTTGACGTCCACCTTCCCCACCCACGGCCTCTATTCCACCAGCTAACCAGCTAACGTGGAGCAGTTCCACTCGACCAGCGCCGCCCTCGACGCAGAGAATTACGTCGACAAGTTCTTCACGCCCACGGCGACGATCCACTTCGGCAACCTGCCACCCGTGAGTGGGCGCGAGAACATCCTCGCCGTGGGTTTCCCCCGTCCCCTCCCCCCATCATCCCTCCCCTATCCGTCCCCAGGTCATTCCTGAGTCCCTCCTTCCAAACGTTATTAACACGAGCAGATGTTCACGCAAACCTTTGCCGCACTCGACTCGATGGAGCACGAGGTAGTGCACTTCGATATCGTCCCTGGCACTGGCAGGGTATACCAGGCGGCCGATATCACGTACGTCGTCAAGGGGGATCCGAAGAGGGAGGTGTTTACGGTCCGTGGGTTGGCCGTGTGTGATTGGCCCGAGGAGGCGGAGGGGGAGGGCGGGGTGATGAGGGCACAGCGAATGCAGATCTTTTTGGATCCGTCGGCGGTGTTTGCGAGAATGGGTGAGGTGGCTGCGGCGAGGGCGGGAGCGGGGGTGTAGGGAGTGGATGGGTGGGATTGGGGACCACAGAGTAATAGCACGCGTATGTCACAGTGGGGAAGGAAGGTTGGAAGGTATGGCTGGCTGTTACGACATGTATGTACCTACAATATCACCATTACAAGAAGAAGTCGTTAAGAAAAAAAAGAGATTTATTTGGTATCTCGTACTTTTAAAAACAAAAAAGGAACTCACCCGCAACGCAATCCCACCCCCTAGGGCCTAGACCCTCCACTTCTGGTCAGGAAACTTCCAGCCAGCCTTGTAGTTGGCCATTCTCAGCTCCTCCATCGACATGCCCATCCACTCGGGCGACATGCAGATGTTCTGGTAGACGACGGGGGGAATGACGGGATCAGGCGAGGCGTAGTACACGCCCTCGAGGCGGGGGTGGAAGGCGGGAGTCACTGGAGCGCCCCTTCTAGACGTGTACCTGTTGGCGTCATTGATGTCACTGGCGTCGTCGTCGTCCTGCGTGGTGTTCGCATCGAAGAATGTCGGCGGAATACCCATCTGCCATTGATAGTGCGTGTCCTGGCTGAAGGTGGGACCCGCTCCGGGAGGTGATGGATCACGGGTAGTGAAGTTACTGAATATGGTGGGAGCATCGATAGTGTCGGGCCAGTTGGGAGCGACGGTCGTCGAACTCGAAGCCGAAGGGCCGCTTCCGGTCCCCCAAGGACGTTTCGGAAACAGAAACGGGTTGTCCTTGATATTGTTGCAGGTGGCTGCAACAGTCGGGTCGGAGCTGGATGGAGCGACCCTCTGGTCGGGAAATCTCCAGCCGGCCTCGTAGTCCGCCAGCCGAAGTTCCTCCATCGGCACATCAGTGCATGCAGATGGAGCGGTTTGGCTAGCTGTGTTTCCGGCCGTGTTGGTCGTGTTTCTGGCAGTGAGAGGCATACTGGAGCCATCCTCCAAGTTTAGCGCTTCCAGCGCTTGAGTGATAGTCTGTATCTTGCAGACAGGAACTTCGAAAGGCGGCATGGTGATCGCCATGAAAACGTTAGTGGGGAGTAGTACTCCCCAGAGCGCAGCTAAGGCTGCGCCGTACGCTTTCAGCTCGATCGGCTCGGCGGGAGTAGCGGAATCTGCACGCATCGTCAGCGTCAAGCAAGTGTATATATAGGAAATCAATACTCTACGTACCCTTGAAACCCTCAGCGGAAGTAGCCGCCTTTCCCTCCTCTACCGGCATGCTCTTCGCCGACTTGAAGATTTCATCCCAATCCGCATACACTTCCTGAATCGGCTCATGGTACCGGTTGAGGATCATATCGATATACGCATCGTCGCGTTCGTCCGTCGGCGGCGGACGGCTTCCCGGCTTCGGGGCTCTGTTGTTGGGAAATAGGGTGGACATGAAGGTGGCGGCGGTGGTGGGGGTAGGGATGATACGTAAATCGTTATCGGTGTTGGGATCAGCCATTTTTAATGGTGTGAATTTGACGTGGTGGAGTGGGGAGTGAGTTATCGTGACTTGAGGAGTGTTGGTGGTTGAGGAAGAGGAAGATGAGTGGTGGTGGTGGAAGAGGAAGAGGAAGACGAGCGGTGGTGGTGGAAGAAAAATGGGAGTGGTGGTGGAGGAGGAGGAGGAAGAGGAGAGAAGGGAAAGCCAAGAGAGAACCCCGAAAAGGGAAAACGAAACTTACTTACCTATCTACGGAATTCCAAGTCAACACATCACCATCACTCGGCGAATAGGCACAGGCTAGCCAATACTAGCCAACAGCCTTGGTGCCCAGTCGACTGGAGTTCAGGGCAGTCACGGAGACGGAGACGGGGGAGGGATGGCGGTGTACCTATGTAGGAGAACTACATATCTTGTTGACATGCTCGGGAGGAGGAAGGAGGTGTTAGAGAAGGTTTGAAGTTTCTAAGGAGATAGGGTGAGGGTGAGGGTGAGTGATCGTCCGTGCTTGGGTATGGCGAGGGGAACTTGTGTAAGTAAGTACAGGCGTACAGGCGGGGCTGATGTGCTCTGCCTGGTTACTGATAACGGCGCTTGGGAGTCTTCTAAGCTAGAACTCTGAACGACTCCTCTAGGTACCTTCTCAATATCTTGGACGACGATGAATGTAGCGGCCGGCATGGGTAGGACTAAACCCGAAGTTCATGCAGCTCAGCAGCGCTCCTGCGGGCCACATTCATCACTCGTGGCGAATATCGCCAAAAAAGCCGTACCATCCCTCATCCCCAAGCGCGGATCTGTGGATCCGTGTCCCCGTGTCCCCGTGGCTTTGTCTTTGTCTTTGTCTTATGTCGCCGCAGCTTCTGTGTTTGCAACTGCTATTTGACATTGCTATTTGACATTGCTATTTGATAATTCCATGACGCCAGCTGGAGTCTAGACTGTACGTGATGTGCGCGCGGGTCGACGACGAATGACAAGTCATCTATCTATCCTCCCTTCCGCAGTTCACTCGTCCCGTTCAGATGGATTTAGAGCTGGATTTAACTAGAGCTGACTCCCAAGTATAGTATACCTAGTATAAGGTTGGGTCTTGTACGTATTCTCTTGACAAGTTGACAAGGTGATATGTTGACAAAGCCTTTGGTGGTTGTACGGAGACGGAGATGTAGAACGCGAAAAGGCTGTGGACTACGGGCGGGGGGTGGGATTGGGGATTACAATGTACTATATAGTAGCACGCCCGTATGTCACAGTGGGGAAGGAAGGTTGGAGGGTTGGAAGTTATGGCAGGTTGTTACGACTACAATATCACTACCTAGGTATTACAAATAATGAGGTCGTTAAGAGAAGTAAAAATCTATCCGGTATCTCGTACTTTTAAAAACGAACAAACTCGCAACCAAGTCCCCCCCCCCCTACCTCCACTTCTGGTCGGGAAACTTCCAGCCCGCCTCGTAGTCGGCTATTCTCAGCTCCTCCATCGACAAATCAGCCCACTCGAGCGAAATGCAGATGTTCTGGTAGACGACGGGGGGGATGGCGGGATCAGGCGAGGCGTAGTACACGCCCTCGAGGTGGGGGTGGAAGGCGGGAGACACTGGAGTGCCCTTTCCGGACGTGTGAGGTGATGGAATATTGATAGTGGAGTCACCAGATATGATGGGAGCATCGATAGTGCTGGGACAGTGGGGAGCGATGTTCGTCGAGCTCGAAGCCAAAGCCGAAGCGCCGCTTCCGTTCCCCCAAGAACGTCTCGGGAACAGAAATGGGTTGTCGTTGATATTGTTTGAGGTGGCAGGAAAAGTTGGCTCGGAGCTAGATGGAGCGGCCTGGCTGTTCTTGTTGGCCGTGTTTCCGCCGGTAGTGAGTGGCATACTGGAGCCATCACCCAGGCTAAGCTCTTCCAGGGCTTGCGTGATAGTCTGAATCTTGCAGATAGCAATCTGGAAGGGAGGCTTGGTGACCGCCATGACAAAGTTAGTAGGGAGTACTCCCCAGAGCTTAGCTAAGGCTAAAGCATACGATTTCAGCTCGGCGGGAGTAGCGGGATCTGCACGCATCACATCACAGAGGGCGTCAGTGTCAATCAAGTGTATATATACGAATTTATTACTGTATATACGGACCGTTCATAACTCTATCGTAGATAGATTCCATTTCTTCCTTCGTGGCGTCATCCACCTCCGCATAAATTTTCGAATACCACACCTTGTCCTGCATGTAGAGCATCGCGAGAAGCACATTGTTATCAGTTAAGTCCGGCTGTGGCGGGCGGCTTTCTGGCTTTAGCGCGGCGGTTTCGGCAGCCTCGTCAGATGGGTTCGGGCGCAACTTGGGGAATATGGAGGACCTGGAGGAGGGGAAGGTCGGGCCGAAATTGGGGAATATGGAAACCCGGGTGGAGGGGGTGGTCGAGGTGGTCGAGGTGGTAGGCGAATCGTTATTGGTGGCGGGATGGGCCATTTTAATGGTGTATATGTAATGTGGTGGAGTGGAGAGTGAGTTATTTTGATTTAAGAAGTGGTGGTGGTGGTGGTGGTGGTGGTGGAGGACGAGAAGTGGCGATGGTGGTTGAGGAAGAAGAATTGTGGTGGAGGAAGAAGAGTTGTGGAGGAGGATGAAGTGAGTGGTGGTGGTGGAAGAAGAATGGCGGTGATGGTGGAGGAAGAGGAATGGCAGTGGTGGAGGAGGAAGAGGAGTGGGAGGAGAAGTGAAAGAGGGAAACTCGAAAAGGGAAAACGAAACTTACCTATCTACGGAATTCCAAGTCAACACATCACCATCACTCGGCGAATAGGCACAGGCTAGCCATACTAGCCAACAACCTTGGTGCCCAATCGACGACCCCAACACCCACACACACAGCATCGATCAGGCACTACATAGCTCAACACGACTCATTGCGTTGGAAATATGCGGTAGCAAAGTACATCAGAAATGCATCCAGACGATGATGGCCTAGGTATGCAAGAGATATAGACCTACGTAGCTTTTTACGAAAAGAGAGTACTAGACACATATCGCCGTGCAGGCAGCCAGCCACAGCGTTTTCGAAGAGAGAGATTTTCAGTTTATTTCGCATGCAGCCTATCTAGACTATGGCGAACCGTCGCACTTCTTTCGTGCCCACTCTGGCCGGCCGCTATCAGCCAGCACGATGTGGCGCCGCTGCCTGCCAAACAAAAAACATAGGAAACCGCACCAGGACATATAGGTCCCGATGCGATGCTTTCCTCCTCCTCCTCCTCCTCCTCCTCCTTCCCCTTCTTCAGGTCTGGTGGAGCTTTCCTCCCCGTCGTTCCTAAAAACTCTAGGATTACCTCTCTGCACTGTTCATCAGCGAACAACCCCACTATCGACAACCTCTAGCCACAGCGTTTTCGCAGCAGTAAAACATGGCAGTGAAACAAGCAAACGAGTGACCCCCAATGAAGAACACACGTGATAATCAACATTGAACAGGATGGATATTATGAAGGGTTGAAAGAGTTGCGGTGACGCGGTGATGTTTCTTCTACATAAAGGATTCGGTGGGGTTCTAATAGGCCAGCCACTGCATGGTTTGACCAAGAAATTTTAGAAAGTGGCAGTCGACTGGCGTTTAGGGCGGTCACGGAGACGGAGACGGGGAGGGATGGCGGTGTTCCTATGTAGGAGAGGAGTCATACAGAATCTACAGGGTGCTGGTGGGTATGATACTGTCACCACCACGAAACAATGACCAGGAAATGGCCAGGAGGAACCGCAATGTGTGCGTATCATACGGCGAATTCGGAATAAGAGCCGTGTGACCACCTGTGACAGATATGCCAGATCATCCAACACCGAGTGCTAGGATATGATTACAATTGATCCCCCATCGCTCCGCCCCCCCCATTGCCCCAGTGCTCCGAATGCACCTCACGCTCGATGATCCCCACATACACACACGGCCTCCAATTACGTTACAATCCAGCTCCCAATTCGAGCTGAATGAAGCAAGCAAGCAAGAACAAACAAGACAAAGCAAATAGACGGTCGGATAAAAACGTGACCGATAATGCTCCTAAACTCCCAGACTCCTAAAAAAAACAAAAAAAAACAACTCTATACTCCAAAACACCCAACTCCATTCCTTTTCCTTCCCAAAACCCCCAGCAACCACATCCCCATCCACGCCACGCTTCAGTACCACGTCCACAGCGATAACAGGCACTAATACCCGCCTCCCTTCGCCGGGCTCTTCCTAACATAGACCTTCAACCACCTAAAGGCAGTATTATGTCTCCTACACTCCTCCATGATGTCCTCATCCATCCAGACGTCATTCTCATAATGTCTTCTCGGCTTATCGCCTCTCGACTCCTCATCGCGGTCCTCTTCTGGTCGTGGACAATACAGCTCGTCGTAGAGGTACCTTCCGATGCTGGAGGTGACGGAGCTGAGCTCGTCGCCCGCCGACGTCGCCGGCATCCACATCCACACCTTGCTCACGTCGGTGAACCCCGCCTCGCGCAGCGTCGTTAACACCGTCTTGCTCGGCATGATGTCGAAGCTGCGCGGGTGCGCGGGGTCGGACAGGATATGGTCGAGGATCCATGCGCGCAGCTTCGGCCCCATGTCGTTCAACACCGGGTCGAGGATCGAGAGTTCAAGGTAGCCGTCGTGCTTCAGCACTCGGTGGCACTCGAGGATCAGGGGGAGCCAGCCGTCTTTGCTGATTAGCGAGGGGAGGAACCGCGATGAGATCACGTCGATGGAGCCCGTGGCTAAAGGGGAGAGCGTAGTGTACCCCGCTGGGATCTGCACGCGCCGTTGGTTGGAGGGTGAGGCGTGTTCGCACGTGAGGGGCGACACGGGACTGTTGAGGCTGCTGGACCCGCCCGAGGTTATCACGTGGATGATGGCGTCTGGGTACTCGCGCGATGCGTGCCAGGCCCAATCCGCTGGGTTGGGGGTTAGCAGTGAGCGCGGAGGGGACTGGCGGGGAGAGTGGGTTACCTATTGCGGGGCCGTCGATATCGAGCACGCGCAGCTCGTCGCTACTGGTTCTTGGACGGCCATCTCCATCAACGCCATTGAGTCGCAGTAGGTGGTGACCGGGGGAGAACAGGATGCGGCCGAAGTAGAGCCACTTGACGGCCATGAGAAACCACGCGCGTTTCTTGAGCACAGCTTTCGAGTCCGCTAGTTCGTCGTCGAGGACCACCAAGTTCCCTGGGTGCGGCAGGTGCGTGCTCGAGCCGGCAAAGCTGGCATTGCTGGGCTGGTAGTCTTCGTCCTTCGCGTAGCCAAATATCTTCGGCGTCGATTCGAATTCGTCGATGAGGGAGGAAAATACATCCAGCAGGAGCATCGATGGAGGCGTGTACGAGCACTCGTCGTAGCCATTGGTCAGCCCGTACGGTAGTCCGCCGTCCCGCAGTGGCCACCTATCCCGTGAGTGGACGGAAGGCGGATTGGATTCGGAGGCATTATCATCCGGATACCGCGATGAGGTGAAGGATGGTCGGGTTTCTTGAGACGAGAAGGAGTGTCGTCGAGAGGAACTAGGTCCGAAACCAGGAGGAAATGCTGGCGAGCGCGGTTCGACGACTGGAGCTTTCGCGCCGAAGAGGACACGATCGGCCCATGTGGGAGTGGGTAAGGTTCCCACTGTAGACCACGTCGCGGAGGATTCAAGGGTGAGGATCGTTGCGTCGCTCACGTTACGAGGGCGAGGGCGGGAAAAATTCGAGGAGGAGACCGAGGCCGAGCGGGTCCGCGACAATCCGCGGTCGGCTGCAAGCCACGGCGAAGCCGGAGGTTCGAGCTTATAATCACCGGGGGAAGGAAACCGAGAGAGCGGTTCCAGAAGAGGAGTCATGCCGGGACTCATACGCGGACTCATACGAGGACTCATACGAGGACTCGTTAGAGGTTCGCCTTTAGGGAACTGGCGCGGTGGTGCTGCTGCAAGCTGCGGCGAAAGCCTGGGAGATCTGTTAGGAAAGAATGACTTCTTCTTCCTAGACGGCACTGCCGATGCGGAGGACGCGCTCGACCTCCGACGGGAAGCGGAATCATACAATTGAAGGTGGAAGTCGGAACCATTGGCAAAGACATCCAGGTACGGCGCGTCATTCTGCTTATAGTCCGTGTCCAATTGCTGCGACTGCTGCAGTTTCCTCTCGCGCTTCTTGGCATTCCTCTGCTCTTCCGTCTGAGCATCGGGCTTGAAAAGCCTCATGGGATTGTTACGATCCAATATGGTTCCAAGCTTCGGTCTCGCCGGCGCCCGCGGCGGGGAAGCGGAATAGCCATCGGAGATGGCAGGTACCGGAGGCAGGGAGTCACCCGATGACGACTGCGTGCTGGCCGACTGGATGCTATTCGTTCTGGACGGGTGTGGTCCGTTGACGAAGGAAGCCGTACTGGCATCGGGTTCGAGAGGGGTGTCTGTGGGAATGATCTGCTTTTTGGCTTCTTTCCAGGAGGCAGCGGGAATAATACCTGCGTCCCGTGCTTGGTCCAGGTTCTTGCGCTCGGTGACGTACTTGTCGCGGACTTTCTCGTGCTGGAGATTCTTCTTGTAGAGGAAGTGCGCCATGACTGCTTGCTTAGTAGAGTTTAACAATTGCGAGAGGGCATGCAACGGAAGATCGGAGCGATGGAGAGGGAGAGAAGTCCGCGAACGAGGCAGAGCAACTCAGTCCGTCTGCTGTCGATTTGTCGGACTGACGGACTGTCGGAATTTCGGACTGTCGGTCTTCTTTCTTCTTTCTTTCTTGGGCCATCCTTTGCAAGGACTCGGGCTCGATTATAACACCCTGCGTACCGCAGAAACCTCACGGAATAACAAATACACCCCACGCTCCCACGTTCTCGTGTACTGGCTGCTGGATTCCAGGTTCTTGCCCGGCCATCACCACCGCGGCTCCTTCCGACACTCGGTGGACTACCAGTACCGTGCACGTTGCCCTGAAGATCCCTCTGATTCGTTGGGCGCTTGCAAGGAAGGACGATCTCACGCCTCTGATTTGCTGAAGCGAGAAGTGGAAGTACGGCTAACTAAGTACTAGCATTTAGCAGTTAGGACCAGTTGGTTAGTTTAACCTGTATTTTTTTTAACTGCGGGACAGAGCAGGCAGCTGTCATCGCACAACGCACACACGGTGGAGCAGCCAGATGGGCTTCGTCAGGAACGTCGCACACGAGCACCCGATGATTTCCATGACCCGAGAGATGCCGCATCGCACGTGGCACAGGGAACCCCCTCCATTCATGTCTCCGACTCAAGATGCCGGCCCCTTCTCTCGTATATGGCACTTTTCCCGACTTTCGTTCAGAGTGCGCACGGACTCCCGTCACCAAGGACCGAATGTCTTAAGCAGCGTCTGGCACTCCAGTGAACTCCCTCTTTGGAAAGCCTCACCGAAACCATGCCCCCTTCGCCGGCCTACACCGGAAGTCCTTCAGTGCGGATCACGATGCAACCCACCCAGGTACTTACCGATCGTCCGGATGGACTTGTCGTTCCTTGGCTTCCGATGACACATCCGAGTGACCCCGATGGACCGTATGCGCTGTTGCTCGCTGTAGTTATCCCGACGAACAGGCTTCGGCGCAGTACATATATACTCCTCCCTCGAAATCGAAATCTGTATGTACTCTGACGGCCCATCTCAGCATCGATTCGAAGGTTGATTCGCCATCGTCCAGCTTTTCGAGTGGTACCTCGCCCACCCTCTCGGTATGTGCTTACCGTAGGTACCGGTATCCTTCGACAGTCCGTAAGGCTGAAGGTCTGAGTACGGCCCCGGATATAGTTTTGTTCTCGAGTCCCGGAGCGTGAATATACATGCCGGCGTCGGATGAACCTCGGAAAAACGACACCGACCCTCTCGGCTGGCCCGATGTTTACTCCGAGACTAACCAGCACGATATCTCCCCCGTGCCTGACGCCTTGCCCGAGCCAAGCCTATAGTACTGTACACACTGGTAACCAGCTGTGCCAAGAGACCGACAGGACTCCTCAACGAACGCGAACCCATGGGCTTTGGTTTTGGCTCCCACGTTTCCCGTGCCGAATATCGATACGATATCGAAGTGCTCTAGATGATCCTTAGACCGGCACTACCTTGAACAGGAAGAAGAAAAAAACATCATCAGGGGAGGGGGGGAAGGGCAAAGAACCCGAATGCCTGCCCATGGTGCTTGTCAGTCAGGGCACCACCCAGAGTCCAGTTGCAACCATCGAGCCACGCAGGGCTAAGTTAGTTACCTAGTTAGTTAGCCCGTGTGAATCGTAGATCCTTCGCGAACACTTCCTTCAACACTACGGGCCACAGGACGAGACTGGTATGTAAATGTGGTACATATGGTACATTTCGCCACCCCTAGGATCCAGATTTCAGCCGTAGATACCATAGGTGCATGCCCAGTGCCCACGTCCCGTCTCGTCTCGTCAAGCGAGGTGGTCTGGATCAGATTTCCCGGTTACAAGCGGGGGGATTGGGGAATTGGGGGCTTTCTTGACGGCTGAATGCAATTAATTGATTTGCGTGCGTGCGTGTGTGGGGAGGGGGGTTCATTCTTGGGTACATATGATAGGTACAAATCTACATATGTGGAGAGGGAGGTTCTGACTGGTCGGCTTGCTCGTGTTGGCCAACACGTGGGGCCCCGGGGGCCGGGACCGAGTGAGTGCCTGTCTGCCCCAGTCGTTATTCTAGAGTAGGTTCACGGAATTCTTCCGCTCGTCGATACGGTATTCTCCCGCAATTAACTACTATGGTAGAGTAACTACCGTAGGTAGATAGAGTGCATACTCGATGCGAGCTGAGCTGAGATGTCTTTGCTAACTAGAGTAAAGTCATCTGCACCCAGGGAGATTCACTCCACTCCACCCCATAGTAGTTATCGGGGGGTTTTCTCCCACCTCCGTAATATCAATGCAAGCAAGCAGATATCGATGGCTCGGGATCCAACCACCAGTGGAGGTTCCCTGCACGTGGGGGGGGACTGTGGGAAGTGGTACCCTTCGGCGAGAAACATTGGGAACCGATGTCGTACCGAAAGAACGAAAGAACGAACGAAAGAACGAACGAACGAATGCAAAAGAAGATCACCATAGTCCTTGGCGACCGCGATCGGGAAAACTTTTGACGCACGTACGCGCCGCACCGCGCCTGCCTGTGCTAGTAGTGATGGGCACAAACTTACGGGCATTGGCTTTTGGAACCTGCGTGGGCTGCTGTTTTGTTTTTTTGTTCCATCATACTTGCATTCTGTCTGTCCGGACCACGGCGGTGACGACTGACCTGTGCTGCGGTCTGTCAGTAAACCAGCTATCTACCATACCTAGCTCAAACGGTCGTCGAGTGATGGGTTGAAGAGGGGCGTGTTCGTCGCGTTGGATGGAGTGGACGGATAGAACTCATCGTACAGATCGATGCCGATATCTCACAAAAAGCTTCGGAAGACGCTCCGTCCCGTCTGCAATAACGGGGGAATTAAGGTATGTACGCATACCTATCCGGGATTCCCGAGATATGCAATTGGTGGTGGTGGTGACAGTGGTGGCCGTTTGGCGATGCCATCATGCCAGCGCCGGTATAGTGGTTCGCCAGGCAAACGCCGCGGCATGCGGTCATCATCTTCGGTATTTGTGACCGTGGGGTGCCGTATGTACTGCGATACCTACCTACCTTCCCGGTGAATCATGGGGAATAGGCAGCTGGGCACTCTAAGTGGAGGGGGAAGCAGTGCAGACAATCCGCCGGATCGGGGCGATATAGTGATCATGTACATGTCATGTTTGCAGCGGACGAAGCCCCGAGAAAGAAACCGCCCGGGAGACTCGGGGGAGCCATCTGACTGGAACGCTATGCCGCATCTACACTTGCATGCATGCCGCAGAGTGCGTATGATGTACTACTTGTTCAACTGTCGTTCTGGAAATATCATATCTGACGTCGAAGGATTTCCCCCCCTCCCCCCACGCGCATGAGATGGACCTTTATGCGTCTCGATTTTTGAATTTTCCCCTCCACCAGCACAAAACCGGTATGCATCTACAAAGGTATGCACTCGCCCTCTAAGTAGCAGCAGTACCACCACGTGGGGGGGCTTCTATGCAGGTTTGGCGCTTGTCACGGTCGATGCTCCGTCTCCGCAAACAGCCACCCGACTTTGCCCGAACCTCGTCATGAGGTGGAACTCGTCTCGCGAGTGACAGTCTGTGATGTATTCAGGCTGCAAGAGCCTTGCGATCAGGAGCATAGGTGGGTGAGGGTTGGGATTGCAGGTATCTTCGGGACTGTCACTGCGTCTGATTCTATTGCGTTTCCATCAGAGAGGTTACAACAAGGTCCAAGCGTAACGTATGTGCGAGCGAGCAGAGAACCTCATTCACCGTGCAAGCGAGCTGTCACGGTCACTAACTACTATGTAGTAGGGCTTGTCACTCAATCGTCACACCAAATTCCACTGACTATCGCTGCTCTCGGTCGCGAGCGTCGCGAACCTCTATGCTGCTTGTGATACCTATTCCCGGACGAGAATTGTGGAGTCTACAGACCACCCGAGTGACTGCGGAAAGGTATCACATTGTTGTACGGGCTCACACCGCGTTACGCGCTATCTCGGCTAAAAAAAACAGTACAAAACTATGCCTGGCCTCTTCGGGAACAATGAGACCTTGCAAGCCAGCTAGTGCCGTGGAAGACCCACCCCCTCCCGTCGTCCGGGATCTCTCAGTCTTCATTAGGCCTCGAGTGTGAAGTGGCTGGAAAAGGAATATCGGAGGCTAACTAGTATCGAGAAGACGCGGCTGTCAGGGAGATGCGCGCTGGGAGGCACTCTAAAGGAGCACGGACATGTGGCTTCCTATGTAGGGTTGGTCACAGTGCTACTTCTAAGCCCGCTCCTCCAAGCCCGCTCCTCCAAGCCGGCCCTCCAAACCGGCCCTTTCAAGCCCGCCATATCGACCGGACTATTCCAAATCTTGTACTTTCACCTCTCCGGATACTAACGCGCTCTTTCGAACCCCAGACACGGGTGTCATGGCCGAAGGCTCCTGAAATCCCCTACCCGACTCCTCTATTCATTTAGTGAGCTGAACCAGAGACATTATGCAGACAATTCTGAACATCAATCAGCCCCGTGCCACTTCCCCAGCCTGTATGTATACTCGAGGCGCTGTTTTCCGCTTGGATGGTTAGACACTACAGTAAGCGCTTACTACGGCCCGGCTGTAGATAGGTATCCGCCCCCACACGTCTATCCTATCCGCTAGGTCCGCGCACCTGCCAACAGCTGTCAACCGCCAGCCTTCAATCCGACCTCCTACGTAGGCTACATACCACTACCAAAGTCCAAAGTATTCGCCTCGCTGAGTGAACCTCATAGCTTCAAGGCATCGCCATGCACACGTGTCGAGTATGTAGGTATCATTCGGTAATCCACCCCACCCTACAGTATGTAATCCGTCTGCCGCGCTGGTCAGTGGTCACTGTCGGCCATATATTCGCCGCTGTGTGTGCCCACAGGCTGCCGCTATTTCAACCTTTCGACCTTTTTTGAGCACGGCTCGTTCGTACCGTCCTTTCCTTTCCTTTCCCTGGCGGCAAACATGGCTTCGTCCCGTCGAGTGCTTGTGCAAAACCTTGGGCCCTGTCGTGGTACATATATCGGTGCAGCAAACGGTACCGTTCCCTTGCGGCTCTGCCCTTCGCCGGTACCGGAAGCTCCCCGGTGTCGGTACTGACGAGTACTGTTTGTAAATTCGTGATTTTCCTGTTTTCCCATCTTAGGCAAACAACCAAAGCCATCACTACCACCAACTCAAGCACCGTCAACCCACCCACCATCAACCCACCCACCACTGTCAACACAGCACCACGACCAACGCAACCAGCAAACATGGCTTCCGACAAAAATAATTTGCAGGGTCCAGACGCAGCCACGCCTCAAGAGCACCAGCCGTCACGTCTCGACTACGAGCGAGATGCTTCGGAGCCGGAAGACGCAGATGACGGCTCGGACGGGGAGCTACGAGAATACGAGCTTTCGTATGCGGAATCCGCGTCTAGCAGCGAGTCGGAAGAAGACGCTCTCTCTTCCAGCGACTCGGAGTCAGATACCCCTCCGGCATTGCAGGCTGGACACGAAACCAGTAGCAGCACAAATGGCGGTAAGGGCAGGAAGGGTTCAGAACAGGTTAGTAGTTAGCGCGCAATAATGCTGAGTATATACAGCGGTGTATGTACTGACAGTTAATTAGGGAAACAATGCGCAACCTGAAACTGGTGAGGAGATTGAATTCGCACCAGAGGATGTGGAATTCTTCGACAGTTTCGTCCACAAGATTCTGGAGGCCGCGGAGGAGCACGCGGCAACGAACAACAACAAGTTTACCAGCTCGCAGATCCTCAAGATATCCCGCATCATGCTTTCCGGACACTTCAAAGCTGGACGGTACAAGGTGAAGAAAGTCTCTGCCTGGAATCTGTACCAGTCGGCCATCAAGGATAATATGCCGGACACGGTTCGTCTTCCGAAGATGAAACCGAAGGAACGTCCCCAGTTCACTGGAGACTATGCGAAAGCCGCGGCGGAGGGCTGGCAGGAACACAAGGAGGAGTATGAAGAGAAGGCGCGTCTCCTCAATGAAGCGGGGGGTAAGATCACAGAGGTCCCACTACCGCTGCTGCAGAAAAGGGGTGTACGTAGACTGAGTGACTTGGTAAGGCTCACAGCAACCCCCACTGAATAGAGTACTGTCCGACATTGTGTGGTATAATACTCAATACTGACGATATCATGTTCAAGAGCCAGGAACTCTGCGGCATTGGAGTCACGATGTTGTCATTTGTGGTTCCATCTCACGCCAACGGTCCAACTCTTTTACTCAGCAATGGTCTCGCATGCAGCTACTACGGTATCCTTGCTCAGTCAGGTCATACTATTGAACAGTTCGAGAGCTTTGTTTCCACCAGCCGTCTGTTGAAGGAGACGAAGGATGCTCAGGATTCTCAGAGTGACTATTCCGGGACTGGTGGCCGGGATGCAATGCGCAAGGTTGTCAACAGCAGACTTCTTGATCTTCTCAGTAAGTTGCAGTATTGTACACTCCAGTCACGCAAATTGACATACTGACCTATTAGACGATTCTCGAGGAGCGCACGCAATGTTGAAGAAATTGCCGAGATCAAACATTCTTGAAGTTCTGAAGGCACGCAAGCAAAAGATCATAGTTCCTGAAGACTGGCCTGAAGCCAACCGCGGCAGCGAAAGCCAAATCCTAGCCACGATATTCGGCTCTACGCATCTAGAGGACCTACGCCTGACTTTCGAAGCGCTTCAGAGCGGAGGATTGGCAGTTGTCAAACGTTGAGTTTCTGTACGCGAGGGCACTGATCTGTCTCGATTGCTTTGGTGGGAAAAGTTTTTTGAATTCTTTATGATTTACCTACATACCTAGACTCTTTATCTCCGTGCCGGTCGGTGACATGCCGATAGTTCTTGGAATTAAGAAAATAAATTTGTTTGGGTCAATACAACCTGATTCTGGCAGATACCTACAGCCTTGTACGCACAAAGGGCTCAGCTACGAAGAGGCCGAATGATTTATCCTGATCCACCAAACCTCGTTGACATAAACCACCTTACCTAGCCCTCCACCACCTTCACTACACTCACCTCGTCGACATAAACCACCTTACCTCACCTTACCTAAACTTCCACCACCTTCACTACACTCACCTCGTCCACCGGTTTGACCGTCTCCAACACTACCACCGTCTCCAACACCACCACCAAATATAACACCGAAGAGAATAAGGATGAGAAAAAACTCAGTTCATGTCCACCTCCTCGGACATCCAGGGATGGACGGGATCGACGTGGTAAGCGCGAAGGTTCCCGAAGGCCAGGTTGGGAAGTGGTTGAACACTAGAGGGGCTGCGAGGTTGATGTTGGATGGAGCGGCCATCGGAGCTGGCAAGAGAGCGGGCAACGGAGCGGACAAGGGAGCGGGAAACGGGGCGGACAACGGAGCGGGCAACAGGGCGGACAACGGAGCGGACAATTGAGCGGGTGGAGTGGGTGGGGAGTTTCACGTTGACGACATCAACCGGGAGGATCTGTTGTAATAGATATCTCACTCGTTGCTTAGTCGCTTACGCGGTCATGACGGCGGGGAGCACTACCTAGCCGCCTACATACCACCCCTCTTTTATGTCTTCTCTCGAGGCTTTCAGTCTCTACAATAATCCAATACTTGTTCACACATTCCAACAGGGTCCAATACTGGATCGCCTTCAATTGTGAATGTACGTTATAGGTATTAATCTCAGCACCTATGAGCTGAGATCTTTCGAGTACATAATGTACTGCAATTGCGCCCGTTCCTGCAGCTGCCTCTTGAAAGGAAGGCTAGGTATTTTCCGTCTTCCCCGGTCGAACCCAGATAGAACAGCCTTTTGTTCCCGTCACGGACATCGACAATATGTCCGGGCCGGCCTTTTCTATGCCGAGCTAACTACTCGCCGAACATTAAAGCACAGCACAGAGATTGAGTCCCTTCCTACGAATTTCCGAATCCGATCTCGCCGAGGTGATTTTCTCTGTGCCCCCACCGAGATATCTAGCCAGCAATGCACACGAGATGGATGATGACTCCGGTGCGGTGTAGGTATATAACTGCGGTACCTACGCCCCGGGGGTTCACCCATCATCAAGCTCGGAAATGCGCCCGTTGATGCAGGACGGGAGTCGCGCTGCAGCCGCAGCTGCCGTGTACTGGAACGTTTGGCCTACGCAGTGCGGTATTCAGGCTCACCGACGGGCGTCCGTCGTCGTCGGCGGCTCCTGTTCGTGTTGACGACGATTTACCTAGATAGCGATTCTCGTTCAAAAGCCACATGATACATCATCAAGCCATGTCGTCACTCGTTGAAGATTTTGCACATTGGTCATGGGTATTGGTAATATTTGCACGGCTCGAGGCTGGAGGATCCTGTTTATTTTCCATACCTACTTGCTTTTGCTTCTGTCTGGTATGTCTGGTATGTCTGGTATGTACCTAACGGGCAGTGAAGCCGTGGTGAGAACGGCAAACCGATCACCGTCCGAAGGTGACGACCGACTCCTCTGAGCACAACCTATCATAATAGCATCGAGACGAACGAAGCAATACTGCATAGAGAGGAGAAAAAACTGGAAGGCAATCCCCACTTTACTAGTGGCCTTCAATTCGACCTTCGCAGGAGGTAGAATTAACTCTACCACAGTTGTTTGCTGATTAGCATTCACGAAAGAAAAATGGCCTTGATACATCCAATAAAGAGTAATTTTATTTTGGACGCCGAGTTGTGGGAACGAGTGTGCTCCTGTGAGTAGTCCACTAGCCGTTCGGAGGACCGGTGGTGGGTGCTTAGAACACTCGGTGCGGTAGCGGGTCCAAGTTCGGGTTTATTTCTTTCTTTCTCTCTCTCTTTCTTGTACCTGTAGCTCTAAGACACAAACATCACTTCTCCCCATCTCGATCGTTCCAGTGATCACCACCACGAGTCCTTCCAACACGAGTAACCAGCACGGACTCGGAGGGGGGTAAATTTTCAACCGCGGGGATGCTCGGTCGAAGATTTTCCCTGGATTAACTAGCACCTAGCCTATCCTCTTCACCGGGGAGCCACACTGCCACAGACGCCGCACCTAAAATATCGTTTTCCGGAAGTTCGGCCGGTTGCTGGTCGGGCTTGCCGTGGTGTCCCGGTTCTCCGCCGACCCACTCTAGCACAGCCCCGTGCTTACGTACGTAGCGGGATGCTTGGCGACCAAGCATCTCTGCGAGCTCGGAACAACAGCCCTCATTCAATGTGGCCAACGCTATTCACCAGCCACACATCCACACCTCACATACCGATTTTCGTCGCGACAAAGAGAATTGACGAGACAGACGAACCAAAGAGAATAGACAGATGTCAGAGCAGATGTCAAAACAGCTGTCAAAATCTCTTGGGGTACGTGGAAAATTGGAGTAGCTAAGGCGGGTTGCTGCCGACCCAGATGATCAGATTGGTGTGTGGCTGATGAGGCTGTGGCGTTCCGCAGGCCACATCATTGAATGAGCGACTCAAGTCTCAACGACTCGTCACTCAGCGAGTACATAGAGTACTTTCACCACCAAGAATAGAACACCATGCCATGGGGATGATCATTTCTCTCCATCAGCCCCCTCGAGTTACGTGGAGCAGAGAACCCGTGGCACGTAACATGGCCGGCCGACCTGCTATTGCTTGCGTCAGTCGCCAGTCCGCCGTAGACCAAGGCCGGAATAGTTAGATTGGCCCTGGTTCGGGCGTACGAGTACTGCCATAGCTTCAAAGCATTCCAAAACTGAGCGTGACACGGACAACCAAAACAACCAGCTGGGCACCACTCATTTCCTTCCCCCTCTCTCTCTCTCTCCCTCTCCCGTCCATCTCCCTCTCCCTCTCCCTCTCCCTCCCTCTTTCTCGATACCTCCTCCCCATTCATCCTTCCGAGGGATCCTCACGAACTGCGCAGACGCACAAACCCACCTTCCACTTGTTGCGCATCCCTGAAAGGTCATCCGCACACCACTACCACTCGACCCATTCTATTACGACGACCACCACTCCACCGTACCCCCCACCAACACCTTCGTGATTTAAACCGATACAACTTCGCCTGAGACATCGCTCCGAACCGATCGGGTACCTTCCGCCCCCGCCTCGACCCGTCCCCGGAAGGCCCCGCCCCTCCATCTAGAACAATGGCTGCCGCCAGCTACTACGGCGCCGGCACCCCAGCTGACCAGAACAAGCTCAACGCTCCCACCTCCCCCGTAGACTCGCCGGTGGGCGATACCAACAAGCCGCTCCCGCCGCCCCACCAGAGCTCCTTCCCTCCCACGCACCAGAATACGTTCCCTCCGACACACGTCGACGCCGGATACAACGATGACCTCTCGTATGCTCCCAACCACTACTCGAGATACTCCGCCGATACCGGATACGACCCGCATTCTTATGGTAACCGTCCCGGTGACAGTCCCACAAAGTACAATTCCGACCCGTTCTCGGACAACATCCCGCTTCACGAGACCGGCCACAAGAATCAGCCGCCCAGCACACAGTTCCAGCAGCCGCCCATGTCGCACGTCGAGAACGGGGGCTCCCAGTACCCCCCGTACCCACCACCGCCTACGGACCGGAGAAAGCGGAAGAAGTCGTGGAGATCGCGGCCGTGGTTCGTGTACTTCATGACGCTAGTCCACACGATCGTTTTCTGCGTCGAGTTGGGGCGCAACCAGGCCTTGCAGGGATCGCCAATCTCGACGAAACCGTACTTCAATCCCATGATCGGCCCGTCGACGGATGTCCTGATCAACATGGGCGCGCGCTTCGTACCGTGCATGCGCCTTGCGCCCAAGTTCATGAACGCCGACCCGACCCAGGTGTTCCCGTGTCCCTCCAGGACCGATGACTTGCTCAACTGCACGCTTGCTCAGTGGTGTGGGTTCAATGGAAGGGATATTCCGGAGCCCATGGGCGGAAAAGGGCCGGCAGATAGCAAGCCCGATCAGTGGTACCGGTTCATTATCCCGATGTTTTACCACGCCGGTTTGATCCATCTCGCTTTCAACATGTTTATGCAGGTTACGCTAGGTGGAGAGATGGAGCTGGAGATTGGAGTGGTGCGGTTCATCATCGTGTATTTCTGCTCCGGAATCTTTGGTTTCGTGCTCGGAGGCAATCTCGGCGCAGTTGGTCAGCCATCGGTGTAAGTTCACTCCGCTCCCCCACCCCCGGATGTCGTCCGAAACGTTCATACTAACGGGTGGTACTCGATTGTAGGGGTGCTTCTGGCTCACTCTTCGGAATCTTTGCGCTCGTCATGCTTGACCTGTTCTACACGTGGAAGGAACGGGAATCTCCCAAAAAAGACCTTATCTTCCTTTTGCTGGACATCATCATAGCATTTGTCCTAGGGCTCCTGCCGGCAATCGACAATTTCTCCCATATTGGCGGGTTCATATGCGGGATCTGCCTCGGGGTGGCGCTCATGCGATCCCCTAACCAACTGCGGAAGAGGATCGGCACCACGGCATCGGACCCACCATACACTCCCGCGACTTCCACGAACCCCTACAACACGTCAAGCGGTGGAAACGAACTCATCGGCTTCCGCGGCTTCGTCAAGCAGCCACTCGCTTTCTTTAAGGGCCGCAAATCCCTGTGGTGGGCCTGGTGGCTCGTCCGGGCTGGCATGTTCACGCTCATCCTAGTTGTGTTCGTAGTACTGATCAACAACTTTTACTTGCCGACGATGAAGACGTGCTCGTGGTGCAAGTACCTGAGCTGCATGCCGGTCAACGGTTGGTGTGATATGTACGATGACCTCGGCATCAAGACGGTGAATGTCACGTCCGGCTCGAGGATGCTGATGAACAGAGAGCTGCTGGGAGGTTTGGATGAGTTTCTCTGAGCATTTGGCTACGTGGGTTTGGGGGGATGGAATAGGAGCATAGCGTGGAACTGAAGAACTCTAAGCTGGCAGCTGTTTTTTCCCGGGGTGTTCTGTTTTTCTTTTCTGTTACTTTTCATGGCTGCTACGAAAGCATCCGCTTTTTTCTTTTTTTCTTCTTTTTTTGCGGACTGTTTGGGATACCATCAAAATAGTTGCCATGAATGTGTTTTCCACCTGTATCACTTGTATTTTGCTTTCCACGGCGCAGGGGGATGGGGCTGGTTGGAGGGTTTAAGAAGACGTTTGAATTGTCATGAGATGGATAATACAAAGTGGCTCTTCTTGACTTCTTATTTACTTGGTTACTGCCTATGAGTGATGCGGAAGTGTCGTGTGTTTGTGGAAACCGAAGAAATCTCTCCTGGAGTAGCTGAGTTGCTGTGAACTTGGCCTGTGAGGGACAATCTTACAATAATAGGCACATATTTCCAAGCTCCAACGATCTATGATCTGACCTCCATCACCCTAAACTGGCCTGCTCCCTTCATCTGCAAGGAATGTGTTGATCGTGATCCGGCTGTGCTACACATGCTGGAATTCTTACTAAGCTCAAGCTGTCTAGCACCGGCATGGAACCACGGAATTCCAGCACCACGCGTCTCCTCCCCGCCGTGCCCACCCCCTAAAGGGCCGAATTCTCAGAAGAACACCATCTTTGCATCTTTCGCATCCGCATCCCACGCTCCCTCGCAAGAAACGCACGACGACGCAAAAACAGGCCCGCAAAACAAAACAAAGCAAAAGTGGCGAAAACAACGTTCGATTCCATCATCCCCATGGACTCGGGTACGCCGACGGTATCCGGTCCCCGGCGGCGTCGCTCCCGCTTCACATGTCGCCGCCTCGATAAGCTGTGCTGTCTGGTCGCCGGCTACTTCCCGCTGTTCTTCGTGTACGGCGTGACCTCGTGGGCGCTCTACACCGAGGCCTACAGCATCGGCTACCGCACTCTGGGCGGCTTTCAAGGTGCGTGCTCGTCCCCGTCGGTCCGTCCATACGGAGAGGGCTCATGGTCTTAGGATAGGCCTGTTTTGGGGGGGCCTCGGTGTGCTGTTCTATGTTCTGCTGATGTGGTCGTACACGCACGCCGTGTTCACCAGTCCCGGGACGCCGATGGACAATGTGGGCCTCTCCGAGTATTGCGACTAACTATTGACCGTCACTGACATCTCGACAGAAGCACGCCTACTCGCACCTCCCCACCACCGAATCTATCTCCACCTCTTCCGTCACGGTAAAATCCGACGGCCAGGAGCGCTTCTGCAAGAAATGTCAATGCCGCAAGCCTGACCGAACCCATCACTGCTCGTCGTGCCGCACCTGTGTACTGAAGATGGACCACCACTGTCCGTGGCTAGCGAACTGTCTCGGGCTACGTAACTACAAAGCATTCCTGCTGTTCCTAATCTACACTTCGCTGTTCTGCATGGTGTGTTTCGCCGCTTCGTTGAAGCTCGTCTACCAAGAGCTATTCGCCAACGGCCCACCGGCAGACGGGCAGCCCAACCCCATCGACGACCTCGCGCCGATCAATTGGGTTCTCCTCCTCGTGATCTCGGGGATCATCGGCCTGGTCATAACCGGCTTCACGATCTGGCACCTGATGCTCACCGGCAGCAACACGACGACCATCGAATCCCTCGAAAAGGTGCGGTACACTGCGCCGTCGCTGCGCAACGGCGCACCCCCGCCCGGAGCCCGCCTGCTGGATGACTACTCCACGCCGCACCACGAAGCGAACCGCTACGGCGCCTACCTCCTCGAAGAGTCCTCCAAGAAGCTGCCGCACGCCTTCAACCTCGGGCGGCGCCGAAACTTCGCGCAGGTCTTTGGCGGTAAGGAAAAGTGGCTTCTCTGGTTCTTCCCGGTATTCTCTGGTGTCGGCGACGGCTGGAACTGGGAGACGAGCAAGTCGTGGCAAGACGCGGCGATCGCGCTGCGCGCAGAGCGCGAGAAGTGGCTGCGCGAGCAGGGCGAGCGCGAGCGCGCCGCGGGCTGGGGCTACGATCCGGCTGAGGAGCAGGCGTGGAATAGAGGCAATCCAGACGGCCTGGTCAAGTTTGCGGGCTCGGCGCCGCCGCAGCCCCAGCCCCAGCCGCAGCCGCAACACAAGCGTGCAAGGTCAAAGGCGGATAAGCTCCTAGGCCGCACCCCGGGCGCGTACACAGATTCGGAGGGCGTGCCTCTGAGGAAGATGAAGCGTCCGCCGAGTATGCATGCGGTCGAGACGGACTCGGATGAGGAGAGCGATGACGACGTGCAGTTGAAACTGAAACCCGTCCGGTGGGGCCGCGGGAAGAAGCCACATCCCCATCCGCATCCGAATAATGACGATGCGGAGTGGGGGACTTGGAATTGAGTCCGTGGAGTGGAGTTGGCGCAGAGTAGATGGGTGCTATGTATTTTTATGCGGTGTGGCGATGCGGCGCGGGGATTCCGACGGGCGTGGGGCGTGTGGATGGATGTTTGATTTTTGCATGTTTGGTTGCGGTTGCGGTTGCAGGGCTTGCCTTTTGCGTTTTCTGGGGTCTCTTCTTCTTCTCCTTATTCTCCGCCTTCTTCTTCACCGTTGTTTTATACCTTTCGTTGGTGAGTTCGAAAATATCATACTTGCAATACCAATAGCCACATCAGCTCTCACTCGGCCGAAGGGCTGCTTTGCTGATTTTGGAGTTGCTCCTGAGGGTTCATTGCTAATAGTTTCTATATTGTGGATTATGTAGGTCACATGCAATTGATGATTAAACAAAGGAAAAAACAAATATGTGCCCCTGATTCCTGAAAGCACTGGAGTGGAGTCTGGTGGAATTCCTAAGGGTAGATCGTTAGCCAGCTGGGTGCATATGTACGGTATTTCCAAGCTGCAAGCCACAATGGCTGGCTCAATGGCAACTGGCTGGCTGGCTGGCTAAGAGACGACATCTGGATTTCAAGGTTCCATGATTTTGAATGACTGCTTGAGGCGCTGCCCCGGATGCGTTGGCCACCAGCGGCGCGGAGTCACCGACTTCCAAGTTCCAAGTTCCTGAGCCGAGTTCTAACTCCCGTCTACTAGGTAGTAGGTGCTTCGTGTTATCCAGCGCCTGTTCCTACATAAATCGCAAGCTATTACCCCCACAATCATCCTCTCTATCTTGTTGGCCTCTGCCTGTCTGACTAGTAGCTAGCATCTGTCAGAAGTGAAATTACCGATCAACGACGACGTGTGCAGTGTGCAGTGTGCACTTGGTTTAGTCCGAGTCGCCGACAGATCGTGCACTTTCTTTGCTTTTCTTTTCCTTTTTCCTTTTTCCGTTTTCCTTCTTTGAGTAAAGGTGCTCTGCAGACTCAAGATGCCCATCCCATTGCCCACGATTTCGCCATGTCCTTGGGGGAAGTTCCATAATCCATTCCATTCTATGCCCACACTACTACATATATCTGCTATGATAGAACGGAGGACATTAACTATTGCCTTATCCACGAGTTCTGTCCCGTCCCGTCCCGGCCCGTCCCGGCCTCGGGTGGGTGGGTGGGTGATCTTGAACCTTGAACCGTGAACCGTGGGAACGGAAAGGGGATGAACTCAGACCGAGTGCTCTATGGTCCCCATAAGGTGGGGTCGCCCATGCACACCGAATCGGTCCCTTTCCTATATCCAGCAGTGGTAAATTAGGCGACCAACTAGATAGATACTGTATATATCCCGTAAACAGTAGTTGCCGTCACTTCGGTCCTCGTATGTACTAGGTAGTACGGTGCGGATATCACTGCCGCAGCTCCAGATATCTACACATCTAAACTTCCACCAGCCCTGGATGCTCTCGCAAGGCCGAGTCTCAGGCTGCTGCGCTGCGGTACCACGCTGCGGCGGGATTATCACCGTTACTCAGTGAAGCTTCACCGCTTCATGGCCGTTTCACGCAGTGGGAAATGGCCGCTGTATATCTAGATGGTCTCCCCCCATAGGCATAGGGTCGCTGGAGACGTCACCAGTGACCCACCTACGTATGAAATAAACCGACGGCGTAGCACTGGCTGAAATCCCACCTCACCTCAACTCATACATACCAACCAAAAAGCTGCAAAAACCAAACAGCCAAAGCAGGATTGCCCCAACCCTCCATCCATATGGTGGAAATCCTCTCTGCAGCCGAAACAGCAGGCACAGTTGGTTGGGGGTGGGGTCCGTAACCTGATACACGGGTCATGGACTCATGCTTGTCGGCGACCCGGAGAGTCAGTCAGTCAGTCAGTCAGTCAGTCAGTGAGTCAGCCCCCCGGTCCGGTTCGCCAAAGGAAAGATACGAAGCCGTTCCAAACACCGTACATAACTAACCGGCACGGTGTCTGCTTCCGTTTCCTGTCGTGATTAGTCGCCGGTCCCTGATTACAGAGGCGGAGGCATTGCTGGGTCGCACAAGTGATGTGGAATATAATCATGTTTGCCGAGCAGAGCTGAGTGGATGGTCCCCCACACTGAACCAATACGCCGGCTCGTCCGGTATGTAGGAAGCAGGCGCCCCGGATACGGAGGCGATGTCGGCTATTGGATGCAGATGGTGTCGGTTCCACGCTGCTCGCGAGGATGATGTCTCCATCTCCAAGCACCCGTGGCGGCGAGGATTCGCATGGAGGAAGCGGAATTCACGTCCGTCCGGCGGAGTGACGGCTGTGATCCGGCATCCAGTCCATCCAGTCCATCCAGTCCGCTGCATCTAGATATCCCAGTGCGTCAATAGAGTATATCTAGTAGAGTAGAGTAGTTATCGTCTGCTGTGTTGCGTATACCGTACTCTATGCGTGTATGCAAGAACGAAGTGAATGCCTACCTGTGTATATAGAGTGCTCGTACCTAGATGCGCTAGGTATACGGTGTTCATTCCCAATCGGTGTTTGGCCTGGGGTAAGCGAGGGGCCCCCCTCAAAAAAAAAGAAACGCTGTGTTTCAACGATTCGGGGTCCAGGCCTACTAACACTCTTCCAGATGAACACCGAAACGACCGTCTTCTCCGCAAGGCTTGATTTGATGTCTCTCTCTCTTGCCCTGCAAGTCAATTTAAATTGTATACGGAATACTATGATGATTACTAACCACTATATGCTATAGGTGATATAGTACTCTTCGTATGGAGTACGTAAAGCTCGTGAGTGCTCCGGCGGTGGTGGTGGTGGTCGTGTCCTGACCACGGGCCTGGATAGTTACCTGGCGGCCGGTTAGTCAGTCCCCCTAGTCTAGCACCGCCTGTCTAATCGAAACTGGGTGGTATCCCCCGCCCCCGGCCACAGGGAGACGAAGTGGGTTTCGGTTAACTATTTCTTGACACCGGACGCGTGGTTCCCACACTCTGCTGGATCCCATGCTAGTTAGAGCATACTTCCGTGGGGGGATATGTCGCGTGAGTTGAGTTGAGTAGGCGAGGAGGAGGAGGGAGGGGGGGGTTTCTTTCTTTCTTTTTCCCTCCCTCCGAGACAATAAGGGGTGCAGTGCTGTGCAGTGGAAGTAACCACAGCCGCCGGCATAGCTGAATAGAGTACTCGCCATAATAGCTTCGATAAGACGACGACGGGTAGGGAGCTGTGTTGCAACTTGCATCGGAGCGAGTACATAGGGTCGAGACTGCCGATCGATTTGGCTGCCGACGGGAGGTTGTGGATTGGATGCATGCTCCGTTACTATTCCTCTTTCTTTCTTTCTTTCCTTTGCTTTTCTATATCTACTTCTGCCTACTAGTATAGCACTCTCGTTCTCTCACGCTCTCACTCACTCCCTCTCACGCTCTCTCTCGCCCCTTTGCTGTGACCGCACATCATCATCATCGCTAGGCAATGATGCAGAACGACGACGACGACGAGAGCGCGGGGGGTGGAATCGAGGTTACGAAAACAGTGTCGTCGCAGCAGTCGGATCCGAAGGGGGGCGAGGCGGGAACCGGAACGGGGACTCGGAGGGCGCAGGCGAAGGGGATGGCAATGGATTGGTTGACGGCAGCGTGGGACGAGACGGTGTTTCTGACGACAACAAAGGAGGGTCTGATTGGCGATTACGAGTACGTCCGTCTGTCGTCCTCCGTATATCACGGCGTGGATATAAGCAGGCGGGAGGGGAAGGGGGCCGTGGTACAGGTATTAACGAGCTAGGAATTTCAAGCTATGCGTACCTCCTGACACCCGACATCCCGCCGTTCAATCGCAAGTATAAGGGCCGCTCGCAGCCGTTTTTTGGCGTGGACGACCGGATACCGCTGCTGCTCACGCTGCTGCTGGGCATTCAGCACGCACTGGCTATGATTGGGGGTGGTATGTGCCGTCTCACTCGGCGTAGGGATGGGGGTAATGCTGATGTTTGGCAGCCGTGTCGCCGCCGCTCCTCATCGCTGGCGCCTCCGGGGCGAATCTCACACCTGATGAGGTCTCGTATCTGGTATCGGCATCGTTGATCCTCTCCGGCGTGTTCAGCTTCTTCCAGATCGTGCGCTTCCGCATCTTCAACACCGGCCTCTGGATCGGCACGGGAATGCTGAGCGTGGTCGGAGAGTCGTTCGCAGTGGTGCCGATCGCTCAGGGCTTCATGGCTGGCGAATACGCGGCTGGTCGTTGTCCCACGTCCGATGAAGGACAGAAGTTGCCGTGTCCGAAGGCGTACGGACAGCTGCTGGGGACAGTATCGCTCGTCATGCTGTTCCAGGTCGCCATGAGTCTGATCAAGCCGAGGTACCTGAGGAAGATCTTCCCGAAGCTTGTGAGCGGGATGGTACTCATGTGCATCGGTGCGGGGCTGGTGGCGAGTGGGATGAAGAGTTGGGCTGGCGGCTCGGGGCCGTGCATGATGCGGCCGAAGGATGGGTTTTTCGCATTGTGTCCGGACATCGGTATGGATGGGATCCAATTGGACTGCGAGCGAATGCCATCGAGTGACTGACTTGCTGCAACCCTAGATGCCCCCAACCCACTGCCCTGGGGCCACCCCAAATTCCTCGGCCTCGGCTTCCTGGTCTACGTCACGATCCTGATCGTCGAAATCTGGGGATCACCGCTGATCCGCAACGGCTCCGTAGCCATCGGCCTCTGCATCGGCGCCCTCGTCGGCGGCCTAACCGGCTACATCGACAGCTCGACCATCACCTCAGCACCGAAAGGCACCTTCCTCTGGACACACACGTTCCCGCTCGGCCTCAACGGCAGTCTCGTGCTCCCCCTGATCGCCTGCTGCCTAACCACGCTCGTCAGCTGCCTCGGCGACGTCGTCGCCACCGCCGAAGTCTCCCGGCTCGACGTCGACGGCCTCGGCATCGACGCGCGGGTACAGGGCGGACTCACCGCTGACGGCGTGTGGAGCGTGCTCGCGCCCCTCGCCACCACCACGCCCACCGTCCTGTTCGCGCAGAACGTTGGCGTGATCGCGCTGACCGGCTGCGCCTCCCGCCGCGCCGGCTACGCCTGCTGCGTCTTCATGATTCTCGCCGGCGTTGCTAGTCGCTTCGGGGCCGCTATCGTCGCGCTGCCCCCCAGCGTCATCGGCGGGATGACGACGTTCCTCTTCACCAGCATCGTCGTCAGCGGTATCTCAATCCTGTCAAAGTGCAGGTGGACCAGCAGGGACAGGTTCATCGCCACTGCCGCACTGGTCTTCGGCATCAGCGATCTTGTCGTCCCCGACTGGCCGAGGTACTTGTTCCCCGACGGCGGATCGGTCGGCGTCGAGGGGCTCAAGGATGGGCTGGCGCTGATCGTTGGCACGAGCTATTGCATCGTTGCCCTGGTCGGAGTGCTGCTCAATGCGGTTATTCCTCAGGATAGAGGCGCTGAGGATATATTGCCGCAGACGGAGGGGGCGGATGGCGCGAAGGCCGATTGAGGAATGGGAATGGCAGCGCAGATGGGCGGTTTGCTTGTAGCCTTGTATACTAGAAATCTTAATGAATGTGATATCACGGTAATGGTAATGATGGTTGAGGGTTGAGGCCGATAGGGGAACTGGTGGATTGTGGGACTCCAGGTGAATCTCACAGTTGGCACGTACTTTTGCAAATAGGAACGCTCGAGTTCAGTGGGCCCAGTGCGATTGATACATATTGCAAATGTTGAGTGATAATTAATGCTGTGTGAGGAATCTTGGGCTTACTATGGAGTGGAATGGGCAGACCTAAGCACAATTATCACTCCCAAGCGCATGGGCTATTCACAGCAAGCTCACTCGTCTTGACTTTTGGAACTTGGAGCCACAAACGAGGCCAGATGTAGCTCTCAAGGTTCATTCAATCTGATTGCGCTCGGAAGCCAGCTGTGTCTGGGGGATCTTGGGCTTACTACGGGAGTGGAATGGTGGAGGGCAGACCAAAGAATAATTACCACTTCCCGGCCCGTTCAGTTCACGCTCACCATTCACGTCAAGCTCACTCGTGTTGGAACTTGGAACTTGGAGCTACATACATACATTATGTACATCCGAGGTCAAATACAGCTCGTAGCTCGCAGGGTTCATTCGATTTGATTCGATGCGATTGCGCTTGGAACTTGGAACTTGGAACTTGGAACTTGGAAGCCTGCCGTGTCCAGGAGCTTACTACACTGTGCTAGTATATAACCCTCGCCGTACCAGTAGCCATCCACCAGGTTTGGAGCTTGGAGCTTGAAGTGTTGGGGCTTTGAAGCCGTGCAATTCAACTATCTATCTTCACATAGCTGGCTCATTCTACCCGGGTACTCCACCTAGTTCTGATGGAATTGGAGATTGAGTGCGGGAGGGATCACTCTCACATCACTCTCTATCACTCGCCCCGGAGAGCCGGAGAACCGGAGAGTCGGAGAGTCGGAGCTTCAAAAATTGAAAGCGCGGGCCGCGCTTGGCACCGCTCGCAGCGCCCATTCGGCCCTATTATCGAGCTTGGCACGTGCGCGTGCGCGGCTCGGAGCTGGAGCTGAGCTGATTTGAGCTGAGCTGAGCGCTCACCTGTGGCATTCGGACGGGTCATTCACTCCACCCGCACAGCGCAAGAACTCCTTCAACTGGCGAAATCAACGCCGGAAAAACTTGCCCGCTATGGACAGCTGGATCTCTTGGAGTCTTGGGGCTGAAGTCTTGAGGCTGAAGTCTTGGAGGCTGAAGTCTTGGAGGCTGAAGTCTTGGAGTGAACCAGTGCCCAGCCCAATGCCCAGTGCCCAGACGAGTGCCCAGTGCCCCGTCGAGCTTGGGCTTGGGCTTGGAGTTACATAGCAGCTTTGTACTATGACATAGTGATATGTAGTGGCTTGTTCCGCGCCGTCCCCGCGCCGTTCACTCAACATCTCCAACTTTTTTTTTTGCTCGAAGGGACCAAATTCCAATTCCAATCCCACAGCAAAGCAAGCAAAGGAGCCGATCCGTGTAACAAGTATCGTACTACCGGTTATGCCGCGACTCTGCGAGTAAATATGTAGAGTAGGAATCTGACAGTATGTAAGTTTGTCAATGCGGCGATCAGTGAGTACGGTACAATATAGTAATCACAATATCGCCACTGATGCCTTGTACATAGTGTGGCAATGGCAAAGGCATCCGGGTTCCGCTCAATTCGACTTGACTCGGCGCGGCTCGGCGTTCGTGATCGAAGCCCCAGATGTACAATATATACAGACCTACCTACCCAAGCATGTAGTTGCATCCCTAGCAGAAGTGCAATTCACCCTCGCGGCACGGCAGTGGGCACTGGTCGGTCGGCCGGTCTGGAACATTCTTCCCATCCCTCCCGGCGACATTTGGGCTGTGTCTGCGTATAATACTCTGGAGTCAGCCATCCGCAGCGCCCAACGCCCAGCGACGACGGCGACTACGGCGACGACGACGACGAAGACGCTGACGACGCTCCGTTCCCCCTCCCCACTTATGCCCTATTCCCACTCCACCGAGTGAGCTGTAGTGACCCTTCGTCAGCCCCTCCCACAGCCGCGAAAGCAACATGTAACTACCGCCGCCGAGCCTTCCAGAAGCCATCTAGAGTATTGTACGTACATACATAGAGCGGAAAATAGCACCGAACGCCGGGCTGGGCGGGGTGGGGCGGGGCGGGGCATTGCAATTCCTGCGACTGTGACTGCAACGGCAATGTATGTAATGCATTCCTGGGGGCGGGGGGCGCCACCGCAACTCGGCACCGCGTCAGCCGGCCGGCTGCAGGGAGTGCCTAAGTACTTTGTACTGTGCATAAGTGAAGGCGGAGTAAAGTAAAGAACACGCACCAGCTTACATATACTACATACCTATAAAGAGCTGTGTATGTGGAGTAGAGTAGAGTATCCTGAGCTGGCCTGACCACACATACATTACATATATCCTCCCCTCTTCCCCTCACACGGCCGCCCACCACCAATCCACCCACCAATCCACCAACCAACTCACCACCCCCAATCGACCAACACCATCGATCAGTTACTCCACAACTATGTCCTCCAACGATTACTACGGCGCCTCGCAGCAGAACCAGGGGCCACCACAATACTCCCAGCCGCCACCGCAAGGCTACTCTCCCGCGCCACAAGGCTACGGCAGCCCCTCCGGGTACGCGCCGCCTCACGACCCGTACGCCGCTGCCGCCGCGCAGCAGCAAGGCTACTACCAATCCCCCCCACCTGCCGCCTCATCACCATACGGCTACCCCGGGACACCACAGTCCGGGGCGCCTTCGCAGCCGGGATACCCCCCGCCCCATCAGCAGCAGCAGCAGCAGCAGGGCTACTACCAAGGCCAGCCGCAGGAGTACGCGCAGCAGGGCGACGCGCGCGGACAGTATGATCAGCAGCAGCAGCAGCAGTACGCGCAGCACCAGCAGCAGCAGTATTATCAACAGAACCCGCAGCAGAATCCGCATCTGCAGGGGTTTCAGCAGGGGCAGTATGGTGAACATCAGCAGGGCGGGCATCAGGGGCAGCAGCCGATGCAGTACGGCCCCGATGGGCAGCCGATGGGACCGAATGGTGAAAGAGGCATGGGTAGTACTATCCTCGGTGGCACTGCAGGCGCGTTTATTGGGAGTAAGCTCGGCCTGGGAAAGTTGGGCGGCGCGGCGGCGGTATGTGTTTCTTCCCTCCTTGTGTGGGATAACAGCGGCTAATCAACGGACAGGGCGCGGTACTGGCGAATGTGCTCAACAAGAAGGGCAAGAAGCATCATTAGATCAATCTATCAATCGGGTTGTGAGGGGTGAGGGGTGAGGGGTGAGGGGTGAGGGGTGAGGGGTGGTGTGTGCGTCTGCAGGAGCTTGAGTGTCGACAGTTTTCACGAATTTCTTGGGTTATTTAGGGGTGCTTTTGGCTTTTGGGCTTTGTTTCTATTTCTATTTTTTCAACTTAATTCGTTCTTCTACATACTATCATATTTGTCCCTGTCTCGGCGTACTACCATCGCCGAAAATCCTCATCGGCTTGCTGCGGGATATGTGCTCCGGGGATACCGGTAGTGGTGCCAGCTTCGTGCGTGTGAAGGCGAAGGTCAAGGTGGTTGAATCAAGCACACGGCGAGACGAGAGGTGATGCTGTAGGTATCGAGCTCGGGCTCGGGCTCGGCGGTACACAAAACTCAGTCTCGGAGTGATGCTACCCAGACCCCACGACGACGAGGACGAACGACGACCAGTCAGGGAGAAGACGTGCCATGTTTGATCACTCGCCTGCTGGAGGAGTCTGATTTTTTGCCCACGAGGAGTCCAGGATCTCCTACCACCTACTTGACAGGTATGATACCATCATCAAGAGCATTAAACTTGCTTGTAGTACCCCAGCATTCCCCCGTGACTCCACCGTGTGCGTGGACTCTGGAGCCCCTCGTTGAATTACCTCCCTACATTACTGGATGACAGGCACAAGTTTTTACTAGACCTCCACCAATCACTAACACTGCACGGTATTCTAAACAGAAAAATCATCCGGGGTATATTTCACTCCGCTAGGTAGACTAGTACCGTATGCTCCGCGCTGTGCAAAACCAGGAACCTCATCCCACCTCATCCCACCGAACCGAACCAAATCAAGCAAGCAAGCAAGCAAGCAACCAGCCAGCCCTCCGCACCGTAACACCATTAAATCCCCTCATAAAATCGTATCACATTAAATCGTGTCGTAAATTACTCCCCCTTCCTCCTTCTGAGCCGTTCTATGCCGTCTTCTTCTGCGCCGCGGACCCCTCCTCTGTTTTCGGGTGCTTAATAGTCAAACACCAGATATCGAGGTAATCGCAAATATTCGTGACGACATCAACAACAAAGCTTCCATGTACACCCAATGCCAGCCCCAAGGACGCAAAGACGTACGCAATTTCGTAGTGTCCGTCACCGAGTACACTCGTGAGTCCGAACTTTGGGGCCCATGCGTCCGCGGCGCCGAACAGCATCGGCAACAAGAGGATGTTGGCGTATGGAAACTCCGACTTGGTCAGGTGCGCGGTGATTATCAGCCCCACTTGGTACGCGAAGGAGAGCCCGATGAAGAAGAGGAACGGGATCAGGTGCTGCTGCAGAATGGATGGACGCTGGGAGAGCCACAGTGGAAGCAACGTCCAGGTAACAGCGAAGGGTGCTAGCCCGGCGAGCGCGGGGAGGACGGGTAGGTCCTTGGAACGGCGGGAGCGGATGACGTTCTGAGAGCTGTTGGGGGGTCAGTGGTGCGTTCTTGACTTGTGGTGAGGAGGAAAGAGTGGAAAAATGTGGCATCATATGTGTGTATAAAGTTGTTGCGTTGTTTATCACCATCTGTCCCGGGAGACCCGGGACTCAGGGTTAAAAACGAATAATCATTTGCCAGTGGATGGGATGGGATGTGAACCGCAGGAACGGAGTGACTGACCTCTGGAAGACATTGAACGCCAGCATAACGCCACCATACACCAGCGTCCAGTTGGCAAAGCTCAGCTTCACGATCTCCTCGGGCAACCAAGCGGGAGCCGGCAGACCCAGGGTCGGCACCAGCGCCTGCTGCCAGTAGCTCCCACCCTTGATCGCCGTGATGAGGTAGATCGCCACAAGCGTCAACACACCCTCGACGGGTCCGGAGACGAGTCCCAAGTACAGCGTGCCGGTATGATACTCCTCCCAGGTAGTGAGGTAGAAAGCGCCCAGACTCGCAAACGCGGTGAGCAGCGTCGCCCACGACTGTCCCAGGTTCACCGTGCCCGCAAAGATTACCACTCCGAGCGTGGTATTGATCGCGTCTACACCGTGGTCAAAGAGTTCGCCGAGCGGCCCACTCTGCCCTGTCCGCCGCGCCTGCGTCCCATCGCACGCATCGAACGTCTGGTACAGGAATAGCCCGATGCCCCAGCTGGCATACACCCACCCGGGACAATCACGGTCGAGTGTGGGGTTGTACCACAGCAGGGTCAGGAAATTGACGACGACGAAGAAGAAACCGGTTAGGGTTATCAGGTTCGGCCTGTACGGATGTATCGTCAGAAAAGGCGGGTCCAGGAAGGAGGGGGGTAGAGGTGACGTACGCCATGGACATAGGAAACACATGGATGAAAAAGTTGGTATAGAACGGCTTCAGGATGTACTTCGAAACCAGTGAGTGGTCCACGGAACTGTACTTGTAGGCCTTGAGATGGCGCAACTTCGACTGGCGGATATACATCGTGGCAGCGATGTGGTGGTGGAGTTGGGGGAGGAGTGAGAAGGAGTTTGGTCCTGCCCGAGGGAGAGGGAGAGGATATAGAGGGGACGGCGGGGAAAATGTGAAAAGTCAGAAGAAACTACAGTGTTCTCTTCGAACAAGCGGGATGGGGCTCCGCCAAGGCTTTATCGTTCCAGATTTTTTTAACAACGTCACTAATTTGCAGGGGTCTTCTCTTATCTTGAACGGGAGAACATCGGCATCGGCATCTGACATCTGGGAATCCTGGAGCATCACTAGGTAGGTTGATTATCGCTATGGAGCATCTCGAGCCCAAAACATTCCCTACGTCAAGTAATTGGAACCAGTTATGAATGCAAACCGCAAGATAACAAGATGGATCACCAGTGGAAAAACAGAAAGTTCACGTATCGGCGGGAGGGTACCCGTCTCCCGGGAAGCTCCACCTCCCGTTCGCACGGCAAAATTAAAGCTGGAAATATCACGCGCGTGTAAAAATACGTCACCGCAGCATCCAATCACAATCGAGTAGCTAAAAGTACAATCATCGAACTATTGCACGTGTCCTAGCCACCCCCTACGAGCCATTAACCTGCTGCTGAACCTGACCCGCACCAGAATCGAACTCGGCCCAAGCCTGCTCCTCTCCGGGAGCGACCCAGTCCTTTACGACACCCTTGTGGTTGGCGACTCTGGCCCAGGAGATGGTCACGACGACGATCCTCGCATCCTCGCCCTCGAGATAGCACATGCTCTCGCCGGCGCCAACACAGTTGTCGGTGTGCACCTTCTTGTAGTACGCCTCCTCGTCGGAGCCGCTGTCGATGAGATGCGCGTAGCCGAAGAGCGTGGCCGAGATCGACGACAAGCACGCCGAGTTGAGGTTCGTTAGCAGCGTGGCGAGCGACGACTGCTGTGGTTTATCCTCAGACGGGGTGTCCGAGAACGAGGCGCGATGCGAGACCCAGTCGTGGACGAGCAGTGAGACGCGGGGGTTGGCGCGGAGATTGAGCGTCTTCTTGGTGGCGGACTGAACGGTAAGGATGATCACCGGACCGGACGACGGATGGGTAGCCGAGGAGGCGGGGCTGGCGGGGACGGGGTGGGGTGTCACCGGGAGGAACGTGTAGTTCATCAGCGAGACGTGCGGCCAGACGCCTCCGCTCGTGGCCAGGTGGAGCTACTCCAGGCATCAGATCAAACTGCTCCGTAGATGGCGGGAGCTCGTTCGCATAGTGGATGGAGTCGGTTACTCACATAGCGCGCATTCTTGAGGGTGCTAACGACGTCGAGCGGCAGCTCGCTGGCCGCGGCCACGGAGGTAGCAGAGGAAGCCATCCCGTGAGTGTTGTGGGGGTTGAGTTTGGTCGGGGGAGGGAAGGATGAAGGTGGTGGAGTGGGTGTCGGAGCTGCCAGATGGGATTTGCAATCCAATTGGCAGATGGCGAGGAGCTAGCGTGGGGGGCGGGGGGCGGGGGGCGGGGGGCGGGGGGCCAGGTATGAGGTATGAGGTATGAGCCCTGTGTTGCTTATGGAAGCGGGGGTTGGTGGCGGCGGGCAGCGTGCTCACATGGATGACGATGTTAATCCATTTCGGCAGGCCACTTGCGCCAAGGCGGTCCGTTCCTGGAAATAGCATTACCGCATGCGGGCGTTTGTCAACATGCCGATGCGTCTCCAGGATGATGCGATTGTGTGGATCGCCGGGCAAGCTGCAACAAACAACGCCGTGCGAGTCGGCCGCCGCGAACGGATTTTCTGGCTCGGCTCGGAATGCGATGGTGGCTGCTCTGCATCAAGGGTGCATTTGTTCCGATGCCGAAACGAGCAAGCCGAGGGGCCGCCCCTTGCGGTTCGGGACACTCGATTAGTAATTTGGCGTAGAGCAGGGCAGAGTGCCAATCGGAATCTTAGCCTCGAACGACGGATTGCCCCGCACGGCAAACGTCCTGTTTGCACGGCTGGTGATCGACTGGCCCCTCTTCCCCGCAGACCGCCAATTGCTGGCGACGGCCCGGATTTCGGGACGCTTTCCGTAGTCACTTGACGTATGCACTAGTGTGTACATACAAGCCGGTGCGATTTCTTGCCTCTCTCTCTCATTGGCAATATCATCGTAGAGGCCTGCAGAGTACCGTGTATACACAGGTTCGTCGAAGATTCCAGCATTCGGCCGTCCGTCAGCTAGTCGTTCACACCAGTTGCATCGTCACACGGTCCCGTGGCGATCGGCGACGTCGCCAATGATCAATGCATCCCCGCCGTGTCCTGCCCTGCCCCACCCCCGGCCGCATTAGCTCGCTCCCACGCAACAACTGCCTTGCGAGTTGCGAGGTGCGACCTCCTTCCCCGCACCCATCAAATCAGCTCCATCACGAGTGGCTGCACACAAATAGAAAGCGGGTCTTATTCTTGTGCCACCCTCCTCCTGTCCCTCCTCCTCATCATCTCCTCCCCACCCCGCTTCGTCCATCTCTCGACCAACCAACCAAACCAACCAAGCCAAACCCACTCCACAATCATCACCGAATTCTCTCGTTTGGTCGTTTCCGTTCCCGTTCCCCTTCCCCGCGAAAGCTAGTATAGCTTGAGCTTATCCAGCACCGCCATGTTCCGCCGGCAGCTCGTCGTCGCGGCCGCTGGGCGCCGCGCACTCTCGACCACCGCCGCGCTCAATGCGCAGCGGATCCCTACTCTCGGCGACGTAACGCACTCACCGCAGAACAGCGCGGCGTTCCGCGAGCGGCTCAAGGCGTACCGGGAGCAGCTTTCAGCGCAAAAGAAGGCTGCTGCGGCGGCGGCGGGCGCCAACGTCGAGCACCACAAGGGCGGCATCGTCAAGTCGATCCTGTACGGCTCGGAGAAGGGCCAGCGCGAGGAGGCGGAGATGGAGCAGTCGTACTCGACAGTCCTTGCTAGGGGGAAATATGTCCACGCCATCGAGTTCCACCATGTCAAGCCGGATAGACACAGCGAGTATGTAGAGCTCGTCGGAAATACCTACCCAGAGATCGCTGCGGATAAGGCGAACAATTGCCATCTGGTCGGCAGCTGGAAGACCGAGATTGGCGATGGCGATACTTTCGGTATGTGCCCCCGTTCCCATCCCTCGCCCCCCATCCCCCCCGCAGTATTGATCTTACTGACCCACGTGTGCAGTCCACATCTGGGAATACCAAGGCTATGCAGGTTACCACAACACGCTCCACAACCTCGCCACGAACACGCCCGCCTACGCAAAGTTCTCGCAATTGCTGCCCTCGTACCTAACCGGCCGACGCACGGACCTAATGCAAGAATTCTCGTTCTGGCCTACGTCTCCACCCCGCAACCTCGGCGGCGTCTTCGAGCTGCGCAGCTACACGCTCAACCCAGGCAACCTCCTGGAGTGGGAGACGCACTGGCGGGCGGGGCTGCAGGCGCGCCGGAACGTGATGGAGGGCGTCGGCGCGTGGTTCACACAGGTCGGTGCGCTGAACTCGGTCCACTACCTTTGGCAGTTCCAGGATCTCAGGGAGAGGCAGGTTGCCAGGGAAAAGAGCTGGGGCGAGAAGGGCTGGAGCCAGACGGTCCATAAGACTATTCCGCTTATTCAGAGGATGGAGTCGAGGATTCTGGTGCCGCTGCCGTGGAGTCCTGTTAGCTAGTCGGATGGATTGCGCGATGTGATGAGCGGATAAGACGAGGGGGAGTCTGTTTTTTGTGGCTTTGATTGTTCGCATGCTGCTGCTTCTTGGGTACCTTTGGCATCGTGGGTGGTGGGTTGTTTTTCTGGCTTCTAGCTGCTTTCTTTCTGGCATCTGGCTTCTAGCTGCTTGCTTTCTAGCTGCCTGCTTTCTGGCTGCTTGCTTTCGAGGTTGACATGGCATGCATTGTCCATTCCATGTTTCTTGCCCATGTTTCTTGTCCATGTTGCATGTTGCGTGTTGTTTCCATGGAACCCTTGGATCTTGGATCCTGGAGACGAGATTGTACTCTGCTGTACTGTAGGTAGTTGCGTGGAAATTCTACACACAGACAGCTGGTTCAATGCGAGTCTTTGGTGTTGGTGTTGTGTCGTATGTGTCGTATGGGTCGAATGGGAAAGAGATTGGAAAAGAGTCGTCTTTCGTGATCGGAGTCGTCGTTCGTGATCGGAGTCGTCGTTCGTGATCGGAGTCGTCGTTCGTGATCGGAGTCGTCGTTCGTGATCGGAGTCGTCGTTCGTGATCGATCTTATGTAGCGGGGGAGGGGCCAGCTTAATTACCGAAACTCACTAGCTGGTGAAGCAAGTCTGGAAAGTTGAAACAGCTTGTACCGAAAACACTAGCGTAAGTATTCCACGACTTCCGTCAACTCTCGTCAACGATTGTGGTGCACAACTATTAACAGTATTCGGCTACGAGGCTACATCCCGTCACTACCTCTCACTCCCCCTTACTCACTTCCGCTCCGGAAATTCATCTTCACCTTTAACCTCGTCACGGTTCCTTACGGCTTCTTGTTCACTCTCGCTGTTTACTCCCGCTGTTCACTCTGGCTATCCACTCCCGCTGTTCACTCTCTCACTTCTCATCCTCACTCCTCTCCTCGCAACCCCACGGGCTTCATATGAAACGCACCGAGTTATGTGCATACAATCGCAATCGCCTTTCACACCCACATTCCACACCCGCCATACCAGCCACAGTGCCATACGCAAAACCGCGAAACCACATTTCCACCCGCAAAACCGCAGTGCCATACGCAAAACCTCAACCGCAAAATCGCAGAACCAAACCAAACAGAAACCCGCAGAACCAACCAACCAACCAGCCGAAACGAAAAAAAACATAGACATAAACATCAACACTTCAGAAACCTTAGAACCAGAAAAGCATAGGTACACCCGATCCGATCCGGTATGGTTACTGAGCTGAACCCCTTGTCCCCATTGTCCCCATCCATCCCCATCGCATTTACCCGCCCACCCACCGCCCGCCGCCCACCGGGTTCCACCACCCACCGTGACGTCGCATTTGTCCATCCGTCCGTTCATCCCCTCCAGACAAACACAGAAAACCACACAGCAAAGCGCAACAAAATCACGCGAGACGGAAACGAAGAAGAAGAAAAAAACAAGAAGTATCCACCAACCCTCCGAGCCAACGCCGTATGTAGTAAAATTACTAGAAAGGTAAACATCAACAGAAAGCGAACCAAACAAAGCAAAGCAAGGAAGAAGGAAGGAAGGAAGGAAATGAGGAAAAAAACAACAAAGCCCCAGCCAGAAACTCCCGACCCAGAAGATGAAGCAGAAGAAGATATGTACACCCCTCGCCCGTCCTTCCAGGCCAGGTCTCACCTTCTAACACCAGTGGTATTTGCAGACTACTACCTATCTATGCTCAAGGGTTGATGATGAAACTCACAAGTGGATCTTGACCATACCCGTTTTGGCGCCCAGGTTGATCGAGCACTCGGCCACGACGCAAATTTTCTTGACGCTCTTTCTGGCGCGCTTGGAGCCTGTGAGCGGGATGCTGCGGAAGGAGTGGGCGCAAGTGCCGCAGTAGCACTGTGCCATGGGTTAGCCAGCATGTTCGGGTACGGATGGATGGATGGGAGATGGATGACATACATGACCGCATTTGCCGGCCCAGACCTCACCGGCCTTCGGCGTGGCAGGATCATCCACTTCGGTACCTAACTCCTGGTCGCAATGGACACACACGAGCACGTCCGAGTCCTTCGGGCTCCTGGTGAATCCCAATTTTGCCGCGGCTGGCGTCTTGTAATCGACGTTTCTGAGAGCTGCAGCATCCAACGGAGGACTGTCGCGCTGTCGTCTGAAGATCCCCGGTGCCTGAGCTGTGTAGTCCATGTTTGGCGCCTGGAACCCGCCTCCTCTTGCGAGAGCTTGAAAGCTACCACGAGATCCAATGGTCGCCCATGCGGGACGGATAACCCCTGCTGGGCCTCCTCCTCCTCCTCCTCCTCCTCCTCCCCCTCGTTCTCTTGCTCCCGGCGCCCATCCCGGATAACCACCCGGCCCACCCGGTCCACCCGGTCCTGCCGCTCCACCCCCTCCTACCCGTCCCCCCGGCCTTCCTGCTGCTCCATCATGCTGAAAGAAGAGAGCCTCATTGGGCCCCATATCTGGACCTCGCTGACCGATCCTGCCTCCGTGGCCTAATATCGGATCCTCCTGGACCTGCCCACCGGCGCCATTCCTCGATCTCGCACCTGGCTGGAGCACTTCGAACGGATTATCTGGTAGCACAGGGATGGGAAAGCCCCTTCCCGTGATCCGCTGTCTAGCATGTGCTCCAGGCGCGAACATATACCTTGAGTTGTCATCCGGTAGCGCATCCACGTCGATGATCTCGGCGAACGGCGGGGGACGGGTCGGTCGTCGCTGGGACGGTGGTGCGTCCGGCGACGACGAGCCCGTCAGATCAATCACTGGTATTGCTCCGCGTACTGGCATGAGGTGCTGTTGTATGTTCGGTGGCAGGAAGTGGAAGAATGCTGGTGGGTTGGGGAGGCCGTAAACCGGCTGCTGCTGTTGCTGTGGGTCGTGTGCTGATCGCGTGTGTGGTGGCCCGTACGGGAAGCGAGCTAGTGGTTGGGAGGGTGGAGGTGGTGGTGGAGGTGGTGGTGGTGGGGGTGGAGGTGGAGGTGGAGGTGGAGGTGGCGGCGACGGAGTATGTGCTAGCTGGTAGTGGTGTAGGTGTTGGAAGTGAGGGCAGGGATGGTTCGAGAAGGTTTGAACGTTACGTTGAAAGTGTTGCAGGTGTTGGTTGACCTGCTGTTGTTGGAGCTGGAAGTGCTGCTGCTGCTGCTGCTGTTGAAGTAAGAAGGGGGGTGGTTGTGAGCGCTGTGGGTGCGGCTCTTGTCGTTGCGGTGGTGGCGGCTGTCGGTGCAGCTGGGGCAAACCGCCGCAATCCTGCTGTCGGTAGAGAGGGTAGTTGTGGAGGAGCGGCGGCGGTTGCGGGAAAGCCTGTGATTGCGGAAGCTGCGGAGGGGCGGCAGCGGAGGAGGAGAAAGCAGAGGCAGAAGCAGAGGCGGCGACAGGAAAGCGGTAGGGCTGTGGAGCAGACGAAGCGGCATCGGGGTTCTCGTTCTAAGTGGTGGCGGCAAGAGGGAGTTAGTCTGGAACTGCCTCGATTCTTTTTTTTTTTTTTTTTTTGTATTTTATAATTATAATTCAATTATTATATCAATGTTTTTCTTTCTCCCACTTTCGGTGGAGGCTCGGTTCAAGTTTCGACTCGGCCCATCGCTAGAGGGGAGTAGAGCAGTCGAGAGGGTGACGAGCGAAGAGAGCAAACAGCGAAGAGCGAAGAGAGAGCACAGTGGATTGTAAGGAGAAGGGAGTGGAGAGTGCGCGAACAAAGGGCGGGAATAAGAAGGGAGGGAGGGGGGAGATATGGAAATAAGACGTGAAGTCGGACATCACATGTATCGCCATTCGCACCACACCGGCTATCAATTGCCACCCCGGAAACAGAACGTACCTGTTGCTGTTGCTGGCGTTGCTGCTGGTGCTGCTGCTGTTGATGGTGGTGCTGGTGGTGTTGCTGATGCTGGTGCTGGTGCTGGTGCTGATGCTGGTGCTGGTGCTGGTGCTGGTGCTGGTGCTGCTTGATCCTTCTCGTGGGCGGGCCAACGTCGATGTCCTCGAGCATGGGATGGACCATTCGCGGCGGCGGCGGCGGCGGCGGAGGAGCAGACATCACAGTCTCTATCTTATCTCGTCGCTCGTCGTCGTCGCCGTCGTGTTCTTCGTCGTGCTGGTGGTGTACGGGGGGTGGTGGCTGTTATGTACTCTAGAGTACGGTATGGTGGTAAGCAGTGTCGCGGTTTCGTAGCTGAGCCGTTCGTTCGTTCGTTCGCTCGTTCGCCTCGTGCGAGCGAGCGTATGGTACAGTGGATCCGAGGAAGGTGCGGAATGGTCGGTCGACGGTCGACGGTACGGTCGACGGACTGGCTCCCCGGGTGAGGAGAAGAATACGAAGAATACGAAGAAGAAGAAGAAGAAGAAGAAGAAGAAGAAGAAGAAGAAAAAGAAGAGGAAGAAAAAGAAGAGGAAAGAGGAAACAGGAGGTGTGTGCGTGGAAATTAAATCCAGGTGATGCGAGTCGAGTCCCGTAAATCGATTCTCCTCCTTCTGCTTCTGCTGCTGCTGCTGCTTCTTCTTCTTCTTCTTCTTCTTCTTCTTCGGCTTCTTCGGCTTCTTCTTCCTCAGCTTCTTCTTCTTCAGCTTCTTCTTCGTCTCCGTAGTCTTGCCTCCCAATAAGCAAAACAGAACAGAATACAGCAGAGCAGCTGGCCTCGACGGTACGTCGGTACCTACGTAAGAAGCATCTACCCAACTGGAGCCCTGCACTCACGCACGCACGTACATATTCGCCTCATTATACCACGTCTCGCAGAATCTCGCAGAATCGCAGTCTAGAGTCAATCCCCAGTCGCCTAACTTCTCCGCAGTCTCCGCAACCTGCTTCCTTCCCTTCCTTCCATCCTTCATTTCCTTCAATGTTTTCCCCACACCTTCAAGAAAGAAATAAAGAAACAACAAACCCAGCAGTGACCGTGGCCCAGCCAGCCAACCAACCATAATCCGCAGAGCACGGGCGTTGGGGGTTTGGGGAAATGCACTAGAATTAGTCTACTTAGACGAGCATCCGGTAACTTACAAGCAGTAACTAACGAGAGTAACTAGCCCCTCGCGTAAGTGCTTTTCTCAAACACCAACAGCGACACCTTCACCTTCTTCACCGATATCGACACTGCAGTTACCGATACCAGTTCGGTAACTATTCTACACTTACATAGAAGATCGAGCCCCGCCATATTCATACATAGAGTAGAGTAGAGTAGAGTACCCATAGTTGCGTGGTGCACACTGCTCACTTCACTGCACTGGTCCTCGAGTCGTGCTGCTGGAGTGCTGCTACTACTGCTGGAGTGGCGTCATCGACTACTCTACCTGACTGACCTGACATGAAAGACCCGAAAGACCTGAGAGTGAACAGCGAAACAACACACCGCCGCCACTGCAACTCGCTGGCTCTCCACGTGCCATCGCTTCACTCAGGTCGGTGCATCACTCAGGTCGGTGCATCACTCAGGTCATTCAGTCAGGTCAATCAGGTCGTGTATGTACTGTACGTAGCAACGTAGCAACGAAACGTGCCAGGGCCCTGGAGTGATATGGACGAATCACTCAGTCTTTCATGTGTTTCTGTGTTTCTAGAGTACTACTCTCTCCCGGTAGTATCCACCGACTTCCTGGACCATCTAGAATTACCAATAGATATACCCAGTATGTAGATGCATTTTCTCTCCGTTCTAGAATTACCAATAGGTAGATCGAATTTCTCTCTCTCTGTTCTAGAATTACATCCACCTCTTCCCGCCGCGCCCCGCCGCGCCCATCCCACCCGCCCCGTTTCCTCCACATGCATGCACGAATCATCCCCCTCGCTCCCCGCCTCGCCGACAGCACGGGTATCTACGGCGCCGACAGCACGGAGAGGATACCCTCGGCGCTGACGGCGACGAGGCTAGCTCCGCGGGCGCCCCAGGCGGTCGCAACAGCGGAGACCGCGGTGCGGAGCGGCTCGGCCCAAGCCTTATTCGCCTTTTGGTACTGCTGGACGCTGACGCCGCTTGATCCCGCGGTGGCGAGGAACTGTCCGGAGTAGTCCCAGGCGACGTGGTCAACGCGGTTGCCGATGTCGATGCTCTTTGTCATGGCGACCTTGCGGAGGTCCCATATCTCGGCGGTGGTCGACGCGGCCAGCGACATCGCTAGCCAGTACCCGTTCTCGGAGAAGCTGAGCGATGAGACCCCCGCTGCTGTCGGCCCGAGCGTGGCTACTACTTCGGCGGAGCGCACGTCGAATACTTTCACTTCTGTGGGCGTGCCGAGCGCGAATAGGTGCCCGTCCGGATGGAATTGCGCCGCGGTGAGCTCTAAGGATGGGTTAGTGGGCCACTCGTAATCCGTGGGTGAGGGGGGGAGGGAGAGACGTACTGCTCTGATCGTAAACCTGCACCACCGACTTCCCAGCGCCAATGTCGGTCAACACCCAACTCTTATCCGCACCGGCACTGGCAACAATGCTCTTGCTGGGGTGGACCGCCAGGGCAACAACGTCTCCAGCATGGGCGGCGACCTCGATGCTATCAGAGCCCTTCTCGTTCCAGACCCTGACAACGCCCGACGCCGACGCGGTGACCGCCGACTTCCCAGCCCACGCGACATCGTTGATCGCGCCGTCCTGCGCCTTGAGCGGGTGCAGCAACTGCTGCTGCGAGAGCGAGTAGACGCCGGCGATACCGTCGGCACCACCCACCAGCGCCAGGTCCCCAGACGGGTCCAGCGCGATCGCTTTGGTGCCAGGGTAAAGGGGCTCCGACGTGAATGTAGTCTTGAACTGCGACACCGTCTCCGCCGTCGCCCAATCCTCCGGTATCGGACGCTTCTTGCGACCTACCTGTAGCCTATCACATCATCAGCCCACATCCCCAACCCACCCCCACCCCCTCACCACCATCAGAAGCACATACTCAGCCTTCGTCTCCTCAACCTTCTCCTGGATATAGCTTGGGACCTGTGGGGCATCGACCTCCATCTGTTCACCAGCCGTAGTGCCCGCGCCGACCGTGACATGGCTCAGCGCCTCCCTGGCCTCATCGCGCTCCCTGAGCAGGCGCGCAATGACCCTCGTCGCCGCATCGTGCTGGTACAGCGCGGTCGACAGCTCCTGCCGCGTCTGCACCAGCTGCTGCCGCAGCGTATGCGTTTCGAGCGCGAGCGCGTCCCACTCGTTCTGGAACGTGGCCAGCAGCGACGGGATCGAGGTCAGTGTTGGCGGGCGTGGTCGGACGACGTTGGAAGCTGCACGCAAACACCATCAGTTCCCCTCCCCTCTTCCTCTCCTAAGTTGCAGGCACGAATGGAACGGACGCGTACATTTCAATTCGATCAGATCCTGGACCGCCAGCTCCTCGCCGGTGACGGGGTCCTTCCCGTGCTCGGCAATGTACGCCTCAATCAGCCGCTTCTCGAAGACGGTGCCGGACTTGACCGATGCCACAGGAGTCGTCGGTGCCTCGCCGGATACTGCACGATTCGTCTTCCGTTAGTAAACCGCTCGGCTTTTCCATCTCAATCCCTAGAACTGCAATGGCCGGGAGGAAGGGCAGGTGGGGCGAACTCACTCGCGCACAGCATGCTCATGGTCGCTCAGGTATCGAAGGATTCTTTCTATTTTTTGTTTTTTCAAGGGGCGGGAGGGGTGGTCGTGAAAGGTGGGAGGTGGAATTGGAATTGGAATTGGCGTGTGGATTGTGGATTGTGGATGTGCGAGTGCGCGTCGCAGTTGGGCTGCAAAAGCTGGAACCTGCCACTGGGATGTGGTGGTGCTAAACACGCGAATTGAGCCAAGACTGACTGGAAAGAGCCGCAGTTTACTCTATACATACACCATCACGGGTTGGAACTCGAGATTCTACAGTCTCGAGCGGTTCGAATGACAGCACAGGCGTGGAGAATGGGAATTATTTCTATGTGGAGCAGGTTGATGATATTCACACTATCTGACCCGTAACTAAAATCAATTGTTCCAGACGCAGCAACAATGCAACATAAGCTGTAACTTCTGGATCCTCCCCAGATCCCATCATATGTAGGTAGAATACAACGCCGCAAACCTCGCATCCCCTCCACTCCATGCCATAACAAAACACATAAATACTATTAAATTGACCCCCCTCCCACCCATCATCCTCCCTCTCTACTCTACTCCACGACTTTCCTGACCTTCCTCCCAGTAGTGGGCCCGGCCGCCCTCGTCTTGACCTGCGGCTTCTTGAGATGATGTTCCGGAATCCAGCCCTCGTCGTACTGCGCGCCCGTTCCCGACGAGAGGACCACGGGAGCGACGGGCTTGGGAGTATCAAACTTCCGCTTCTGCTTCGGCTGCACGCTCGCGATCCACGTGTTGTACGCAACGTACAGCGTGCCTGCGAAGCCTGCGGCGAGGAGAATGTACAGGAACAGCCTGGGTGGTCAATTAGTTACTGGCAGAGACCGGGGGGAGGGGAGGAATACATCTGCGGATCGAAAATACTCGCCTCAGGCTCGACGATGAACACAGTTCCGTTGTAAGCCTGAACGCTGACGACCTCGCCGGCGGGGGTAGTGATGACAACGGCGACGACGAGGTTGAGCACCTGCTCTGCCAGGTCCGCGGTGAAGGCGTACTCCTGGTCGAGCTGCAGCTCAGATTCCAGCACGGTACCGACCTTGGCGCTGGTGAAGTTCTTGACGACGACGTTGCGCGCGGTGTCGACAAGGCTGGCGCCAATGTACTCGACCACGATCGGCTCCGCCTCCTGGTTCGCCACCTGCACGTTCACCGTGGTCGCGACGCCATTGATGAGGCGTGGCCGCGCGGCGAGGTCCAGCGGCGCGGCAGGGAACGCTACGTCCGCCGTCACGTTGAGGTGGCGGGCTTGCGGCGTCGGATTGCTCGAGGATGTGCCGAAGAACTGTGCGGATGCGGTTGCCGCCGAGAGGAGGATCAGATGGAGGAGCTTCATCTTGGAAGGCAATTGAGAAACTTTAGGCGGAAAAACGTGCTATGGGTTGCGAAGTTTGGCGGAAGAGTTACGGACAGAGTGTATCTTTATGCTGCATGGTGCCAGGTGGCTAGTGATGCACGTCATACCGTGTCACCACATGACTGCCGAGAACACTCCGAAATATCACTGGCCACGCTGACTCCAGCCAGGCCACGTCTGGAGACAAACAGAATCGAGAACGGATAGTCATGGTAGGAACCACGTAGATGCAAACACTTGTATCACCGTCTCTCGCCCACTCGAATCACCTCCAAAAAAGTATCCAAAATCCACCGTCTATATAACTATAAAATTACTCTATATCAAGCTCCACCCACTCCTCGTCCAGTCCAGATCCATCCAGGTACTTATCTCATCTATACTCAGGCACAAAGAATTAAGGAAAAGTCGCGGTAAGAAACGCCCCCTCGTTGTGATGCAAAAACACGAAATGAAAAAAGATGCTGTGGATGCCCGAAACAAACGCCCCAAAACACAACTGATAAAGGTAATACAAAAGCGTGATGGATCCCAATCCTTAGTTTTTGATACAAGAAAGGAAGAAGGTAATAAAGAAATCTAAGGTTTGTGAATTAGGATGGAGAGTCTATAGTCCGCCAAAGACCTTCTTCCCCAGGAGTAATCTGCTCTTCTTCTTGATGCTCTCTTCGGAATCTTCGTCCTTGTTTTGGGGTGGTCGACTGGCAGTACTGTGGTGGGTGAGATTTGTGAGGTGGCGTCCGAGAGCATTTGCAAATCCTCCTCCCTAGAAGTCAATCAGCATGTATTCTTGAGCTAGTAGAAGCGGTGAAGGTTACCTCAGAGTCTTCCGAGAGACTTGTATTGTCGGTGACAGTACGAATACTTGGGCTGCTGCCCGACCCATACATGGACAGGCCAGACAGATTCAAGGAATCGCTTCGAAAGATCGACGGCGCGCTTCTCGCAGGGATGGCTGTAGCCGGCCGCGTAAGGCTGAAGGCATCATTCATGTTCTGGGAGTTGTCATAAGCGGTACTTGGGCGACTGGGCTGTGTCCCGAGGGCTCCGTTATTGGCCATCATCCGGAGCAGGTTGCCCTGTGGCTTCTCTGGCCGATGATGTGTCAACTTGTTCTGGATAATTGCACCGGTGTGGGATATAAGAGCGCGCATGATGTCTTTCTTCAACCGCATGGCGAGGTCGAGGTTCGACCAGGTGCGGTTGCGGTACTCCAGCATGGGCATCTTGAAGACCAGTTCGTGGATATCTTCGATGTTTTTGTCGCCACGTCCCTAGATGCCAAAGGTCAGAACAACTTTGTCACTATCTTACACACACGGGGTCGACTTACCTTGTAACTCAAGCACAACACCACGCTGGGGATTTTGACATATGCCAAAGTCATGTAGTTCGACGCCCTAGACATCATCTGCGAGAGCTCATCGGATCTCTGCTCCAACGTCTCATTCGTGCTGGAAGTCCTGCTGAACAGCTGCATCTTCTTGCCCTTCTCGGGCACGTACAAGCTCGGAGCTTGCCCCTCAGCTGACCTCCTCGACATCATAGACAGGTTATCAGCGGACGACTTGCGAGTCAAAGGTCTGCTACCGCCGCCGAATCCAAACAACGAAGCCGCGCTCGAAGTCTTTGGCCGAATCATTTCCGAGTAGGATGTCGACGGTCGCTGCTGGTCGTTTGTCAGCGACGTTGTCGGCCGCAGGTGGAGACCCCCATGGCCGGATATGGAGCTCTTAGTGGAGGAGCTATCATCATTTGGTTGTTGAGTTTGAGTGTCGACGACGTGGACAACCTCGGTGTCGCTTTCCGACTCCTCGGCTCTATCTGGGAGCGGCTTCATCGAGTGGACCAGGAACGGCGAGAAGCCGCTAGCTGTCTCGCCATCACCCTTTCCAGCCTCGGGGAAGATGTACTCGAAAATCTTCTCTCCGATCTCCCGCTCCAACTGGATCTTGAGCGGAATCAGGTTGACCTCGAAGTGATCCATCACCGGGATTCCAGCAATGGCCTCCAGCATGTTCCAGTACACCCGCAGAACCTTGGTGTGTCGAACCTCAGGCATAGCCCGAGGATCGACGAATGGCGCAATCATCTCGGGATAAATAGCATCAGGCAGTAGATTGAAGCCTCTCAGCATCTCCACTTCGAAAGTGTTAAGGTTCGATCCATCCGCGTTATCGATGCGTTCGAACGCTGCCTTCTGCAGCATAACGTCCATGAGAGGATCCGACTTGTCGCGGAGTAGATGCCAGATGATTTCGGAAGCCGTGATGTACCAGCGGACCATTCCACTGGATTGTGCTGACCGATCCTCGTACTTTCGCTGAGCGGTTGTGATCGCCTTCATCATAAAGAACAGCTCCTCCTCGCAGCTTGCCAGATCCTCCTCGACGCTAAACTTCCCCCTCCAGCCCTCGGAATCTAGGTTTTGAGTGTTGAGCATGAAGTGCGACTTGATCTCACCTAGCTGGTGAATCCGGTTCTGAAGACACTCCACCATCTCGGGCGCACCGGTCAAGTCGCTGAAGTCCGAGGCCAGCATGATCTTCTCCAGCTTCTCACTGCGGACTTTCTGCGCCGGCTCGGAGTACAGAAGCAAGTCCATGATGATGATATACACAGCGAAATACTGGTTAGAATCGCACGATGCTTCAACGCGCGGGAAGTCTACCCAGACATGGTCGACACGGCGCTCGGTCTCCAGTGGCCCGTTCTTGGTGCCAGACTTTCCAGCCTCCACGTCGCTGACTTGATCGCTGTACTTCAGACGCAGCGAATTGTGCTTATCGTACCGCAAGGTGGCAGACGTCCTCTCGACCACACGCGAGAAGCCGACCGGAATCTGTCGGAAATCGAACATGCTCTCCAGGGGTACCCAGGGAGGCCATGACGAGCCGATGGGGGCACCGTATCGATTCTCGGAATGCAACGACATTGATTGCGATGCAAAGTCCCGATGATGCGACACGAAAAACTGCGTATTATCCAGATTGAGAGCGAATCGTCGCTGAACCAATCCGCTGACCTCATCTCCTATCCTGCCACGGTCCATGATCGACACAATCTTAAGCTGCATGCCTTGAGCAACCACAAGCACAGCGGCGCCTTTGTTCTTGTCGCTTTGCATCTGGATCTGTGGGGCGATAAGTCGGACATGGAAGCTGTTCTGCGGAATGTAGTCCTCTGCCACGTCGCCTCCCAGGTCACCCCGAGCAAGCCCCGTTGCGGCTTCGTCAAGTCCAGTTGTTTTGAACGACTGCTCGTCTGCCATAACAATCTTGATGTCGTCATTCAACAGCTGCTGGATCCGGCTCTCCAATGTAGCACTATCAATCTGTTCATCCATATTGCATGGACCTGACGTTTTGAACTCGGTGCGTCCGGAGGTGGCCGGTTGGCTAGAGTTCTTTTGCTCTTCGATGATGTCCAGAATGAACTTGATGGCCCTCCGCGACATGTAGTAGATGAAACCACGCCTCTGTCCAACCTGGTGGATATACTTGAGAATGATGTTCCTCAAAGGATTACTCCATTTCGCTTGCATGTTGTGCACGATAAACCGATTGTCGAAGTCACTGGCATAATCCGCAAACTGCGTCCCATCCATACCAGGAATTTCCGAATCCGAGTCGGAATCGGCATAGTTCTCATAATCCTGACGTCCGCTGCCTTTCTCCCCATCATCAAGCTTGCTCGATATTTTCCGCAGCATGGTCTGCAAGAATTCTCGCATGTTGAAGAGAACAGAGCTCTGCTTGATGAGCCTGTCTGACTCGGCCTTAAGGTCGAGGTCATCGGGATTCAACTTTGTGTGCAGGGCCAAGCTCTCGATGGCCTCCTGGTTCCAGCTCATCTGCTCGTTCACACGCTCCAACCGGGCCTGAACAAGGGCGCACTGGATCTCTCGTGGATCGTTGTTCAACGACATGATGCAATCGTGCGTTGCCTCGTTACCGAACGGACTCAACGGGGAGATCTCGCCGGAATGATCCGTCTGTCGGAAGTATGTGAAGCGTGGAGCGTATGCAAGAGGCATGATCTTGGTTTTGGGCGTTTTCCCCTTGGACGTTTCCCAGTCCAATTCCACGAAGTCGTCCATATCGCTCCAGGTATAGTCGCTGTCGGTGACTGTGAACTGCGACAGGTCTCCAGTGTATCTGATCGTGTCGGACATGTAAAACGGTCCGTCGGAACCGTGACTCATGAGTTCCTCCAATGTCTCATGCTGCATGACGGCATGCACTGCTCGGATGTCCGCGGAGTGGAAGTCGAGCTCTGCTTGGTTGATCTTCATGCTTGTGCTTCCCGGGATGACAACTGATTCCTCGCGACGCATGTGGATATCCAGGAGGAACGTATCCAGTTTTGCCTTGAGACCAGTGGCAGCGACGATATCGTTGCCGGCTTCATCTTTGTCATGGTATTTGTAAATGTGACTGATGAATAGCGGAGAGAGGCACAGCTTGTATTTGACCGTTGCGAGATGCCTTCCAAACTTCTTGGTCGATTTCTCCGGGCCAGGCCATAATGGTCCTTGTCTGATGGGCAGCGACATGACGCCAGAAAACAATGACCACCATGCGAAGAAATGAGTGAAGAACTTCGGAGTGAGATGAATGGTATTGTAACTTGTAGGCGAGCTGGAATTGGCAGGAGACCAGTCCTTCTCTATCGGTGACACGATAGCCAGCGACAGATGCAAGTGATGACTTCGGAATCCGCGGAACGCATCGTAAACCTGTTATCCATCATTAGCCTCTTATTGTAACCGTGAGTTCTGGGTACTGACCTCGCCCGGCGGCGCTTTCGCGTACTCTGGGGCCTTCAAAGTGACCTCATAATGGGGTTTGAACTCGAAAGACCGACTCCTCAACTTCCAGTCCTCCTCAAAGGATGTCTCTTGCTCGAACATCAATCCAACAAGCCATCTGACACGACCCGAAAGCTTCATGATGACTTTCTTGAATTGCGCGAAATTGTCATAGCTACTCGTACTCTCGATGCTCCTCGTCTCAGGCAGGACGCCGATGTCGATATCATCCGCAACGTGGTTGGTGAAGTCTGGAATGGCGAGTACAAACACCTCACTGTCGACCTGGATAACCTTCCGTGGATCTTCGTGCACATTGAGGTCCCAGCGGACGTCACCCCTCCAGCACATTACGAATCCTGCGCCATCGCCAACCAAGCTGTAGGGATCCCTAGAGCCCTTCAGGGCTAGGTGAACATCGCCGTCACCTTCCCACGCCAGCGATATTTGCGAGTGGAGTATCAGTCGGATTTTATCCCAAAAACCTGTTCTCTCACTTGGGTCGACATGCGGTTTCGTAAACGTTTCGAAAACCATCATCATATCCTGGATTGCCGGTTGGTATGACGTACACCAACAGATGCGAGTGGCGTAACTTGTGTTGATCGAGACCTTGATGTCAGAGTACGATTTGACTGGCGAAACTGTTCTTCGCACGTCGATAGCAAAGCCGCCGTGTAGGATGCCGTCATCTCTCACCGGAGGAACGATGTTCACCTTGGCTTGTCGCATTGATTCAGGGCCTCGGAACTCCTCGGCCAGTACGAAGTCTGCCTGTAGCATCCATGCGTGTCCTAGTTGTCCCACACGGGTGTGGGGTACATGGATGAACGGCAGTGGGTAGTCCCTGAGCAGTACTCTTCCTTCGTTGAAGGACAACTTAATGCTGAGCGGAACCAGTAGAGCAAACAGAGTGTCCTCTGGTAGCCCCTTTCCAACTCTGTGTAAGAACTTGGGTAACTCGCTGAGAGGGAATGATGGCTTGTCGACACCGATGGACACGTCGTTGAAGAACGCAGCCATCAAAGATGGCCGCATCGGCAACCCAAGAATCGTCTCGGTCTCGACAGAATCTGTGGGTAGATCGTCATGGCCCCAAAACATTTCCCGTGCCTCGCCCATGCGAACCCGTTGCTGTTCCTTGGCCAACCTAATGCGTTTGATCCAGGCCACGGAGCTGAGTTCCTGAAGCCTTTCCCAGGCCTCCTGGATGGACACCGACGCATTACCGGAAGGACCGGCTGCACTCTCTGGATCGTAGCGCATGTTCTTGCCGCCGAGCGGTGGCGCTGCCGACTGTTGTCTGCTTTTTGGTCGCAGGCTGTTTGCCAGAGTGGACTCCTGCCTCCAAGTCCGGGCCCTGGTGCGGAATCGGTGTGATTCGGCAGCGGCGGGTGCGTTTGTCCGGTTGGCTTCACCGGATCTCCTCCTCTCCTGCTCTTCCATCTTCTTGACCTTGGCCTCGAATGCTGATTCTCTAGCAAGTCTCTTCTTCTGCTCCGCTACACCAACTCGATAAATCAAGCCCAGTTTAGCCTCGAAGGGATCATCCTCCAGTTCCAGCAGCAACGCTTTGGTCTTGAGAGATACTTTGGGCACAATCTTCGCGCCCTCGGGCTTCTTCTCCAAGATGTATTCGTTGGTGCCAGTCTTGAAGCGATGGTGCATCTGCTGGCAAGCTTTGACAGTGTTGAGGACATTATCGGTAACCTTGTACAATGTCATCTGGTGAGGGATCGCAATTCGGATGGCGTCGGCCGACAAATCGATTGACTTCTCGTCCGTGACTTTCTCCTCCGATCGTCTCTTGACTTCACGGAGATCAAGCCGGAAGTGCCTCAAGCTGATGAGCCTCGCCCAACAGCTCTTGACCTTAGGAGACTCGGCATAGACTCGGCAATGTTTCGTCTTGAGGAACGGGAATCCCCACCGGTGGCGTCCAGTGTCCAGCTGATGTATTTCCAACATCATCGGAGGATCGTTGGGCATGCTGGCTTTGATCTTCACATATTGCAGTTTCACATCGACACTGACGAATTCGATTTCCTCGTCCTCCCATTCCGGGACTTCCACGGACTCCTTGTCGCTGCATCGTTGAGTGTGGAGCTCGTGGTCAACCGCGTGTTGTGTTGACTGGGCATTAACACCGGCTGCTCTTGCCATGCCTCCGAAGGATTCACGCAGAACCTGGGCGGCAACGATGACACTGTAGTGGCGGTACATCGAGTAGTTGAGGAAGAATGACTTCGAAAACGAGCTGATATGGAGGACGGGGCCTTCGGCGTCATTGCTGGTGGCGAACGCGAGATCGAAATGAGGAAGTTGCATGAATGGCTCCTGCTCCCAGGAATCCGGGCCATCGACCATGAACGCTTCCAACCCGCGAAGATGCAAACTCAGCTTCCGGCCATCGGTGGCATTCTTGGAAGAACCCGCCGGTTTCGACGACTTGGGCTTATGTTGATCGTCTTTTGACATGGTGGACAGCGTCCTAGAGGTAGCTCGACGCCGAGGAGTCGGGCGGTAGTTGTTGTCTCCTCTCTTGCACTTGTATTCGATAGTCAAACTGTCCATCTGTATTGCCGTTCCCCTCGTAAACTCGGAGATCTCCGCGTCGACACCTGCCACTTCGATGCTGAAGTCATTACATTCCAGCTTGAACTGCTCGAGCCACAACGGAACCCTTCGCAGAAATTTCTGCTTTGTGCCTGAAGATTTCGGATGACGGAGTTTGTCGGGCATGTAATCGCCTTGGAACTGAGACATCATTTGTTTGAGACCGCTAACGATCTCCGGACGAGCAAGTCTTAACGAGAACGATGAGAGATATGCAGTGCAGATGACCTGGACTTCGGGCGAGGCGTTAAGCTGTGCTTTGAGGTCGAACGTCTCGGTCTGCAGAAGGTCATGGTGCATTCCGCCGGCTGCCCGATAGTACAAGCTGTGGGATGTGATGCGGAGGCCTGCGTCGAGTGAATAGCGTGACTGGCCTTCCGCGTCGTGCGATGCCTCCATGTCGACGGAGATGGACGACATGCTCGATATAAGCATATCCATATCTTGGACTCCGGGATCGGTGGATGGCAGCACAATCCTCATGACGGGCTCCTGGATGGATAGCTTGACGCTTGCCTTGGGAAGGAGTCTCGAGATAATGTGCGCGCGACCTCCTGACGCCTTGGACTTGCGCTTCGGTCTGGACTGCATGAATGCGACAATAAGAGGCAGATGCCTGGGCTTCAAATCGATCGACGGCGAGGTAACGACAACGTTGGCCGAGAGGATGTTGGCATTGCGATCAGACTCCAGAGCTTCCATTATCTGCATCGTCTTGCAGAAGAGTGTTGTCCTCGAGGTCATCGTCAAGATCGGAATGTATAGGATCTTATCCTGCCGAGCACCATCATTGAGACTAACAGTGATTGCGATGGCAGCGAGAAGGGCCTGATGCGCGATGTCGTTTGGTGAAAAGTACCTGCAGTGTGATCAGCAACAAGCCAGGGAAATGGGGATCGATGGGTCACCGTACATTCTATGAGCTGGGCTCTTCTGATCCAACTGGTGTATATCCATTCCGAACTCCTTCAGGCCCAAGGATACCACCAATGGTCGTCCCATCGGCTGAATGTTGGGTATCTCCTTCGAGACCACAAGATAGCCGATGGCGAATTGGATCTCCTTGACGCCCTTCAGAAGACTGTTCAGGATCTCCCTATTCTCCATCACAGCTTCCGTCACCCTCTGTGTCCGGCTTCCCGGCATTTCCGCCTCTTCCATAAGAGTGTCCATCGATGCTACCTTGGGCTTGTTCTTCATCTTGCCATCCCTCTGAAGGGCCTTCAATCTCTCGGCATAGGCCAAGAGCTCGTCGCAGGGTACTGTAACTCGACCGAATTTGAATGCGACCGCTACATCTCGCAGACCATCCACACCATCCTCGACAACACCATAGATATTCAGGATTGAGTGATCCAACAATTCGACTGGATCTTTCTTAGCGGTGATGAACAGGACACTCTTGGTCGCCATGATCCATTCGATCGGCTGCTGTCCCTCCTTCAGTTCCGTACGATCAAACATCGGGTTCCGGTTCGCGGTGCCGCTTCTCGTGTCGACCATCAGCGTGATGGAGCCGACCTGGATACTTCCGACTTCGGCAATCGTGAGGACGACATCGGTGACGACGATATCGACCAATCGGATCCATTTGATCCACTTGTGAGCTTTTTTGAGGGCGTTCTTCAGCTTTTGAATCTTCTCCTCGGTGTTAGGCTTCGCGGGTGTGCTCTCCTCCACCGTGACATTCTCCCCTCCGACCCCCGCCCCTTCCTCGGCCATCACATTCCTCCGAGTAGTTCCCCGTCTATTCCGTAACCCCCTATTCTTACCATCCGCTCCCTCGCCGACGCCGACGCTGGCCGCATTCTCCTCCGGCAATCCATCTCCTCTCTGCCGCAGGTCCAGAGTCACGCGTGGCTCCTGAACAACGATCGACACCCAGGTAGGCTTCGCGAACGTCGGCCAATGTAGCAGTATCCCCAGCTTCCTTACTTCCAGCTTCACGCCGTCCGCCGGCTCGAAGGAGATGCGTTTGATCGAGAGGTATCCGGGCCGCTGAATCGAGATTCCCGCAACGACGCGAAGAACGGCAAAGACCACGAATGCGCAGACGACCGACACGGCAAAGGAGCCCACGAGTATTGTTGCGAGCGTCTTTACTATCGGGGGTGCTGGCATCGACATGTTGATGCGGGTGCTTGTGGTGGTAACGAAGGTGGCATGTAGATAGGAAGAACTCTAATTCTCTGTCTCTTTCTCCCTCTCTTTCTCTTTCTTTCTCTCTCTCTCTCTTGCTCTCGACTGCTCGCGTTCCGTGTTTCGTAATCTGTAAAAGTATCCCTTCCCCTAAATTCTAAAGCTGGGAACCTTGTCCGGTAACTTGCAGAGCTTGGGTCCGCGCGCACCAAGCCTTCCTTGAGAAGAAGCACGGGCCGCCTTGCGCAGGGGTGGGCGAACTGGTAACGGCCCCCACCACCACGGTAAACCGAGTCTTCAACACCACGGAAATTCATCATGATGACCGCTGGATACCAATGTACCACCCGGCGAAGCTTTCATCAAACAGAAAACTAAAGGCCCGATCCCGCAGCGCTCCCTTTCGCTCCCCGTCCCCCGCACTCAAACCGCCAGCGATGTTGAGTCTAGCACCCAGGCAGGCACGTGAGCGCCTTCGACATCACTCGGACCTAGCGTCCGAGTCCACCGGCCCGACCGACGGCCTACCCAGGTATCATGAGACCTCGCAGTCGTCGCCGATAAACGTCGAGAGTGTCCCTCGCTCATCCTGACGACGGGACTCGAAGCGCGACATCTCGAAGCAAAGCTTGCCGAACCGGCAAGCGTCTCTCTTCACCATCCGTGCTCCTTGCCGGGACAAAGGTTGAGAGTTGGTGAGTTTCCAAGCCTTGCTTGCTGGTCATTCGAGGTGTAGAATACCTGCTTGAATAATCATTGGACGTTGTCTACACAGCGTTTGTGTACGGTGTGTAGAGAACTCCTCTTGGAATGGAGAGCCGATGTCCAACTCCACATTCAAGCCCAACGGCTTGGCTCCCGCAAGAGTGCTGGCGGGCAGTGATGGACCGTGATCGGTATGGCACGTAAAGCAAAGCAAGTAAAGCACGGCTTCCACCTCCGGGTGTCAAAGAGCCTTTACTCTACAGTTCTCGTACATAGGCGGTGGATCCGAGGTGCAGAGTAGCCACCGGTGCACGGACGACGCACGACTCTCTCGTCGTCCGCCCCCAAGCTGTGGAAAAAAAACCAATCTTCTCGCGCCTCTACGACGCCGGTTGATCCCAATCTCACCGAAAGTTTTGGCCCTCCTCTTTCACGATTCGGGGTCGAAGTTGCTGCGCTGGTAGGTACCCGTGCGTACCGGTATCGAGTCGGATCGGATCACGACATCTCACCCACCCACTTCCGTTCCGCCTTCCCGGTCCACGGTGAAACAGGAACAAAAGGCTTAACTTCAACTGCCTGGGCGGAGGACAAAGGAAAGTCACTTCCGGCTGGTTTTCGGGGTATATACCTTGGCGGGTTAACTAGTGGGGGAACCGGTTCTCGTTCTCGTATCCACCATGATCTACACAAGGTCCGAGCCGAACACGATGATGTTTAAATAAAAAGAATAAAAAGGAACAAAATAGGAACAAAAAAGCTGGATCACTCGGGGGGCGAATGCGAAATATGGCCCGGACCTCATGGTCCCATTCACAATGTCCGGCTGCCCCCTTTCGAACCCCAGTAGGTACTCTACATACATCCATTCCGCCTTGACATCATTCGCAAGTTCGCAACGGGGGATCCGTTCTGGATTTTGGAATGAACAACTGCTCGAGAATCGAGTAGTCATCGCCACTCCTGCACTGTATTCCATCACTTTTGAGGGGCTCAGCGGCAATGATCACAATCATCAGCGGCTGTGGTCTCCTGTTTGATCCTCCCGGCAACCACAGCCGACTCACGTACTAGCTGTCATAGCGAAATATTGTCCGAGCTCGTTCTGAAATTCAACCCCCTAAAGTCGAACAAAGGGATGATGATGCCAGGAGTGATCGGCGACAGCTTCAACGGTCACCTACATAGCCCTCGGATTTCTATTGTCCCATAAAGTCTCAACGTAGGTACGACATTTGTACGGTCGAGCGATTCCGCAATCCTAAGAACCCTTGGAGTTCAATTATGGAGGTTGCCTGTACGGGAGCTGCATATCGATGTTTTTTTGAGCTGTCGCGGAAGGAGACGAGTGAACCCACATGACGCCGCATGCCCATGACCCCATCCGATCCGATCCTTCAACTCCACTTCCAGGCAACCCGGCTTCCTACTCCGAGGACTTATCACTCGGACTTGGAAGAGAGAGTGTGTGCGCGCTTCGGAGAGAACCCGGGGCGTGGAACAAGCGTGGAATGAATGGATCCCGGCGAGGTGGCGTGAACACTGAAGTGCCGTTAGACGAGAGAAAAACGAGGCTGACGGTTGACTTCACCCTTCTCTTCTCCGTCATTATACGACTTACCCCCGCCTCACTTTTGAGACTGGCACTTCCAAGTAGAGCAGCCCACTCTTCCAAGTACTCCATAGTCGTCGGTACATATTATTTGGTGCACCTATGCTCTCCTACGCCCGATCTTCCAAGTCCATACGCTCTCCGCTCACTCCCACTGGCCGGCTTCACACAACCCCCGCCTCTCACCAATTATCTTCGCCTCAATTCGCGTGGCCGCCCAATAATGCCGCCATCTTGCCGTGCCGTACCGGATGTGCCGGATTTACCCTCCGCCCTCGGACACGGTTTTCCATGTCAGATTTCCATCCATCCGACATCTAAGCTGTCTACGGCACCTACTGTTCAATCACAGCAGCCTCGTTCCCCAAGAATACGGCTGACCGGCCGCCCATCCCAGCCGTCCCGTGCCCCCCCTCCCCCCGGGCCTGCCCCCCGGCCCGCCCACAGATGTGAAAAGTCGCATCCCCGCCTCGGTACATGTACATACATACATAGAGTACTATACCGTACATACTCCCACCATGGTGCTGGCACCTACCTATGAATACTGATGCCACCGTTGTCATGTACGATACATACGATTCCGATGACCGGGTACATCGTACAGCACCGTGTCGTGTCATAGGTGTCATAGATGATAGGTGTCATAGATGATAGGTGTCATAGATGATAGGTGTCATAGGTAAGGCGGGCGAAGCCGAGATTCCGGCTCCTAGGCTCGTGCTGTATCGTTGTGGAAGTGATTATCCGGGGGGAGGGGAGGGGAAAGGGATTCCCTGGAGAGAAATAGGGCTGTCGAAATGAGCCGAATCATACGGCGTCACTCGGGGCCGACACGTCACGGACGGCTGGGTGGGTACTCTATACCCTATGCTACCCTGGTGCGGTGGTGATTGTTCCGACCAGTTCCGTGGCACGCCGCTTCGCGTGTGCTGGGGGGTATTGGCTGGCTGGAGATTGCAGGAAGTGAAGTGGGTATCTACAATACAAGCATCGAAGTCAGGTATCTCGGTGTATCACTCGATTTCTCACCGATCTTTGCTCTCTCTCTCTCTCCCTCTCTCCAGCACACGTGCACTCTCCCTCGCGGCGGCGGGGGAAGTTGTATTGCCGCATCGAGCGTATTCCCAGGCGGCAGAGATAATACCCGGAGCGTACGCCGTACCGTGTGTACCTGCCACGACCAGGTCGTGTGCCAATATGGGATGAAAACGGAACACAAGCAATTGCACCATCCTGATCCTCGGTCTTTCCGACTGCCTCCCAACTACAGCTATATGCTGGAGTCTGGAGTCTGGAATCTGCCTGGCCTCAACACGACGGCTTGCATGTACAAAGTACTCTACATACCGTATCACATCTCATGACCATGACCATCCACATCCGAGCCATAGTGAGTGCCACACACACACACACACACACACACACACACACACGGCCATATCCCAATCTGGGAGATGGCTGTTCCGTCGATGGTCTCAGATGGGGGAGATTCCGGTAGATAGAGTGGGTTGTGGATATGGGATGCGGGATGGGGGCTGGATGTATGTACCAGTACCAATGCTGAGAGGTTGAGAGGTTGAGAGGTTCCTCGGCGACGGATTGATGTCCGCCCTGGAACCTGGGCTCGGTGGGGGCGAGAGCGGGCTTGGCACGGCCACGGGCAAGTACCTGGACCATCGTGCTATGGCGACGTCCATGTTCGGACTCCGGGTTCAAAGGGTTCGAAGAAACGAACTCGGTATGCGAGCCCTCGGGATGGACGTCTCGCAGCTCCGGATGAGGATCCGGCTGCTCGGCGGTAACCACGGTACCTTCGCCCATGTGATGCTCACCCGCTCGGCCTGCCGTCCGATGTCCGTCTGAGCTGTTAAGCTGCTGCGCCGCCTCCGCAATACGCAACATCCACGCAGCCCGATCCCGCGTTTTGGTTTGCCGTCTCCAGTAGGTGTGCATAGGAAGGTATATCGATCGACGCACGTAAGATTCGCGGTTTCGTAGTCAGCTCGTATCGGCGTCGAATCTGGTGTTCCCATCCTTATCCGCATCGTTATCAGGAAGGAAGGAAGGAAGGAGCTGGTTCCAAGCTGCAGTGAGCGATAGACAATTCTTCGAGAATCAATGGCAATGGCAACAGCAACTATCAATAGCGACCGTCAATGGCAACAGCAAATGTCAACGGTCAATGGCAACGGTCAATGGCAACGGCAGCTGACAACAGTAACGGCAACAGCAACTGTCAATAGCAACTAACAATCGCAACTGTCAATGGCAACGACCATAGCAACTGGTAACAGCAACACCAACACCAACAGTAACTGACGATTCCAGCATGCGGACTCCGGCGAGATATCCGTCCGCCACCCACCACCTTCCGTGGGATTGATCATTGGCCGGAATGGCCGGTACGGTACAGTATTTATGTTTACGCGTCCCTTTGGACGGCGACTGCGCCGCCTATGCATGCGCTGTATGCTTGGCTATAACTGTGGCGTGGTTATACATCTTTCCACCACTCACCGTCCGCATCAAACTTCGTCCTGCAGACCTGTGGACATGCGGACCTGCGGTCATGTTCGATGGCAAACCATATGCATACGGCACTCTACAGTCAAGTGAGCACTGAGATTGAGGCTGTAAGAGTCAACTGCCTACTTTTCAAACTCCGCCCAGTGCCCAGTGCCCAGTGTCCAGTGCCAAACATGCATGACGTCTGACATTCCACGAACCCACCCACCCTGCTCAGATATAGAGTATACTTCCCGGTGGTGATCGGAAGCGATCACCAGACATCTATATGGCAGACTTCTCGAAGCTTGAGCACTGCCTGCCGCGCGGCAGTACATCATCTTTTGTGTGATAGTCGGACAGAGGCCTTTGAAGTTCTTGAGGTTCTCGAGTTTTTCTCCAAGGTAATTGCTCTAGCGCTGACGACGAAAGTCTACATACTTCAACTAGCGTTTGAGGATCGTTTTCCATTCGCCAATCCATCCATTCGCCAATCCATTCGCCAATATATTCGCCAAGGGCAAACCATATGTAAATGTGGACAGTGGACAGCGGATAGTGGACAGTGGGCAGTGGACGGTGGCGGGCTCTTCTCCGAATATGTTTGTACCACGGTATTTACCACGGCATGTACCACGGTATAGTAGGCTGATGGAGCCTAACTGCAGTACATGGCTGTGGCAGCCAAGCACTGATATAATAGAGGTCCTCAAACCTTGCCGGGTGATCTGGCCGGCCGGAAACTCATCAAGACAGATTGACCAATAACGATTTCCTGCCATGAAATTCGGGTTTGGGGACCTTGCCCTGCGGGGCTGGCTGGCCAGGTGAGTAGCTCCGAGTATATCCAGGGTACATCCCGGACTTCTGAGCCCTTTCTACACCACCTAGTCCTCCTGCCCGCTGACTGGAGTCAATCCTGCTCGGTGATTGAAGTCATTACTTTAATGACTCCAACTGTCGAGTTGATTGACTCTTGCAATGCTTCCTGGGTAACTGGAGTCAATCCTGCTCGGTGATTGAAGTCATTACTTTAATGACTCCAACTGTCGAGTTGATTGACTCTTGCAATGCTTCCTGAGTAACTGCCAATAGTCTAAGGCCAATGATATCCGTACCGATACTAGTGTATTCCCATGTGTATGAGGTATGTCGCCAGCTTGCTGGGTGCAACACTCCGTCGCTTGCTGAGTTGCACATCCTCTTCGCCATCATCGGGTTCGAAAATGGAGTTTAAGCGCGGATGTTGGAGTCGAGCAACTCGAGCACAAATTTTCTTGTAGATACAGTCTAGTTCTTGATCCCGGAAACTACTCACAACCCACCTATCCATTACGGCGAACTAAAGGCGAACTAAAGGCGAGGTAGAGTTTCTGAAGTCACCCAGACGACTTTTTCTGAGCTGGAGGAAGTAGCGGTGCCGGGAAACCTGAAAGATCGCCAAACCAATAGAAACACCTAATCACCTAGCCGGCCAGGTCACCCAGCAAGGTTTGAGGACCTCTAATCCATCCGTGAGTCGACCGTCGGGATGTCGAACCTGGGAATCTTCTTCGTCCTCTTCGTCCTTTTCTTCTTCCTCTTCCTCTTCTTCTGAAATACCGGCACCGGTACCGTATCCCGCCAATACCTGCGGCCAGTACCTACCTCATACTCCAAGTTTCTTCCACCTGCCAAGTTTTTCTTCTTTCTTTTCTTTGCTTTTCTTTCGCTTTCAACAGCTCAAAGTGTGTACTCCACATGTATGTTGTGCACAGATTCCCGACGTCATGCGCATCGGACGCGATGCTTGGCCGGGTGGTTGGCCGGTTGGTTGGTGCAGGTGGTTGGTTGGTCGGGGTCGGGGTTGGTGACCTACTTCGACAGGGTCGGTCGGGAAACGGTGATGGAGATGGAAGGAGAGCGAAAAACCAGGGAACAGGAAGCAAGAGCAAGAGCAAGAGTAAGAGCAAGAAGCTGGAGGTCGCACGAAGTAGGTGATTGGTTGGGTGGGGTACTATATAACAGGTAGATAGGAAGTACCTAGAAAACATAGGTACCTAGAATGCGTAGAAATGTGCTGGGTTGGATAGGTTGGAGACTTGACGCAAGGCTCGCAGGTGGATAGAGTACCTTAAGCACAGTGTACAGGCAATTCCGACGGAGCCGAGGCGGGCACGTCGAGCACGTCGAGCACGTCGAGTAACGAGTTAGATGAATGTCTGACGGAGAGATATAGTGCCATATGTACAGTACATACAGTACAGTACATACAGTACAGTACATACAGTACAGTACATACAGCATGTGGGGGAACCGACGACCGGACGCACGCAATGCCATGCCGAGCCGAGACAAGACTCGGCGTGTGTGTGGGTGTGTGGATGTCGTATGTAGCTTCCGTTCTAGATGCCAAATGCCAGATGCCAGTTAGAACGCAGGTGTCGAATCTCGATGTCGATGTCGGCGCACGATGATGACAGCGGAAACCGATCATGACGATATGGTAGTCCAAGTACCCATACTCTATACCGTCCGTAGTTATAGCGAGATAAGTAGGGAAGTAAGTATCGTGTCCTCGCAGTCGGTACGTGCCGAGGTGGGAGATGATCGGCTGAGACATTCCGCACGGCGGAAGGCGGGGCGGCGCGGAGATGTATTTTGGGCGTCCAGTATAATAGACTAATGGTACCTGGAGCACATCGGTCTAGATGTAGGTACTTGGTCGGTATTCGTTCGTATGCGACGGCGATGAGTAGAGTACCTAGAGTAGAGTAGAGTGGGTAGATGGCCATGGTAGATGGCCATGGTACTGGTTGGTTTCATATACGAAGGAAGGAGGGAAAACGGGGCCGGGCCAGGTGGTTTACTGAGGTACACATTATGAGTCCAGTCACGTGCACCGCCTCCACCACCACCACCACCACCGCCATAAGAACCACAAGAACCATCCCCCAGCCGATGCGATAAATAGCCGTGGGTATGGCTCGTCTGCAGATAGATGCAGTACCTATGCCTGCCGATACGGTATGTACCTCCTACGGTATTCCATGTTAACTCCGCAGACCGAAAAAAAACCAAGACGGACGTCCTGCAGGCTGCTCGACCTTCCTTCCTTCCGTATCGATGACGGCCAATCTATCTATCTATCTATGGGACAGCCGTGACGTGAGACGCAACCCTGGCAGCAGGCTGGCACCAGGCATGGTGATAGAGTGCCTACATATCCATCGACGCGCTCTTTCCGATGGGCCAGAGGTCCAGAGAGACATTCGGCCATGGCCCATGGTAATCATCGGATGGAGATGTAACGCCGTGCTCTTCCGCATCTACTTCTTACGATGGAAAGGACTACCTGGTAACTATGTCTTTGCCTGCTTATATGTACCTTGTACATGCCCAAGTACTGGACAGTGGAGTATCATAGGGTGAGGATTACTCTACTCCACTCTACGACAGTACTCTATACACTGACGACAGGAGGAGCAGCACCATGCCAACATGCGACACGCAAATGTCAATGCCAATGTCAGCGTCGATGGGGTTGGGTTGGGGTTGGGGTTGGGGTTGGGGTTGGGGAAGCGGAGTTCTGGTCGTGTCGGCGCCGATGTTTGCCGTGCGCGGCCATCATCGCGACGCTACTACTAGTACCATGGTAGGCCACAGTTGAGCGAGTAGTTTCCACCGTAGTTACGCGTTGTGGTTGGTCTTTTGGCAGCCGAAAGTTCCCCCGCCCCCCCCATGCGAGCGCCTTCTCCGGAGTCCGGACGGGGCGAAATACTCTAGACTCCAGTTAGGCTCTCTCTAGTCCCTTATGTAAAATATGGGGGTGACACTACCCTACCTATGGGATGTTGTACTGTGGACTTTGGGGGGGATGGTGAGAAAAACGGACAGAGACTGGATGAGTTACTTACGAATGGATGGATATACGGCAGTGCCAATAAAACCAAGAAGCTGTCTCCTGTCCGATGCAGTTCCAGTTCCGTTCCGCCCCCTCCCCCCTTCTTACATATCAATAATCGTCGAACGCGCACCCACCCGCCCAAACTCGCTCGCTCATTGTTCATCTCTTTCCTCCTTCACCTACTCACCTACAGACAAACCTTCGACAACGACGTTGCTTGGTTGGTTGGTTGGCCAGACCCGTCCACACACCCTCTGCAGCTCTGCTCGCTCACCAATCCACTGCGATCGCTCGGTAAATACTTACACACATACTTGCTTGCTCCACAACACCATTACCCAGCGTACGACATATCATACATATTCCCCCCGTGGAGCGGAGGAGTGGTTACCCGATATCTACCTACCTGCTGTGCTTGCGTTGCCCACCCATAGAATAGACTCTTATTGCGGTACGGTACTGCATCTATCCGTCCGCCGCCGCCGCGGTCCGTTGCAACTTGCGCTTCGTCGGTCTTCAGTTGTCGGTTTCAGCTGCGCCCCACAAAAGCAACCAAGTCGAGACTCGATAAGCACGCAAGTCGCCTCGTACTTACACACATCACACATACATCCTACATACTCTACTTGCTCTACTTATAACTATTCCTTCCTTCTTCTTTCCTTTTCTCTCGTCGCTCGTTCGCTCGCTCGTGCCGATCGGAGTTTAGGATCGCACAACCTCGACTGGGTGCGGGGACAGCCGAGAAAGAAAGAAAATCAGAAAAAAGAATTGGCCGGCCTCCTGGCTGCGTTAGTGTGGTTTAAAGCACGATGATGACATCTCCTGCTCAGCGATCCCAGCCTGCCGTCGATGCCGCTGCCGCTACCACGACTATTACCACTGCTGCTGCTGCTATTGCTGTCGCTGCTGCTTCTGCTCTTCATCCTCCGTTTCGATTCTCTCCCTCTACTACCACTGATTCACCCTCGAGACGCCACTCCATCGTCGTGCCAAACTCCTCTGAAACGACTTCCTCCACCACCTCCATCACCACCAGCACCTCCTCACCATCGGCTTTGCCACCTCTTCTGCCGGGACTGATCTCGACCCCTACAGCCACGGCGTCCACCCAGCCCGACCAGACGGGGAGACCGCTGTCGACTCTGACGGAACCCACCCCACGGAAGAGCCGAACCCCGAAAGACGTCGCCAAGCGACTCTTCGAGCAGGCCATCTCGTCTTCGTCCAGCCGATCGTCGCGGAGAAGACGGACCATCTGTTTCCCCGTAAATACAGACACCACCACCACCACCACCACCTCCTCCTCCACCTCCACCGCCTCCACCACCCCGATGCTGCGCGTAATGGGCGGCGGGAACTCCGGTATTCCCTCACATCATGTCACTACGACGGCTCCCAGACCGGTGCCGAGCCAGTGCTCCTCGGGAGCTTCGTCCACAACTTCCGTCAGTACGGTCAGCAGTACCAGTAGGCCCGGACCGACCCCGAGACAGCGACCGACGAGCGCCTCTCGCATCCACGACCCTGGCCCGGTTCCCATGTATGAGAAGCCGCAAGCTTCGTCGAGCGGCGGCGCCGTGACCATGACCATACAGCTTGCGGAGCCGATCCTGTTTCTGCAGGGACTGGACGGGAGCGAGAGCATCCGGAGGGCTGCCATGCTGCGGGGTAGCATGATCCTGCGGGTCACGAAGCCGACAAAGATCAAGGCGGTGACGTTGACGTTCAAGGGACGCGCTCGAACGGAATGGCCGGAAGGTACACAAACAAAGACTTTTTCTGATGAGTGATATCTGTTGACTGACCTGACGTTTTTAGGAATCCCACCTCGCAAGTCGGAATATTTTGAAGAAAAGGAAATCATGCAGCACACGTGGCCCTTTTTCAACGCTCAGTTCGTGACGGCGGAGCTGGGCCATTGCGCGGATTCGTTTACCCCGCGGAAACCCACGTCCGGCTCCTCGACGGAAAGCGGCGTTGGTGGCCTCCCAAAGAGCAACTTCATGTGGACGGCGACACCCGCCGAGCACAAAAACACCTTGCGCATGACAAAGTCGCGGAGCCTATCGAGAGGAGAATCGCCACATCGACAGCTCTCGATCGCGCAACGCGGATACCGCATATTCCCGCCCGGTGATTACGCCTACAACTTTGAGTTGCCGCTCGACAGTTGTTTGCCAGAGACGGTAAACGTCGAGCTGGGGTCTGTAAAGTACGAACTGGAAGGTTCGATAGAGAGGCCGGGTGCGTTCCGCTCCAACCTGACGGGAAAGAAGGAGGTCTTGTTGGTTCGGGTGCCTTCGGACGCGAATCTGGAGCAAACGGAGCCAATCGCGATCAATAGGACCTGGGAAGATCAGCTCCATTACGACATCGTCATCTCGGGCAAAGCGTTCCCGCTCGGAGCATCGATACCGATCGCCTTCAAGCTGACTCCTCTGGCCAAGGTTCGCTGCCATCGCATCAAGATCTTCATCACTGAGAACATCGAGTACTCGTGCAAGAACAAGAAGGTCCATCGCATCGACCCGGTCAAGAAGGTTCAGTTGTTCGAGAAGCGCGCGGAAGCACCGGCCACGTCGGCGTTTGCGGGCTCTTCGGTTCGAACCACTTCTGGTGGAGGTGTCACCACACACAGCAGCGGTGGTACGGAGGATGTGGTCAACGGAACGGACAACCTCCTTGGGGATCTTCACGGCACGCCAAACATCGGACCGACAGAGATGGAGTTCAATGTGCAGTTGCCTGGGTGTAACGCGAAGGAGCGGGATCGTATCCATTTCGATACCACCTACGGAAACATCCAGGTGCATCACTGGATCAAGGTACGCGCTCTCGTGTGGAATTCCCACAGAAAAAAGAAGAAAGAAAAATTGACAGGAGTAGATTGTGATGCGACTCAGCAAGCAGGATCCCACCGATCCGACCAAGCGTCGCCACTTTGAGATCTCGATCGACTCGCCCTTCCATTTACTCGCCTGCCAGGCGACACACGCCAACACCACTCTCCCGGCGTACGACGATCCCCAATCCGGCGGGCCATCATCGACGGGCTCCTGCAGGTGCCCGCCATTCCGACGGGACTCCTCGCGCACGGCTCAGCAGACCCCGGCGCTACAACGAAATCCCACCACGGCTCCACCTCCTCCGTTTACACCGAGTGTGCGGCCACCCGCAGTTCGATATCCAACCATGAACCCACCACCATTCAGCGCCGAGCCGGACCCATTACCGCTCGTCACCCCGCCGCCGCGCTACGATTCCGTCATAGACAGCAACGAGGGACTGGCGGGATACTTTTCCCGGCTGGCGGAGGCAACGGAGGATGACGATACCGACGACGACAGTACCAACGGCTCTGCCCGCGGAAGACCCCCGCTGCTGCCGCTCACGCCTGGCGGAAGAGTTGCTAGGAGCATGGACGAGAGGCGGACGTGGTAGTGTATGATTATGATTTACGATTTGTTGTGGGTTTCTTGTTATGCCGTTGGGGTGTATATAAATTCTTTCGGATGCTGTCTGTAGTGTAGTGTGGGGGTATACCATCTTTTTCTTTTTTCTTTTTTCTTCTTTGTTTTCTTTTCGGTTTGTCATTTGGCTTGTTGATGGAGAAGTGGGCGTTTGGGGGCGTTGTTTTTGCATTTTCTGTTGAATAACATACATAGGATGGAACGGGATGGGGATGGGTTGGGAAATTAGACTGGATTGGATGATGGATGATGGTTGATGGATCCGCGCGTTTCCGTTGTGGTGGTCACACTCGTGGTCAACTGTGAACAGTAGTCAACTGTCTACAGAGGTGGGAAACAGAGGTGGGAATACGGGATCAAACGGAACCGTGGGCCCATTCGGTTTGATGCACTGTGCTCTACTCCCGATACCTGAGAGATACGATCGTGCTCGTGAGGGTAGACATCCAGACTCCACTGTCCAGTGCAGAGCTGCAGAGCTGCAGAGCTGTAAGGAGGATTGATCCCAGCCGCATGTTCCCAACAAACCCCCTACGGCCTCACAGCCTCGATTTACTTTTTCTTCTCTTTGGTTTGCGCAATTACCTGGCCGTTCCTGGCCAGAATGCGCCGCCGTGGCGAGGTCGTGAGTGACTTTGTGTGAACTACGCAAGCCATCGTCTCGGTGGTGTCGGTGCGAATGAGTGAGTACATAGCAACGCCGCAATGACACGTTTCAGCCCTACCACTTTCGTACCTAGTCGGTAGCCAGCAAGCACTTACTCTGGAGTACCAGCGCCCCAGCCACGGCACACATGTAACTACTAGAGTAGTAGTCCAGGAGGATCTACAGTCCAGGAGGATCTCCAGAGTCTATGTAGTCCAGTTCACGGTACGGTACGGGCGATGCCTTTAAAGTTTAAGCTTGCCTCGCGGTCTTGCTGGCCTCGTGGTCCTGCGGTGAGCTCGCGGTCCTGCGGTGAGCTCGCGGTCCTGCGGTGAGCTCGCGGTCCTGCTTCCCTCGACGCTGCCCGCTGAGCTCGACGCTGGCTGCTCCCCTCGACGCTGGCTGGCTGCTTCCCTCGACGCTGGCTGCTCCTGCTCCTGCTCCTGCTGGGATCTGGGACACAAGAGCTGGAAGAGTCGGTTGAGGAAAGAGAAGTGACGGCTGGGAGCACTCTGGGCGAGCGTGTAGTCTGCGACCGGCCACAGCACAGCACTGGCTGCAACCTGTAGCCTGAAGCCTATGAGATGCCAGTGGGCGTGCAGTGCTGCTTGCTGCTACATATCTCCCTGGTGCTCCCGATCCCAGCAGTGGAGCGGGAGGCCCGCTAGAACCTGGGATATCTAGTGTGGAGTTCCTCCTCCTCTAGGCTCCACGTTGTATCACTCGCGCCGCGGTGACCGCTAGTGTGGACTCTTGGAGTGCACATGCGAGGCTGTGAGGGTTTGGTGCGATACTACTACATCGACTGGCGTGGTCGGTGTTGCCTGCGACGTGCGTACCGGTGAACTATATGCCGGGTCCGGATCACTGGTGAGGTAATGGACGAGAGAGGGTGATCTTCGGTTTATTTCGCATTCAGCCTGTCTAGACTATGGCGAACCGTCGCAGTTCTTTCCTGCCCACTGTAGATCGCAGTATCCGAATATCCAAAAAAATCATGTGCGAGTGCTCGGCCGTGAACGGGAGGTGGTTATCCATACAGGTTGTTACGGCTTCACGGAGGTGCGCTCCCCTAGATACCGTAGGATACTACGTAAGGAGCCTTGTGGCAATGTAGCAGAACAAGGCCACCACAGGCAAACAGGCAAACAGGCAAACAGGCAAACAGGCAAACAGGCAAACAGGTGCAGGTCATGGGTACTATGTGTGCCGTGCCATGTATCACAGCCTCACAGGTGGCCATGAATGTGTCCAATGTTCAATGTTCATGTAGATAAAATGGCGGACATGGGCACTCTATTATGTACACCTGCCTGCAACCCGTGATCTAGCCATCCAGCATCCAGCGAGCCCATTCACCTGCCCCAAGCCTGTCCGAATCAACCAGCATTACTACGTCTTCCTCGGCTCCTGCTGCTGCTGCAGTCGTATCTTCTCCTCAACCGCCACGATCTCCTCATTCGTAATGGCGAGCTCCGCCTCCACGGCCAGTAGCTTCCCATCGAGCATGGCAGCATACTCCTGATCACTCAACTTCTTGATCGGATTCCAGCGTGAGTTAAACGTGCGGTCCAGCAGACTGATCGTTTTGACCTTGACCTTCGGCGGCGCAAACGCCTCCTCCGTGTGGCGCGCGTCCGCGATATTGTAGCCGTACTGGCCGCCGAGACCGACGAGCCCCCATACTAATGCCCCGGGGAGCGCGTTGGAGCGACCTCCTGTTGGATACGGTTAGATGTGTGGTGAGGAGGGGAGGAGGGGTTGGCGGAGGGGGAGAGAACGCACGTAGCACAAGCCCGAGCGTCAGCCCAGTCACGGCCCCGGCCGCACCGCTGACATAGACTTTTTCCTTCGGTGTCAGGTGGGCGCCCGCCGCACCGTCGACGCGGGGATCATGTAGGGCGCGGAATAACGTCAAGCGTACAGCTGCATACACATTTCTTGTCAACCCTCGCGCAATCTCATCTCCCTTCCCTTCGCGGCGGGGTAGTGGGGTGGCATACCATAATACGTTGACCCGAGTGCGAAGCAGTTCAATCCCGTTCCGGCGGCGAAGAGGCCTATGGTGGGCGTGGAGCGGAGAACGGCAGCTATGCCGCCGAAAACAACGCCGGTACATCCTGTGCGACGCACGGAGGTGAGCGCGAGATGGGATGCGCCGAAGGCGGCGGCTGCGAGAGAGACAGCGGAGGAGGACGGACGCACGGACCAGTCACGGCACCCACCTTCAGTGCGGGAAGAAGAATCGGTTCGGGATTGTATGCGGCTGCTGGCGGCGGCGGTGGTACTGGTGGTATAGATGAGGAGGGTGGGGATGGGCCGGGGAGCTGCATGGTGATTGGTGGAGGCGGGGTGCGGGTGGTGAAGGATAGCAGCAGCGGCGATGGTGTTCAGCTGTGTGTGTTGGAGTCACGATGCGAATGCGAGGGCCTCGTGCACATGCGTTATGCTTCGTGAGGAAAATGCCGAAAGCAGAAAAGCGTCGAGACGTTACTCCCGCAAGTCCAGAGAGGCTCAAAATGTGCAATATCGATAGCCGAAGACGACGATTAAAAATTCCCTATCGTGGATTGGCCCAACGTTTATTACCGCGTGTAGCTGTTCTGGGCACCTTCTAGCCTGCATGTGTGACGGAGTAGGAGGTACTCGGCGCTTATCGCATACACGATTACTTGAACGGGAAATACATAATAATAAAACAGTCGTTTGGGAAAATAGGCCAAGACTGGCCATTTACATGGCACTTTTCCACACACAGCGCTTTCCCTCGAGTGAATTTTACAACGCCATGTTCAGACGAGATGCTCAAAGCATCACAGCAAAGTACGCATTTAATTGCTGGACTGCTCCAATTTTCTTGAATTTACTCGGGGACCAAGATAGAAGATTTCTCCCGTGGCTGACAGGAGGTGGTCTGGTGAGTCAGCGAGCGGTTATTACACACATTTCAATTCATCCGCCTCTTCTCTTCTGCTTACTTAACTTGCGTGCGCCAAACCCTTCCACGGTCTGGCTGCAATTTTTTTGAACGTTGCACACGCTAAAAGTAATTTAGCACCTACTTTTCCGCACCAACCTCCACCACCCCGCTGTTAACTGACAGACGACAGGCAACAGACCGGTCCTCATCGCACAACCCACTTACCACCAACCCTTACACACACCGGCCCCATCGCTTCCTCTCCTCCCCCCACCCAACCCTCTACTACACACTACCTTACTACCAAAACTACTACCTTATTTCCCACCCCTCCCGCCTGAAGAAGTCTTCTTCAGCTTCACACTACTCCAACAAACGCGCTCTGCAGTTGAAGCGCGTTCTCCAACTTTCGCAATCATGGGTTCGTTTTCCCTTTCCTCTGCCGCCGAGTCTACAGTCGTCTTCCGCTGTCCCTCCTTTGCCGCCGAGCAATTTCCCGCCGTAGTATATGGTGCTGACTGTCTTTCTCCCGTATAGCGCCCAAGAAAGCAATCAAGATGAATCTTGCGGATTTCATCAAGGACGAATGTAGGTCACTGCTTCACTCAATCGCCGTCGCCTGGCAGATGTCACTACCGCTCAATCTTCGGACATTTCTTGCTGGCCGAACACAACGTAGAAACATGCTAATCTGTGCCCTCAGCCATGGGTCCCACCACCAGTTGGGCCGACGAGATGGACGCTTCCACTCCAAGCTGTATGTATCCCAACCTCCAACATGCAATCCACTGATCCTCGCTTGACAGTTGGCTGACATCTATGCATTAGCTTCCGGTATGTTGCGTCGCTTGTCCAGCTGTTCTTGCATGCGCACAGACCGCTAAAACTTCACCTAGACGGACGCACCGGCGGTTCCTACGGTAGTACTCGTCGCGACTACGGTGGTGCATCCAGTGGTGCCGGTGGTAGCAGTGACCGCTACGCTGGTTACTCGAGGGGTATGTATATGAAAGTGGACTTTACTGGCGCATTTTTGACATTTAATGCGTTCAGCCGACGACTCGGACCGCCCTGCACGTGCGGTTGTCCCGGTCCCCGACAGACCGCCCTACAACGCCCACGTCGGCAACCTTTCTTTTGAAGCCACGGAGAACGAGATCTCGGATTTCTTCGCGAACTGCAATGTTACCAACGTTAGACTTATCCGCGACAGGGAGCAGGGTGACCGTCCCAAGGGGTTCGGATACGTCGAGTTCGGTACTAAGGACGGTCTCTTGGCGGCTCTGGACCTGAATGGTTCTCAACTTGCCGGTAGACCTGTCAGGATCAACGTTGCCGAACCACGTAAGTTGCCATCAATCATTGATTGAAGTTTCGTATGGCGATGACTGATGGTGAAAAACAGCCAAGGACCGTGGAGACGACCGCACCACTGGCGAATGGCGTCGCAGCGGCCCACCTCCTTCGACTGAGCCTGCTCAGCGTCGTGGTGGTGGCAGCAGCTACGAGCGTTACGGAAATGACCGCAGTGATCGCAGCGACCGCGGTGACCGCGAGGAGGGTGGACGTCGTCAAAATTCCTTCCGCGAGAGTGACGGCAAGGTCCGTGACTTTAACAACTGGGAGCGCAAGCCCTTGTCGCCCCTCCCCCCCACCTCCCCTACAGCCAGCGACCGTCCCCGTGCTGGTGGTGATCGCGAGTTCCGCCGCCGTTCGCCCGCTCCTAGCGCCGATGGTGATCGTTCGGAACGCGCACCCCGAGAACGTCCCCAGGTCGAGAGACAGCCAACCGCCGCCGATAAGGACAACGAGTGGCGCAAGGGAGCCCGCCCTGACCCTCCCCAGCGCAGCACACCGACTTCCCCCGTTCTGGCCCAGAGCCGTCCTAAGCTTGAGCTCAAGAAGCGCTCCGAGTTGCCCCTCGCGACAGATGCCCCTGCGTCTGCTATCGACAGCAAGGCGAGCCCGTTCGGTGGTGCTAGGCCCATCGACACTACTCAACGCGAGAAGGAGATCGAAGAGAAGAGAGTCGCCGCCATCGCTGTCCGCAAAGCCCGTGAAGAGAAGGAACGTGAAGAGAAGAAGGCTGCCCGCGAGGCCCAGGAAAAGGCGTCGGAGGCTGGAACGCCAGTTGCCAACAAGAGCTTCGACAATCTCCGACGGGGATCCGGATCTGTTGCGACTCCCGAAGCCACCGAGGAGGAGGCCAAGGATAAGCCGGCCACCACCGAAAAACCTCAACCGGAAAAGAGACGGACGGACACCAAGCCTGCCCCTAAGAGCCCGGGAAGCTGGCGAACTTCTAAGGCGGAAGCTCCCAAGCAGGAGGGCGAGGATGGTTGGAAGGTCGCCTCTGGAACAAAGCGCGGAGGTCACGGATCTAACAGGCCGTAATCGACACTACCAGCCGCCGGCACATCGGAGAAAAAAAGAGTATGGTGGGATCAAGGTGGGAAGGCGCAAAGTATGTTTGTGGGTGTTGTGCTTTTGTGAGATCGGGGTTTAGTTTTCGGTCTTGGCCTGTTTTCATGTTTGCTCTTTCCGATGGCCGTCCATTAATGCGTGGGCAATCGCAAAAAAGGTTGTTTCGTCTTGTTCAAAAGCTTTTGTTCTATTTTTCGTCTCTATGATCCATCTCCTCTTCTGTGTTATGTGTGCACAGCGTGGTATCTTGATATACTTCCAATGCACGACCTCTCCTTAAGCCGTTATTTTCTCCGAGTGGATGAGGGGGGCTCGTTCTCACGTTTACGTATTGCATCGTGTGGCTTACCTATTTCGGTCATGGATTTTTCATCTTTCGGATTCAAAAGTGTAGAGCGTCTCTCTCTGTGGTTTTTTTTCTATTAAGCCGTATCATGTATTCATTCTGCTTTTTCTTACGGCAAAGGTGGGGTGGGGGTTATGGCTGCTTCTGCTGCTGCTGTTGCTGGTTGAAGTCGGGGGGTAAGAGTTTGAGGATGTGCAACCACGGCTTCCATGTTTGTATGTTTGTAGGTTGGTTGTTAGGCTTTATTTCATGACGCCTTTTATGATGAACTGCTCGGGTTCGTATTGATGTCCTGGTGAACTCGACAATGCATACTGTACTTCTGAGGTACGAGGTTTGGGGTTTGGGTACGAGATTTGGGGTTTGGGGGTCCAGGGCTCGGGGCTGGGGCTCACGTATTGATGCCCTGTTGAACTTGATGTTGCATATGTACTTCTTGGGTACACGAGGTTTGGGATTCAGGGCTCGGGGTATGGGGTATGGGGTTCGGGGCTCGCGTCTGCATTCGGCTCGAAACGGAGTTGTCGGTTCTAGGTAGTTGGCCGAACGATCTTTGATGATGGAGTAACTGGTACGCTGGCTTCCCTATGAGGTAAGCACGAAGAGACAGGAGGGATCCCCCATGGTGATTTCAACCTCCACAGATGTGTGAGAGTATGTCCTCACCGGTCTGAATGGGGCGGGTCTGAATGGGGTGGGTTAGACTAAATGGAGATAACGAGTGAGGGATAATGAATTATCTGAATGATGGCGGACCAAAGTTACTCTACTACATATCATGTTCATTGAAGAAGGAAGGTGCGACGGTAGAGCGACGGGAGGATAGTTAAGAGGACAGGTAAACAATACCTTTGCTTCCTTGAGGGGAGGACTTTGAATGCTTTATCGTTCGTGACTTATTCATGGCTGAGCGGTGATCTGGGTTGCAACGGGGCGTCTGTGTGCGCCGTGCGATACTTTAATCCGAATGGGTGCTGTTTATCTCGTCCGTTTATTGGCTGCTTGTTTAGTCCCTTGCAGCAATCAGCCGTGTTTCTTGGCAGTGATGGCATCGCTAGTGACTCTAAACACTACACGTCTTCCAGCTTCACACAAGAAATCACCGCGATAGGTACCTCCGAGTCCAAGAACCAGCATGTCACCACCGCAGAATAAAACTTCTGCGCCCGCGAAGAAGCAAGCGCCGGCTGCCACTACGACAGCATCATCCGAAGAGAAGAAGGCCCCTACCGTACAGGAAATTATTGGAGGAAAGTCATGGACGGGGAAATTGCCGCAGACGCTGTTGTGAGTTCTCTCCTCCGTATGTAGGTTGGTAGCTAGTTTGAGTGCGGAGTGCTGAATTGGAATTGCAGCTACGAGCACTGCGTCAAGAACGGCTGGGAGAAGCCACAGTACGATAATGTACGTCGCTCCCGTGTGCCCCATCCGGGGGTGTGTGCTGACCTCGATCCAGAAGCGCGACAAAGGCGGCTTCGTCTCGACGGTCCACATCGGCGTCAAGAACCCGCGCAGCGCCGAGATCGAGCGCATTTCCTTCCAACCACCGGACCTGCCGTGGGTTCCGCAACCGACCGCACTCGAGTCCCGCCACTTCTGCGCAACCTACGCTCTCCACCGTGTCTGCTCCATGAAGAACATCCAGCACATGCTGCCGCCAACGCATAAGCGCCTCTGGGGCGCGTGGGAGGATATACGGGTGGAGGAGAAGGCGGCGGGGAAAGGGTGGCGCTACGAGGCCGATCCGTTTGCGGTCAAGAGGGAACATGAGCTCGCCAGGATTAAGCAGGAGCAGAAACGGGAGGCGCAGCAGAAGGAGCCGAAGAAGTTTAAAGACTCGAAGCTTACATTGGGCGGTGGGAAGGGGTGGCAGGCCGTGCCGGTGGTGGACATGGGACGGGAACGAAGGGTGGAGGCCGAAGATTTGATCCGGCGGTATCATGTGTGGAATCCGTTGGGTATCACTCTCTCGAAAGATGCGCAGCGGCGGATCGTGGATGAATTGGTAGGGCTAGGCTTCAGGAAGCTGCATGCTGAGGAGGCGTGTGAATGGGTGAAGGATCGCGAAGAGGCGCTGGAGTGGCTATTGACGCATGTACCTGAGGACGATGTGCCGCCAAGGTTTTTGCCAGAGAACTATTCGGCGGGGATCACCATGTCGACTGGCGGGAGCCTTGGGGTTGAGTATGCCATAAAGCGACTGGCAACTATAGGGTACTCATTGGACTTGTGCCGGGAGGTGTTGGAACGGAATGCGCTGGATGAGCACCGCGCTGCCGAAGCGTTGATGGAGATGCTAGTGCACGGAAAGCAAATATCGCCAGTTGGAGTGGTGGAAGTGGATCTTCTAACCATCGAGCAGCACCACGACTGGGAGGAGGAACTAGCATCACTTGAGGCTATCTACGGAGCCGAACGATTTAAGTGTGTCTCTCCAAATGTGGTCAGAATAACGCTCGACATGCAAGATCGGGGTCCCAAAAATCTTCCTACTATCATCCTTGAGGTCCGAAAGCCAGCAGAGTACTCTGGATCGGTGTATTATCCTGAGACGATTCCTACCTTTGCGGTCATCACGGAGGGCGAGCGCAAACTTCCAGCACATGTCCGTTTGAGCATCATTCGACAGACCGCGGAGTACGCCGAAACGCTCAAAGGCGAGCAGATGATCTTCACCGTAGTCGACTGGCTAGAGAACGAAATTCTCCGTATCATAGCGAATCCGGGTCGATTACGGGACGTGGCTACAGCTATCACTGGCAGTGACGAGAGAAAAGATGAGCCATCATCCGTGCAGCAGAAGCGGCGACGAAATTTCCGCAAGAGGAGCCCGATCGACTGGACGCCGGGTACGAAGCAAAGTTTAGATATCATGCGCGCTACTGAGGCCCGACTCAATACTCCCGCACAGAGGAAAATGGTCGAGGCACGGATGCGGCTTCCGGCTTGGGAGGCACGGCACGATATCGTCAAGGCGGTCAATGAGGCGCAGGTGATCATCATCAGTGGAGAAACTGGTAGCGGAAAGAGTACGCAGGCGGTACAGTTTGTTCTCGACGACCTTATCCAGCGCAAACTGGGTGCTACGGCAAACATCGTCTGTACGCAGCCTCGACGTATCTCTGCACTCGGTCTCGCGGACCGTGTCAGTGATGAAAGGTGTCAGGCTGTTGGCCAGGAGGTCGGATACGCTATCCGTGGCGAAGCGAAGCAGACGCAGGGAGTCACTAGGGTTACGTTCGTGACGACTGGTGTGCTGCTTCGACGGCTGCAGATGGGTGATACGCTTGAGGATATATCGCATATCGTTGTCGATGAGGTTCACGAACGGAGTTTGGACACTGATTTCCTCCTCATCCTGGTCAAGAGGATCATCACTAAGCGGAAGGATCTGAAGATCATACTGATGAGCGCTACCCTGGATGCCGATGTTTTCTCGAATTACTTCGGAGGCAACAAGGTGGTTCGCAGAATCAACATTGAAGGCAGAACTTTCCCAGTCGAAGATATCTATCTGGATACTATAATCAAGACCACCGGTTTTACTGGCGGAAACCAGTATTCAGGAGGTGGGAAAGATAAGAGACTCGACGACGCGGAATGGGACGATACGGATCCGTCGACAAGCCTGATCATTCGGAATCTGGGCGACAGAATCAATTACAATCTGATTGCTGCGACTGTGACGGAAATTGATAAGCGGTTGACAGACACGGAGGGTGCAATCCTCATCTTTCTACCTGGTAATATCCCTTTTCTTCGTTGTAAATCAGAAGATACTGAACGAAGTAGGTACAATGGAGATCTCACGCTGTCTCGAAGCCATCCGGTTCTTGCCCGGTGGCTCGTCTCGGTTCCATGCCCTTCCACTCCATGCATCACTTACGCCATTGGAACAACGTCGCGTCTTCCCCCCGGCGCCGAAGGGCCTACGAAAGATCGTAGCGGCTACCAATGTTGCTGAGACTTCCATCACCATCGAGGACGTTGTCTGCGTCATCGATACCGGAAGGGTCAAGGAAACTTCCTTTGACGTGGCGAATAACGTGGTTAAACTCCAGGAAGTGTGGGCGTCTCGCGCAGCAGCAAAACAGCGCCGCGGACGTGCTGGTCGTGTTCGCGCTGGCCAGTGCTATAAACTCTACACTAAGGGCACCGAAACACGAAAGATGCCAGAGCGCCCCGAGCCAGAGCTGAAGCGTGTGCCGCTGGAACAGACGTGTCTCAGTGCTAAGGCGATGGGTATCAAGGACGTGCGAGCGTTCTTGGCTGCGGCCATCAGTCCGCCCAATATTGTTGCCGTTGAGGGTGCTCTGGCCTTATTGGAGAAGATGGGCGCTGTCGTCGACGATGAGCTTTCGGCGCTGGGAAGGCATATGTCCATGATACCCGCGGATCTCCGGTGTTCCAAGCTCATGGTGTACGGCGTCCTCTTTGGCTGTCTCAGCTCAGCGCTCACCATCGCAGCCATCCTCACAGCGCGATCTCCATTTTCTTCCCGGATGGATACACGGGAAGAATCCAAGAAGTCTCGTGTTCAATTCGCCAAGTCCCAAGGCGACCTCCTGGCGGACTGCCGGGCATGGGAGCAATGGTCGGAAAAGCGTAAAAATCTTTCTCGCGGAGAGCTCCGCCAGTGGTGCCAGGACAACTTCCTCGATTCTCAAGTCATGTTCGACATCGGGTCCAACCGCTCCCAATATATCGACTCTCTCCGCGACACCGGCTTCCTCCCATTCGGCAGTCGGAGCCAACCGCTCCTTCCAACGGAGCTCGACAGGAACGAAGGCAACGACATCCTGCTCCGCGCTCTCATCGCCGGTGCCTTCACTCCGCAGATCGCACGCATCCAGATGCCGGAGCAGAAGTTCGCGTCAAGCTCGTCGGGTGCCCTGGCCGTGGATCCAGAGGCGAGGACGATAAAGTACTTTTCCAACGACAGTGGCCGCGTCTTTGTGCACCCGTCCAGCACCGTATTCGAGGCAAAATCGTTTCCTGGCAACGCTGGGTTCATGACTTTCTTTGGAAAGATGGCTACCAGCAAGGTGTTTCTGCGCGATTGCACTCGTAAGCTCCCTCTTCCTCTCGCCTCCCCGTGCTTTCCCTTGGCTAACATCTCGTAGCGGTGAATACCTACTCCCTCCTCCTCCTCGGCGGCAAGGTCGAAGTCGACACTATGGGGCGCGGTATCACTATCGACAGCTGGCTGCGACTCCGTGGATGGGGAAGAATAGGCGTTCTGGTTCGACGGCTGAGGGCGATGCTGGATACCGCGCTCGACGGCATGATTGATTCGCCGGATACGGCGCTGAAACATGGGCATGATGAGGTGGTCAAATGTGTTATCGGACTCATTGAGGGTGATGGTACGTGATCCGCTGTGTTTGGTTTGGACGGGCGGACGGACGTGGGGTTTCTTGTTATGGCTGGCATAGATTGGGTGGGTCGATGTACTCTAGATGATGGGATACACATGGGATACACGTATAGTAGTATGACTGAATGACTAGATGACTAGATGGATTGGTGTTATGGGTCTCTGAATGGATTTGGAGCATACATGCATGTTCACTCGTGAGATATCGATACGAGGGACTTGGAAGTGTCGTGTGAGGCATCACGGAGCCGAACCGGATGTGTATCTGCTATGGTCTACTAAGGTCGAATGTAATAATATCTTCACTGTATCCCATTCACGCCGCCATTACGCTGAATGTAGCTCCGTAATAAGGAAAGTTGAGTTGAGGGCAGGCACCGTACCAGCAGACGTTACCCACTGCAAACGGCTCAACCGATGTTGGAACTTGGAAGTCGTTCCAAGAATTTGGAAGCAGCAGATGAAAATTGGAACCCGGCTCTTCCGTGCGAAATTGTGGAATCGGCAAAGAAATAACAGAACAAAGCCTTGTTCCAACTTCCAAGCCATCGAGTCGGGGCGTTTCGTCACAGATAACACTACCGAAACCCCATGGAAGCCAGCATCCCCACAAGGGAGAATGCATCCGGCCAGAGGGTCTTTTTCCGGTCGTCGCCGGGAATAGTCTCCTCGTGCGGACTGCGGATATTCCGCTCGATTGGAGGGGAGGGATCGCACAGGATGGATGATATTTGGTGTGTGCTTCGCCGTCACTCGGTGAAGGCTGGACCGAGGAAGTAATCTGAGCCGGTCCATTGGGACGGCGGATGGCTGTATGGGGGGATTATCTACCGTTCGACTTCTTGTGCCGTTATTTGTATGTATGGACCGGTATCCTTGAGGTTTGGTGATTGCTTCGGTTATTGATAGTTATCTACCAGGGAAGGGAAGGGATACCTATTCCTGTGGTACCTATGATACCTATTTGCCACTGGATAAGGGAAGTCCATAGTAGGCTCACCAAATCGGGGCTAGAACTCGAGAGATAGGTATCTATGAACTGAACAGTGAACATGACGGAGAACTTTTCACTACTTCCTACTTGTTTCTTGAGTAGGCAGTACTATACTCTCCACTACTATGATAGCTATGACTTCATCTACAAGGTACCGGTATGTATGATACCTAGAACTCTCATCGCGAAAAAAAGGACACATCCATTCAGATCGGGGGTAAATACTATACCGGTACTCTACTCTATTCCCTAGCCACCCTCTCGAGTCTTCAGGCCATCCCAGGCCATCCCAGTCAACCCATAAGGCAGATTTAAGAACAAGCAACTCGGATATCCACTATCCAGAGTCTAGGCAGTTGAGGGGATGAATTCTGAAGCTTGGACAGGCCAACTTCCAAGCCGCAAGCAGCATCGAAAGCGCCCTCCCTCCCTCCCTCCCTCCCTCCCTCTCTCCCTCCCTCCTCCGAAATCGGCACCCAGTCCGACCCGTGAAACAACGGAACAGTGTAGGACGAAACGAAGGGCCAGATTACTAGGCAGTATCTATATCAGATCAGGATTCAGTGGGTAGGCTGGAATCTAGATCCGCCCTTGGCGGGAGTGGGCGGCTGACGATGGATACTGATGTAGTACGGTACTACATACGCCTATGCGGCATCCCGTGCGGACGCGCAACGAGAAGGGGGACGGGGTGGGAGACGGGGTGGGGGGAAGGAAGGAATTGGCGATATCTAGATACATCTGCTGTAACGGTAGCGGGGCGGCGGGGGTTCGCTTCGGAGGTGCTGGGGAGGGGATACTCCAGGTACTCTATCGTAGGTATCATTGGATGGCCTTCTCGATCGTGTGCTCACTCCTCAGGACTGAGGCGTAGCTTTTAGCTCCGATGCGTCCATTTCCGAAGTCAACTGGATCACCACCCAGGAGTCCAAGCCTCAAGAGACCGGCGGCATTCGTCGATAACGACGGAGGCAAAAGCGGCTTCGAGTTCATGCACACCACGCGTCCCGGGGGGAGGTCTGCTAGCCTCTGGGTAGTCTGTAACGTGCCCAGAATCCGAGCCAGGAAATGCACATCTCAGTCGCGATGCTTCCGCGCTTAACGAGTCGGCCGGAGGAGTAAGCATTGAGCACTGAGCCAGGCCCCTGGTCAAAACAACCAAACAAAGGGGAATTCTAGATCTGGAGCGGTAGGTAGGTGCTACAGTACTTTATATGTAGTCACCCATCTGCTCCGAAATCCGCAATTTCGGTACTTCGGTATGTAGGTACATGGTAGGTACATCAAACAGACAAGACGCGTGAGGAAGTTATGATATGTATGGGGGTAGTCGCATAAGGGTCTCGCCAGGGGGGAAGACGCGATACATATTACACACCCTGGCTCGGAATGCACTGGCGATCCAGGAGGCGTTGTTATTGGTGGGGAAATCGACAGCTTTTGCTTGTTTTGTTTAATCGGTGATTGCATACGATGGGGAAACCAGTGCCTGGTTCGGCAAGACGGCAGATGTGCTGTGCCCGAGTGCTGAGCGGTGACGGCGGTTCCGAGGGCGGCGATTGAAAGTTGCAATGGGGTCTGCGAAGGAGATTGTCGCCGCCGAGATTCCAAGCTTTTCGGAGATGCTGCACCAGCAGAGTTCAACGGTAATGGCCGTATCGTAACTGCATCTTACTCTGCTCTAATAATTATCGACTCCCGAGTCCCAATCTTCAAGCGATGCCCTGCGCTGCCGCGATCTCTCTAGCGCCCATTCGCTCTGATCTATTTATGCCCGATCTACCGACTCCTGAGGGCTGAGGGCTGAATCCTGAGCAATGAGCAGCGAGCAGTGAGTGCTACTACTACACATACTATCTAGCAGGTTACAATCGGCAAGTACTCAGGCAGGGCGGCTAAGCCAGGTACCTTCCTCTCCGCGCGACCCCCACCAGCCTATGGAAGGTGTCGCGCAGCGACATCCAAAACACAGCTGAAACTGCCAGTGCAACAACAACCACCACCACAACAACGGCCATGTACGAGATAGTTATACCCCACCACCCCATATGTAGGAGGGATCTTTCGTCCGCCGCCGGTATTCCTCTCCATTCCATCATTTCACATCCTCTTCTCATCCTTCTTCTTTTTTTGTTCCTTGCGTTTATTTCCATTCTTCGGTTTGCGTCAACGTCAACGTCGATTGCTACCGCACATACGAGCCAGCCTCGTTTCTTTGTTTTATTTTCATTCAGCTCACATTCCACGACGGCAGGCCCACCCACAGTTCAGAGTTGACATCTGTACCTTTCATTATTTCACTGTCCGTAACAGCAGAAGGCAAGGAGAAGAAGAAGCAGAAGAGGAACGAAGCAAGAAGGATTCATCGCAGACAAATCATCTTCTTCGGCTATCCGTCGATATCCCGACAATCACCATCCGGCAGGACCGAATATCCAAACACGGCGACTGCTTCATTGCTCTCTCGTCCAGATCCCCCTCCATCACATAATCACCCCCCTTCCGACCAGTCTCAGTCTTCAGACAACTCGTACATCGAGCCTCAGTACGAGCCCGAAACCGAAACGAGGGGCCGCACACGCACAGACACACGGAGTTTCAATTCCAGGTTCCCATCGGCGCTTCCACTTGACTCCAATCCTTTACTCGATATAACAAGCACATATGTCTCCTCGTTCACGATCCAACACTCGCACCGCATGGACGTATCTCGGACTTGCAATGGCTCCGACGATGATAATAGCACTACCGACAGCAGAGACGGCGCATGGGGGAATGCGGGTCAGGAATATCGAGATACGATATCCGGCCGGCGAATCGCGCAACGGAACTTCGCCATTCCCTCCGCCACCACCACCGCCACCACCAAAGAACGATCACGATAGCGATGATGATGACGAGAGTGATGACGACGACGTGGTTGCGTCTGCCAGCATCTCTGCGGGTATCCCATTGCAGACGGGCATTCCGGAGGCTGAGGCCGCAGCGATGAGGGTGCAATCACCCGAAGAGGAGACGAAGGAGCATTGGATGATTGCCATGGGATCTGTCGGTATGTTCCCTCCCCTCTTCTCTGCACAAGGCCGTCCACTGACCAACCGCCAGTGTCATTCGTGGTAATCTGCGCCGTCTGCTTCTTGCTCTGGAAATGGCGAGCAGTAATCGCAAAGAAGATCTTCCCGAACCGGGGCAACAACCGCAATTCCTTCTCTTCGACCGCCGAGAAATCCCGGCCGATCATCACCGGCCCGACCGACGGCTGGCAATCCGTAGGCTCCGACGCCCCCGCGTCGCTGTACCACATCCCGCTCTTCGGCGCACCCACCACCGAATCCGGCACCACCGAAGACGGCATCTTCGCCATGCCGTACCCACCGGCGCCCGCGCTCGCGCCCTCAACCGCACAGATGGGGCGACAGGGGTCCCTGCGGCGCCTCGTGCGGCGCTCGCTCCTTGACGAGTCAGACCGGCAGCGGATCGCATCGCCCACGTCGGACGGACACACGCACACGTTCTACCTCGAGAACGAGCTTGCGGCCGGCACCACCGCAGCGCGCAAATCTATCCCCACGCGCAAGACCAAGCGCGAGTCGCTAAGCCTGAACATTGCGCCCGCTGCGGCCACCGCGTTCCCGCCTGCCCCCGCAATCCCGGACTCCCCTGAGGCTGCGCGAGAGATCAGTAGGTTCAGCTGGATCACCGCCGCAAAGAGCGTCCGCTCCTCCGTGTCAATGGAGAGTCAGCCAGTTAAGCATAGAACTGTCAACTCGTGGGTCAGCCAGCAGGCGAATCGTACCATGTTGAAGAATGATGCCACTACTGCCCAGGTTCCGCCGACGCCCGTGGAGTTTAGAGCGCATCCGGGCGCTGAAGTTGTGTTTGGTAGCGGCGGAAGGAGGATCGAGAGCCGTGTGCTCGACATGAGGCTGGATGCTAGGTCGTGATCGAGAAGGATGTATTATGGTTTTGGTTTGTTTGGTTGCTTTTGGTTACTTTATAGCGGGTGTATGTACATGGTATTTCTCGTATTGTTTTCCTTTCCTTCTGGTGTTTAATAGGATCGGTGGGTGGGGAGTCTGGGGAGTCTGGGGACGGTGGTTGGGTTGGGTTGGGGGAGTTATGTTATGTATGTACAAGTGTCAACGGGAAAAAACATCCATAACTGCAATCGCATTGCCTTATTCCTGTACCATAAACCCCCTTCCCCATCCCCGCCCACCCTCACCAGCAGCAAGAGTAACTACAACCTCGCCCCCCCCTCCCCCACCAAAATCCTCTCCAACCCACATCTCATCTTTGCCTCCAGCGCCTTAACCGGCCTCCTACTCCGCGCATCAACAAAAACATGCGTGAACCCGCCCACGGCACACACCTTGTCCCCGCCCCCCACCCGGAAGAACCCCACCTCGTACTGCACACTGCTGGTCCCCAGCCGTCGCACGCACAGGCCGAGCTCTACCGCCTCCGGGAATGATAAAGACAAGAAGTACGTGCAGTGGCTTGAGATTACGAGGCCTATCTGCTGCTGAGGCTGCGGCTGCTGCTGGGTGGTGGGCGTGGAAGAGGGGGCGCTGGAAGGGGAAGGGGTGGGGGTGGGGGTGGGAACAAGCCCGCAGTGCGAGATCAGGTAGCTGTTCACGGCGCTGTCGATCAGGAAGGCGTACACGCTGTTGTTCAGGTGGCCGTACTGGTCGTTGTCGGACCAGCGCGTGCTGTGTGTGGATTTGTGAGGGTAGTCGGCGAGGGTGCGGGATTTGAGGGGGTTTGGGGCGGTGGGTGGCATCGATGGAAGAGTGGGTGGGGGAGGGGTGGTGGGCTTGGTGGGCTTGGTGGGTGGTGCGGGAGAGGTGAGCTTGGGAGAGGTGAGCTTGGGAGAAGTGGCGGCGTGGGAAGTGGCGGCGTGGCGGCGTGGGACGCGGTGGGGGAGTTCGTCAAAGGTGTGGGCGTTGCAGGTACGGGCGGGAGAAATGTGGTCGTCCACCCTGTGGGCGGGGGACGCGATACATATCTGGTGCTGGTGTTCGTGTGCGCGCTGGGAGCGTGGGCCGAGGCTCGGTTGACGCAGCACGATGCTTGATAGTGCTCCCCCAAACCCCGGTTCGGCTCGGGAGTGGTGCGGATCGGTTTGGTCGGAGGTAAATAAAGTACTTCAGGCACAGTCTGTGGATGGCTTGTGACAGACAGGCTTCAGAGGTAATGGGAAAGTAAGGCTGTTGCTTGAATTCACCAGCTCGAGACGGGACATCGACATCACCCGCTTCCTTTCACGTCACTCAGCCGAAAGAAACTCGGTATTTCTATCTCCCTCTGATCTCCCTCTCGAGAAAAAAAATCCTGATACATAAGAAAAACCCAGCGGATACCTACCAGACATGCAAAAGCAAAAGCAAAAATGGAGAAGCAAAAAGTATCCTAGTACACCGAACCCCCAGCAATACCAGAACCCAGAACTTTACAACATAACAAAACTTTTCTTCATTCACCGCCCCTACTCATCGTTCATATTCAGCTCATCGAACTCATCCAGCAGCTCATCCATGCCGATCTCCGGCAGACCACCGTCCTCGTCCTCGTCCTCATCGCCATCCATCTCATCGTCCGTGTGCGCCGGCGCAGCGGCAGCGGCATCGTCCGTCTCCATCTCGACGCCATCCATCTTCTGCGTCTTGGGCGGGTTCTTCCTGGTGCTCTTGAACAGCTGCAGGGTCTGTCTGAGCTCGGTATCCTCCTCGATCTCGCGCAGAAACAGCTCGTAGTCGCGTTCAGCACGGTCCTGATCCTGTTTGCGGGGCAGCATCTCGCTCTCCTCGCGGGAGATGTGGCGGAGCTTCCACGCGCGGGTCTTGTTCTTGCGGCGGCGCGGGTAGTGTTTCTTGACGAGCAGGACGGGCGGGACGTGGGAGTCGGGGATGCCCTCAAAGTGCGAGTTGTTGAAGTTGCTGCCGGTGAGGTGGTAGCCCATTGCGTCGTCGCCCGGGTGCAGTATCCCGCCCAGGTGCGTGCGGATCGTGAACTGGTGGTTGTCGGAGCTGCGCATCACCTCGACGTCGGCCAGGATGAATTTCCCCCGTGTGGGGCCCACCGGCTCCACGTTCAAGATGAAGTACTCCGTCAGCTCCGTCACGTTCGCGAGCGACGGGAACGGGTCCCGCCAGTACACTTGGTTCGAGATCTCGGCCACCTGCAGCGTATTCGGGTCCATCAGGTGGATCGAGTTGCCGATCTTCGTGCACAGCAGGAGCTGCGGGATGTTGCCGAGCTGCTTCGCCAGCTTCGAGGGAAGGCACACCAGGTCGTCCTTGCACACCGGCACGATCTCTATCGAGTACGTGAACTTGTACGACTTGGTCGAGGTGTGGATATCCTGCGAGATGAGCTCGGACGACTTTTGGCTGCGCACGGGCGTGACGGCGCTCAGGAAGTCCACCATCTTGACGGCGTGGTTGCGCTGCGCGTAGAAAAAGTCCAGCCCGTCCTTCGTCTCCCGGATCGAAATCGTGTCCTTGTGCGCATTGTGCTTGAGGATCAGCTGCTCCAGGTACAAGAACGTCCGCTTGTGCGAAACCTTCTGTCGCACCTGCACGCACGCCCGCCACGTGTTGGGTGTGTACGATTTCGCGCAGTCGGGACACTGAGTGTAGACCACCACGAACTCGACCTCGAACGTCTGCACCAAGAAAGTAGTTTGATACGCCTGTCATTGCCCCATCAGCGCCTTCCCACATCACCGTTCCCCCTCCCCCCTGGTAATACTCACATCCTGCACCTTAATCTTCAATTTAATCCTCTTACTGTGAGGCTCCGTCCAGATAAAGCTCGCATCGACCAGCCTGACCTTTGCGAGTCCCCTGAGGCGTCTTAAACACAGCGCCATCAACTCCTTCGACTCGAGCTGCGCGCCAACCCAGTGCTGCGGCGGCTGCAGCCACCGCTCACACCCGTTGCAGAAGTGTACCGACGCCTCCCGCTGAATCCCCTCCGATATGTCAACGTTCAGCCGGATGCACGACTCGCACATCGCCATGCCCGTCGTCCCGCTCATCGGCGCTCCGCATGTCGCGCACAGGATGTTGGCGGCACCCGCCGCCGTCGCCGTGTACGGCGTGTATGCGATCGGGGCGTCGATATCCATGGCTGCTGTAGTAGTGGTGGTTTGTGGTGTTGTGTTGTGGGGGGTGTTGTGTGAGGGAGTTGTGGGAGTTGTCGAGGGAAGGAGGGTTCAACACTGCTTTTTGGAGGGGTCTTTTGCCCCGCAATAAAGTATTTCTATCTAACGAAAACCTTCGAGCAGGGGCTAAGCAAGCGCATTATTAATATCACGTGGGAATTGGCCATCATCATCACCATCACTCATCGTGGCAATGGATGATACCGTGTGTACTCGCCACCCAGAATCTCGTCTCCGTTACCCATTATCATTAACCTTCCCCAGCTCGTCCACTCGTCCCAGCCCGTCACGAAAGAAAAATCGACATCGTGAGCTCAACTTTCAACGCCATCATATCTAAAGACCAAGCAAGACCAAGCAAGACCAAGCGAGACAGACAGACAGACAGACAGGCAGACAAAAAAGCGCATCCAAAAGAGGGCGACATAGACTAGGTATATGGCAATAGAAGCAGACAGAACGCAGGTAGGTAAGTAAGTAAGTAAGCAAGCAGACTTCGAACACGGAAAAGTAGGCAGAAGATATCAAAGGAAAACCCGTCCCCCCGTACAGAGATGCAAAGAAAATGAAACGAAACGAAGAGAAAGAGAAAAAATCGCAAACGATAAAACAACGAAACGCAGCATCGGAAGAAGAATGCCGAATTTTAATGCCACCGACGCCACCCAGCCCCCCGTCCCATCCATCCATCCATCCATCCAGCCACCCGCCCCTTCCCAAATCATAACCATCTGTCGTCGTAAATCTCAATTACCCGAGAGCCGATCTCCTCCCATCGCTAACGGTGGCTCTCTCGTCCTCCTCGAGCACATCGCTCAAGCGCGTCGGGTGGTGATGTCTCGAGATTGGCTCCCAGGTGTTTACGATACCGACGCCGCCGCTACCCCCATATCCTACACTACCACCATTACCATCGTATCCGGTTCCATCATAACTGGGGTACGTACCCCATTCTCTGTCTTCCGGGTAATTGTCTTCGTCTTCTTCGCTGGAGAGGTCTCCCGGTTGCCGGACCCGCAGGGGCTCGCCGTCGGACCCGATCACGATGTTACCATGCTCGTCCGTCTCGAAGGCGATCGATGTTGTGCTGATAGTTGGCGCCGGCGAGCCAACCATCGGATTGGTGGCGTATGAAACCGGCGATGGGTTGGTCGATGGCGGGCCGACTTGCGAGCCTTCCATGTCGTGGAGGGAACTAGGTGTTTGCTGGTAGAACCCTCGGTCCGACACCGACGACTGCTGCTGCTGCTGTGGCGACTGGACTGGCGGGTACGCAGGCGACGGCGTTCCGGTCGCAGTCGTGGTCCGGGCGGTAGCAGCCGCCGTCGAAGTGGGCTGTGGCTGTTGCGGCTGGAGATCGATGAGATCTGACTCGTGGTGAAGCGGCGACGGCGATTGCGGCTGCGACGGCGGGTGCGACTGGCGATAAGTCTGCTCCTGGGCGAGCGGGTGTGGCTGACGTGTCGTAGGAGCGGCCGTGCCCGTCTGCGGGCGGTCATTGTGGCCTTCCGATTGAGGACCAGTAGCAGCGCCTGGATTAGGCGGGCCGGTCGCTGTCCGCGGTCTGTTGGATTGGCTGTTGCTTCTCGATGGGACTCCGGGCATCGGCATCGGAGTGACCTGGACACCGCCCACCAGAGCGGGATGGCCGTCTCTAAGACTAGTGGTGACTTCGCGCTCGTCTTGCTCCCGTCGCCCGAGTTCCTCCCACGCACGCCTGCACTCTTCCCTCGAGATCTGCAATTCGCGACGCGTCTCCTCGACCATCTTCTCGGCCGTAGTCTTGTCCTTATCCAATTGGCGTATCTGCGTGACCGCGTCTGCGCGCTGTTGCCTCTCGATGCGGAGCGAGCGCTCCAGCTCACTGCTCATCTCGCGCGCCCGTTCCTGATCCGCGCGCGTCTCAAAGAACCATCGCTGGAACTTCCTCTCGGAAGACGCGCGCAATCTCTGCAGTTCGATCAGCGCCTGAAATAAGTTGGCGCCAGCGGCAGCCAAGTCCGTGATCTGCCGCGACATCTCCTGCTCGAGCGGCAGGTGCGAAAGCTCCTGTCGGTTCTGCTCGAGGCGCGATACCCAGTACCCGGTCAGCCCTTCCCAGCGTGACGAAAGCATCTCCCAGCGCTCGAACGCGTGCGGGAACGAACTGCTGTTCGCCGATTGCTGCTGCTGGTAGGTCTGCTGATTCTGACTGCTGGTGGTGCCGGTGCCTCGCGCCGACGAGGTGCCCGCAGCAGCAGCGCCAGTAGGCGGATTGGAGGTGGACGGGCGAGGCGCATGAGACTGACCCTGTGATTGGAGCACCGGCTCGGGCTGACGGGGATTCGCCGCGGCGGTGGGACGAAACGAGGCTTGTTGTTGCGGTTGTTGTTGTTGTTGTTGTTGTTGTTGTTGTTGTTGTTGTTGTTGTTGTTGATGTTGATGTTGATGTTGTTGTGATGTTCCCCCGCGCGGCGACTGCTGTTGATGCGACGTGGTGGGCCTCTGCGCGTTCGCTACTCTTGGTGGCATGGCTCTGCCCTGGGGCCCACTTGCGGGTCCGATCGGCCTGGCTTTGTCCTCAGCACTTCCTGCTCCACCTGCTCCATCCCCCGCGCCTACCGCAGCGACTGGTGCGCCTCTGGTCTGAGTGTTCTGCGTGTGCCTTCTCGGCGACGGTTCCTGGGCGGCGGCAGTGGCTGCTACCGGTCTCCCACCACCCCCGCCTCCACCTCCACCGGTAGCGGCGGATTGCTGTCGCGTATGCCCGCGCTGCACAGTGACATTGCCTGGGACGTAGTTCTGTTGCTGTTGCTGCTGTTGCTGGACAGGAATGGGGCCGGGTGCGCTGGCTGCCATCATCGCGGACATGGACGCGTTTTCCTCTTCCAGATCAGGGGTGAGCTGGTGGGGACCGCGAAGGGCTTCTTCGAGGACGTACAGGATTGCGGAGAGGGTGCGCTGGTCGACGAATCTCGGGTGCTGTTCGAAGAGGGTATCTTGGAGGGTTGGGAGGGTGTTTGGAATGGGGGCCTGTGATCTTCGTAGATACTCTCCCCTCGTCGGTGTGGGTGACGACGACGAGGTTGGAGACGTGGTGGAGGAACTGGACAAGATGGTGGCGGTGGTGTGGGAGTCTCGGCGCAGGGCGGGAGGGAAAAATGGAGAGGCTGCGAAACCGGAGCAGTCGCAAGCGTGTGGTGCAGCGTGGGCGGCGGGAGCGTAACAACAACACCTTTTCGTAACACCAGCAACGGAAGGGACGGGGACGACGGGGGGAAGCGAGCGAGCCAGCGGTTCGTAGCGGGTGGGCGCCAAAGAGGCGACGAAAAGAGATGGCGGGAATGGAATGGCAGAGGGCGTCCTCCTCCTCCTCCTCTTCTTCTTGTTCTTCTTCTTCTTCTGCGTCTTCTTCTGCGGTCTTCTTCTGCTGCTGCGGCCTTCTTTCGTCTCCTACTTCTACAGGCCAATCCGCTGCTGCAGCAATGCGTATTCGCCGGCAGCAATTGCAGGTGTAAGCGATCCTTCTGCGTCTATCCTGTGTACTAGTCAGTAGTGTATCTTGTTATCCCAGCGTGTCAGCTTTCGTCCTCATTGACTGACAGCAGCCATCGGGCGGTGAGGTGAGATGTAAACAAGGGTGGCTGGTGAGGCGGAGAAATGTATGGATAGTAGATGTGGTACCTACCTGCGCAATCGGGGAGGCTGGGGATTCGGGGGATTCGACGGGAAGAATGCCAAACACTCCAAACACACCAGACTCGGATGGCGGTTCCAATAGCAATTGCAGTCTCTCTCGATCCTCATCAATGGTCCGCACGAGTGGTCATTCAATTGACCCCGTTCTCCGTCCCTCCCCCTGCTACTAGATAGTTATACCGGTAAATGGTACCCCTTCTCGATATATATGTAGACCACCACCACAGCCACCACCACCACGACTACTCGTGCGGTTCCAGCTCCGTTTCTCGCTTTCCTCGCCGGTCTGTCTGTCTGTCTGTCGTAATGATGCGTTGTCCAGTGTCCAGTGTCCACACCGCACCGCACCGCGAAACCAAATATAGCCGGGCAGAAAGGTAAACACCCCGGAGGCTGGGATGTGGGGGATGTGCTGCTGCGGTCTGTATGTGCGAATTGTGTGTGTGGTCGTGGTGTAGGAAACGAATGGACCGTAGACGGACGAACCAGAACGTGTGGATCGAGGTGGAGGAGGAGGATAACAAGCCTTTGCATACGATGTGATGTGATGGAGATGTCTGCTACTGGGGAATCGGCGAAGGCGATGGGACGCGTCGATTTCGCGCATGTCACCCACCCGCAACCCCCCATTTGCGACCCGGGTCTTCCTTATTTCGATATTAAAGCTCATCTTACTTTCCCGCAGCAGCAGCAGCAGAAGCAGCATGTTCCCAGCGTGCGAGTGGGGGGATGGGGGAATTGCATGCACTACTACTATCTACTCTACATATCATACCTATACTACCGGTATAATCGTAGAGTAAATCGCGGCTGCCCGCTCCCCTCTACTCTACACTCCCCGCCTTCTCCGCCGGCTGGCTGACCGGCTGGCTGGCCGTCCCACTCTCCGCCGCCACTGCCGCCATTGCCGCCATGACATCTGTTGCCTTTTCCACACCGCCCACCACCTCCTCCACCTTAGCCTCCCTCACCTCGATCCCCAACCTATCCGCCAGCACGCCGGCCCACACACCAGCGACACCAGCGACGGTCTCCCCCTCGACCCCCTCCCTAAGCAGACTAGTAGCCTGCTTCCCCTCAAGGCCACAAGCCACAATCCTATCGAACCACCAGAGGTTTGTGTTGACGTTAAGTCCCACTCCATAGCTCGTGACGTTCCTGCGCATGTGGACTCCGACGGCGCAGATCTTCCTTTCGGCGCTCGTCCACACGCCTGGATCGGCCGTCGTGAACCCGCGGATCCCGTAGTGCGCCAGCGTGCCGATCACGCTGTCCTCGAGGAGGCGGATGTAGCAGCGCGGTGAGAGCGCGTGCGTCTTCAGGTCGAGGATGAGGTAGCCAGTTAGCTGCCCCGGGCCGTGGAAGGTTGTCTGCCCCCCGCGGAGTGTGGGCACGACGGATGCACGCCCGGACGTGCTGAGGTGCGAGGCTTGCGACGAGGTCAGCGTGCGCTCGCGCCGGCCGAGGGTGTAGGTTGGTGGGAATTCGGCGGTCAGGAGGGTTGGTGGTGGTGGGGAGTGCGAGGCGGAGGGGGACTTGGAGGCGAGGAAGAGCGATACGAGGTGCGATTGTAGCGCCGCGGCGGCGGAGAAGGGGATGCGCCCCAGCGGGACGTGGTGGAGCGGCGGAGGCATGTGTACATAGGATGGCCGGAGTGAAGGCGGTGTGATGTCACTTAGTTAGCCCCTGGTGGGGCGGCGTGACTTGTGTAATGGCGTTTTCCGGCGGGGCAGTATCATAACTAGAGACTCGACATCTGCCACCTGCCACCTGCCATCCCTCGCCACCACCACCCCAGCACCACACATTACCATCCACCATGTCGGTCCCACGAATCCACATCCTCGGCGGCGGCAACATCGGCAGTTTCGTCGCGCACGGGCTCCGCTCTTTACCCTCTCCGAAGCCCGAAGTGACGCTCCTCCTACGCGGGACCACCTACCAAACCTTCCTCTCCCGCTACTCTGTCTATGTCGAAGACGTAACGACCGTACCACCGACGCACAGCGTACGGCGGATCACTACTGCGCTGCCGAGTGCATCAACCTTTCTACCGACGCGGATCCAGAACCTCGTGATCGCGACCAAGACGCACCAGCTGGGCGCGGCGCTCGCGCCGCTGATCCCACGGCTCACGCGCGAGTCCACCGTCGTCTTCCTGCAGAACGGGATTACGCCGTCGCCGTCGCAGCTGTTTCCGGACCCGTACATGCGGCCGCGCGAGCTGTGGGCCGGCGTGGTTACGCACGGCATCAATAGCGAGTGGAAGTTTAGTCTGAAGCTCGCGGCGCGCGGGGAAATCGTGCTGGGCCCGCTGGGGGAGGGCGTCGCGGGCGATGACGCGAGGCTGAGGAGGAAACCGCTGCTGGTTGAGGCGTTGGCGCGTATGGAGGGCGGCAGGACTGTCGACACTGCTGGAGAGCTGCTAAGGTGCCAGTTGAGGAAGTTGGCGGCGAATGCGGCGATCAATGCGCTAGCGGCGGTGCACGATGTGAAGAACGGAGAGTTGTTGGCGATGCCGGAGGCGCTGGAGACGATGAGGGCCGCGGTCAGGGAGGTGGGTGACCTGGTCAAGGGTATGTTGGGAGAAGACCTGGTGGAGGGGGGAGAGGAGGCGCTGTGGAAGAGTGTGCGAGACGTCGTGGAATTGACGGGAGAGAATACGTGCAGCATGCTGCAGGATCTACGAGCGGGAAAGAAGACGGAGATACAGGAGATTAACGGGTGGGTAGTCGAGAAGGCTACGGAGCTGGGGCTCGACTGCAAGGTCAACAAGGAGCTAGTGGAGAAGGTGAAGGCGCTGGAGAGAGAGAAGGGGATTCTCGAGGTGGAGCCCGTGACGAAGCTGGTTATCGAGGAGCAGCATCCGCGTGACAGGAGGAGGGTAACGAGGAAGGTCTTCAATAACTCCCCGATGGATCGTCCACCGACGGTGCCCGGTCTTGCAAGGAGAGTACCAGTGTAGATACCAGACATTAATGGGTGTGCGTTTGATACCATCACTCACTCGCAGTACCTACCGTGTACAAATGAAACCTACCATTAAGCACACACAAATTTCTCAAGTACAAACCCCATAGTATCATCGACTGCCCATCGCAGCCCTCTCCTCCAACAGGTCTCTCTGTCCGAAGAAATCACCCACGACAGAAATGATCATATCCAGCATGCCGATCGAGTCCTCAACGCTGTAGAACTCGATTTCGGGCTTTTTAGGCTCGACGACTTCGCCTTCCTCTTCGACTCCCTCTTCGACTTCCTGCTCAGACTCCTTTGCTTCTTCGGCCTTGCTGCTCACCTCCACCTTTGTCTCTTCTGTCTCCGCGCCATCTCCTTCCTCAGCCTCCTTCGCCTCCTTCCCTTCATCCCCCTCCCCCTCCCCCTCCCGCTCCCCAACCATCATCCCCCTCCTCATCCCCACCGCAACCTTGCCCAGCTCCCTCACAACCGCCACCTCCTCAGCAACCATAACATCCTGACACCTCAGCAGTAGCGCCCAACACCACGCGCCCCAATTTTTCGGCATCCCCCTACCGCGCGCATTCCTAACCCTCATCCTCCAGCCGATCCAGCCGGCCACATCTCCCAGCAACCTCACAACCTCCCACTGCTGCATACTCCAGACCCAGCCCAGCCTCGGCGGCTGCGTCGACACCAGCGCGCGCCAGGCTTTCGCATCGCTCCAGCGCGGGAACGGCCGCGAAGCGGCCCCCCGCGGCGGCGTGGAAGATAGCCGCCCCCGCAGCGAAACGAATAGGCGCAGGATCGGCGCGTGGAACGCCGGTGCCGCGGAGCGCGCGGGCGATGGGTGCAGCGACACATAGGTACTTTCCGCAAAGTAACAGTGCTCCCCCCCCTCCCCCTCCCCCTCCCCGGAAGCGGCCGTGGGCTCGTCGTAATTCAGCACCACATCCTCCGCCTCCCGCTGTGGCTTCGCTGCCGGCGGCCGGTGCGAACTGCTCACGTGCGGCGCGAGCAGCAGCTCTGGCACGCCGCGCGCCTCACTGCGGACCATGCGTAGGTACTCGAGCCCGTCGGAGGGCGGCCCGTAGAAGTCGTCGTCGCCGCCCGCGAACGTGTCGAGGCCGGGGAAGGCACCCCGCTGCCCGGTGGTGGCGTCGATGTAACCGCCTGCTTGGGGGAATTTAATGCTGCTGCCGTTTTCATCTGAGCCCTCGTCTTTGTCCAGAGATGTGCGCGGTCGCTTGTGGGTGGGGTGCTTGGGGTGCTTGGACGACGAGGTGGGGTTGCTGGATGCGTTCTTGCGTTTGCGCGCCATTGTTGTGGTGTGGGGTGGGTGCTTGTGTGATTGAGAGGTGGAGGGTTGAGGTGGGTGGGGTGGGTGAGGTGGGTGGGGTGGGTGAGGTGGGTGGGGTGGGTGAGGTGGGTGAGGTGGGTGGTGAGTGGTGGTGGTGGTGATGGCGGTGGTGAACGTGGAAGTGGAGGGGGAGACGTGTAGAGGTGTGGTATGGTGATTCGGGTGAGCTAACTTAGCTGGGTACTAGTAGAGTACTACATCTATCACTCGACCGCGATTCACGACCACGGGAAAGGTAATTGTGTCTTAACCACCACCCACAACAGTCTAATTCACACTCAAGACCTGAGTGCATCTATAGATCAGACCAACCAACTGAATACCCAGCTTCATCATCAATTCGCAACCCATTGGAACCCACTAACACATGGCCAACAACACACACATTACCAGTAGATTAGAAGCGCCCCTCTCTCCACCCATCCATCCATCCATCCATCATAAGCAAGTGCGTATGTAATCACAATCATAACCATCATAACATCCATCACCCCTTCCCCTCCATGTCCCTCCCCTCTCCCTCCCCTCCCCCTCTCCCCCTACCCCACCTCGTCCTTCAAACCATTAAACCCCCCATCCCCAATTAAATCCCCCCCTTAGCATCGCAACAAAACAGGCTGATATGGTTATCGCCAGCACCAGAGCAGGCGAGCATCATTCTGTGCGGATGAAATGCGAGGCCCGTGACGGGGCTGGACCTATTCTGCTGCAGGAAGCTAGTGTGCGGCTTTACGGTCGTCAGTGGCTCGCCGAAGTCGTTCGCGTTCATGTTCCACAGTTTTACGTCGTGGTAGGTTGAGCCGCTGGTGCGTTGCTGTTAGCAAGTGTTATGTGGGGGATGGGGGAATGGGGAGGGTAGGGGGGGCGACATACGTCGCGATGACAGGCGCATGCTCGTGCACGCTGAGGTTGCGCATGCCCTTGGTGTGGGCCAGGAACTGTTTCACCGGCGAGTCCATGCGTATATCCCACAGCTTTACCTCGCCGGCAGCGCTGCCGGAGACGAGCTCGCGCATGCCGCCGCGCTGCATGTGCACCTTGACGATCCACGACTTGTGTTCCTTCCAGACCTTGACCATGGAGTCGCGCGGGGGCAGGCGGCGGTCGTAGAGGCGCACGGCGCCGTCGCCGAAGCCGGCGACGAAGATGTTGCCCGCTACTTGCTCAGACGTTAGGCTGGTGATGCAGGAGCCGGAGCGCGCGGGGATGTCCTGGGTAGGAGGTTAGCGCTATGAGGGGTGGGAGTTGGGGCCCGCGGAACTTACGCTCATGCACATCTCCCGCGGCGCATCCCATACGCGGATCACCTTCATGTCGCCGCCCACAAGCATCGTCCCCCGTCCCTGCTGCCAGTCGGCGATCAGCCCCGAGCTCCTTTGCGACGACAGCAGATCCGTCAGCGCGCGCCAGGTGGCAACCAGCTCAACATCTTTGTCACTCTCGTAGTTCCGATAGATGCGGACAACACCATCACCGCTACCAGTCATCAACAGTGCAACATCGTCCTCGTTCAGCAGCTTGATCTCCGTGATCCTAGTGCCGACGGGATTTCCGTTCGAGAAGCGACTCAGCAGCTTTTCGCCCTCCCAGTCCCACACCGCGACACTATCCTTGTCGTCCACAGCGATGAGATAGCTCTCGAACTGGTGGAAGAGCAGCCGTGTGGGCTGCGCAAGATTATTGAACAGCGCCTTGGGATAGTCCCATCGTGAGGTGACCGCTCTTTCCTTCTGCGCCTGCGTGTCGATGATAATCTTGTCGTTCCGTGTTCGCCGCCACAGTCTCTGGTTGTAATCGACACTGCCCGGCTCGTCGGCTTCATTCGGCTTCATCTGCGGCTCTCGGAAGTACTCGATCGACCAGTCCATGAACTTGCTCTGGATGGGGATGACAGGAGGCTCCGAGGAATCCCTACGCTGGAAGTTCCTGCTGACGGGCTCCTTCGCCGAGCGGTAATTGGTGGTCGTGTTAGAGTAATCGTTGACATCCGGCGGGCGATTCCACTCTGGATCTTTATCCGCCAGCCCATTCGGAAACCTTCCAGATTTCGTCGGTTGTGCGTAGTCTGCGCGGCCCGAAGCAGTATTATTTCCATAGCCAAGTGCCAGATTCCGCAGGCTCGCCGCGATGCTTGCCGACCTGCGCAGTGAGCTGGTAAAATACCCTTCGCGGGACGATGTGGTGCCAGGCGACTCCGGCCTCGCTTTCTCATTCATCGCGGTATCCGACGGCAGCTTGAGATTGAACGACTTGAGACTCGCCCTCGTGATATCGTCGATGAGCGTGTGCGTACTAGGTCCCAGGGGGCTCTCCAACAGCGCCAGGTGAATATAGTCGACCGCAACCTTCGCCGCCTGCGCGGTCTCGGGGAACGGATCGGCCGAGATCATGAGCAGCGCCTGCCACACCGCCGCGTAGATCGTACCATCGGACCGTCGAGGCGCCGAGTCCTTGTACCTGCCGGGCTGCTTGAACTCCGCCGATCCGTCACCCAGACTCGCGGGGTTGGACGTGGTCCGCGTCAGCGCTGTGCCGTTCGCGCCGGGTGTTCGTAGCATTTCCCCGCCGTTCGCTCGAGGTCCGCCATTGTACAGGAACTCCCGCTCCTGCACCAACTGCTCGTAGGCAGTGACCAAGAACTTCTCCTCGTTGCGCTTGACGAAGTGGCTGAAGAACACGACCAGCTCCTTCCGTACCATACTACTACCATCAGTAGTCATGAACAACACGTGGCTGGCGACGGTCTGCTCGATCTTCATCACATCCTCGCTCATGTCCGGAATCCCCAGAAACGTCGTGAGCGCGTAGAGCATGGCGGCACGGACTTCGGGAACATTATCCGTGACCAGCTCGCACAGCCTCAGATAGGCGCCCTCGCGGATGCCCAACCACTTAGCCTCGGAGTAGGAATCCCACAATTGTGAGATGCAGAGGCATGCCCACTGGCGCAGCAGGGGATTCTCGTCGCCGAGGTGAGCCAGACACGCATTCATGACGCCGGGCGGCGCACACACGACGCGGCCCTGCGGAAAGCCCCGACAGAACATGGCGAGGATGAAGGCGCACATGGCCCGGTGCTCGCTGGCATTGCCCACGGGGATACCGGAGGTCGGGCTCAGGATCTGAACAAAGTAGCTGTAGCCATTGTCCTTCAGCAGGTCTGCCTGGCAGGACGAGTCGACGGCGAGGATCCGCGCCCAGATGAAGACCATCACGGGCTTGAGCTCCTGCGCTGCGGACTGCAGCAGCTTAAGCACGTACGGGAAGATGCCGATGCTCAGCGCTAGGTTGACCGCCCATGGACCCAAATCGAGGAATTTACTGAGGAGAATCAGCGCCCGCAGACGGTGGACTTGACTTAGCAGCACCTGCAGGACGATGGGGAGTTGGTCCGGTGGGTGGCGGTCTACAGCGCCTTGTGAGAGGTACACCTCGAACGCCGTAAGCTGCTCGGTGAAGAACGTCGAGTGCTGGTACTCGTACATCTGGCCTCCCTTCTCCGCAGCGTGGAGCGCCGGAAGCTGTGCGAGCACCATCTCGACCGCAAGGTCCCACGACTGCCACAGCGGATGATGGTGAGTTTCCGGCAGTGCGGGAGATGATATTGGGTGACAGTGATGTACACGCATGATCCTCTGACTGAGCAAAAAGTTTCTGAATAGAGCGGCGACCATAAGGTCCTGCCTGAACAGCTTCTTGAACAGCGGACGCGGGAGGGTGTTCCACGCAATGGTATCGGTGATGGCAGTGAAAATCCAATTCAGTTCTCCCAGGGGTGTTCTACGCTCCTGGAGACGTCCGGGGATCTTCATTGCCATTTCCATTGGCAGCGTTGACGGCAGTGGATTTTGCAGAACAAAAAACCGTACTGCGATTTCGATCGGTGTCGTCAAGCAACAGGTAAACAGATCCGCCGGAAGCTCCGGGTTCATCGGTAGTGTCTCCTTGCTGCTGCAAGCTGCCAGCTGGATGCAGTCGGCATACGACGAGGTATTCAATGCCAACGGATCTCTAGCCCGCTGTTCCATCGCCTCCTGCTCGTGCTTCTCGATAAACCTGTTGAAATTGGTAACAATGTTCCCGGCATCGCTGCAGTCGTACACGAAGAGACTGGGCGCTCCCAACCAGCTCTGCAAGTCGTACAGAGAAATCGGGATGTACTGGGTAAAGTTCTTATTGAAGACCCAGATCTCACCGCTTGACGTCGGCTTCGGCACACCGTGGCCATTGTAGTGAAACAAGATCCTCTCGTCCTTCGCATTACGACGGAGCGAGCAGCAAAACTTCTTCGTATCTTCAACGAAGGGGTCCAGGTACTGTTTGTATCTTGTGCGGATGCTCAAAGTCTCATACTGCTGCTGGAGGTTCTTTCCGATCATTTCGAGCGCCTTCGCCGCGGGGTGAGCCGTGGTATCGACCCAGCACTCGAGCTTCGCGCACGGATTCGTCTTGACGATGTCGGGCGGATCGACGCCGATGTTCAGGCACAGCACCAGCGCCGCAGACACCGTCTTGAGCCGGTCGCGCATCCGCCACTCCTGCAGCGGGAAGTGCTGCGTCTCCGCCTTGGGATTGCCGCCCGTCTCGTGCCGCTTGTCTGTGTAGTACATGTAGAACACCTGTCATCGCGCCAGAGTCAGCGGGGGATTGATTACCACACAACATCTCTCCACCACCATCGGGGGGACGTGTCCACAGACCTGCTCCAGCACCGCCAAATAGTCCTCCGAGTTGTACTCATCCTCGAAACCATGTCTCATGCGGTGAAAATCGATGCCTCCCAGTTCCGCGCGGGGGCTCATCGCGCCGTCGGAGCCATCGATGCTGCCATTCGGCGTGTAGATAGTGTGCTGGCCGAGCCTAGGCGTAGTGGGGGTAGTGGGCGTTCTCCGCCGCGAGCTCGACCTGCTCCCCGGACGTGAGTTCGGCGCAGACCGTAGCGTCTGCCGCAGCAGCTCCGCCGCTGGCTCCCCGGGCGCCACGGCGAGCGTGTTGCGCTTCACGACGGCCGGTGTCGACGCTGTTAGCATCGTTGTGTTGAGCTTGGGCGGGTACGTTGGTGGGTGGATGTGGTGAGGGTGGCCTCCGGTCTGCCCTCCCATCTGTCCCCCGACGGTCGGTCCGCCCTGAGGGTGCTGGCTCGGGTTCTGGCTCTGGCTGCCGTTCGGGTGCGCGCTCATGGTGTTGCTGCTGCTCGCGACGAGTGGTGGTGGAAGGGACGGAGGTTGCCGAGTGTATTGCTGTGGGTTGGGTTGGGTCAACATCTGCACGTGTGACGCTGACGGAGCAGCAGCAGCGCGTGGCGACGGTGGTCGTTGCGGTTGCGAGTTTATGGCGACCATGGTTCGCACCGACGACGGTGTCGGCGGTGGGGATAGCTAAACGACGAACGTAACGTGGCGGAAGATTGCGTTTGCCACTGCCGTCTATAATATCTCTCTTTCTCTCTCTCAAGATCCCGCTGCGCGGAGTATCGTGGTTACGGTGGGTTGGTTTGTGGGAAATCGGAGCGTAGGTATAGGTAGTAGGTAACTTGCAAGCAGGCAATTGCAACGGAGTCGACAGTACGGAACGGAGCTATGGTTCAGGACATGGAGTAGAGTGTATCGTCGTTCGAGTTGAGTTCGTCGCTACATAAATTTCGAAAAGGTAGATATGATATGTAGGTCCTCGAAGAAGTGATGATGAAGTGAAGTGGCAGCCTGAATCGCTAACGATCTGTCTAACTGCGTTGGTGCGACCGGACGGCGAGCCGACAGTAAGCACTTCGCTTGGCGGAGGTGAAGGCGCAGGGCCCTGGACTTTGGAGGGTATGCGTGAAATCACGTGGACGACCGGGCGATTGTCTGCACGTTGGTGCGCAATGGTGGGATATTATACTGGTATTATGGGGTAGTTATCTGGAGAGGGATACGGCAAAGTGACTCGAGCCCGAACAATTGGTGGCAGTTATGTAGCAGGCTTGTGCTCAATCTCTAATGGGAGTGCGGTAACGAGACCCGCTCAACACCTGTCACCAACCAACTCACGTGACAAGAAGCCATTGAATGATTGCTCGATGTCCAGTGTCCACATGCCCGGAGTTTAAAGGGCAGAAATGAGAAGAGCACCAATATATTTGCACCTATAATAGGGTCTGCTCGGCAATCCTCATTGCTTAGAGCCCGTTTGGATGCCCTCAGTTTTCAGTTCCACTCCCAGTTCCAGAGCCAAAACTTAAATCCAGCTCCCCTCCGCTCCGGGTCACCGAATACCGTACCATCCAGTTTCAGTTTCAGTTTCCGGAAAACCTTGAGGTGAAGTTTGACTAGGGTGTTTGGCAGTTCTCAGTACCTACCGTATACTCAGCCATAAGTCTGAAAAACTTAAATAGGCTTCACCGGAACTTTAATAGTAGATAGACACATTATAGCTCCGCTTGTCGGAAGGGGGGTCCATGGTTGAAGACTTGAAGTTAAAATGCGGTACCGGTACCGGTACTGAGTGGTGGGGAAGAAAAAACCGCCAGACTCCAGAGGTCAGTTCCCGTTTCATCGCCGGAGAGGCAGTGCCGCACAGTTTCGGTTTTTTTCTTCTTCTCGGTTTTTGTGCCATACAAATAGGGATGCAGTTTTGTTCGCTTGGTTTCTTGATCTCGAAAAATTGGCAGTTTTTGCTAAGCCTGAGGGTATCCAAACGGGCCCTAATTGAAGCTCTGAACGCCGATAGAGTTCTTTACTCTACCCAATCTACGGCCCCAAGGTATGCATACCATAGGAGGAGGAAGTAGTATGCCAAAAGCACCGCTTTATCCACTCACTATCGCATCCGACCTCCATTCGACCTCCCACAGGTGTCGAGCCGCGCCCCGGATCTATTTCATGAGCGCCTGTATCTTCGCCCGAGTCACATACCGTGAATCCAACCCTCCGCCAGCGGCCAGCCTCGCCAACTCAACGCGGCGACGCATCACGGTGGCTTTATGCCCTCCACGCCCTCCAAACTATGAATTGAACCCATCCCACTTGGTCCGTAGTCGACAGATCGCGTGTGTGAGCAACAGCCTAAGGACTAGGCAGAAGCGTGTGCACTCTACATACAGGTAAGGCCGATGTACACTAGGTACTACTATCATAGGTACTATATCTACATCGCCCCGGAGTCCCTCGGGAGCCTAACGGCTGTCGACGGAATACCCAGCCCACCGCGACCGTCCAGACTCCGGATAAGCCCCGGGCTCGAGTGCTTGCGCATGTCTTATAGAATACCTGGGTAGAACCTCGCAGGGACCATGTCACCTTGGAGCAAGTACAACAGCGGCCCAGTCGCTCTTAATGGTCTGATTCTCTACTCCCCATACTCCCCATACTCCTCTCCAGTTACTCCCGTCAGCAGACCCGCGCCGCGCCACAGTGTCGTTTCGTTTCGTTTCTCAAGCGGGCATGCCGCCCTACTGCCCTGGTTCTGCGGCGAGGACCGGGTCGATCGTGGGTTACACGGACGCGGAAACAGCCTCCACATTGCACAACCGCGGCGAATAAAGTGTCCACTGGCCGCGCAGAGACGAAGACAAAGACAGAGACGAAGACAAAGACAGAGACGAAGATAAAGACAGAGACGAAGACAAAGACAGAGACAAAGATAGAACCGCCGGCCGGTCTCGTATGTAAACGTCACTGGGTTTATTCTCTGCTGCCTCGTCCGCATACGGTACGGTATGGAGGGAGCTCGTGCCAAGCAGCAATTGCCGCTGCCAGACTCCAGTGACTCCTCACACGCTCGCGCTGCGATGTCGAAGTGTCGAGGTACCTGTTGTATGCAGATATCGCAGCCAACAGGAATCCTCCTCGACTCGACTCGGGATGCAGCGACTCGTTCGTTCGTTCTCCAGCAACCAACATTCTTCCGCTAGCGCACGGCGGGCTGGGTACCGTACCAAGGATTGTTCCCCAGTCCCGACTCCCCAGTCCGCACGCCGCACGCACGACGCCAACCCCTTTCCGCGCGTAGATTTGCAGGGGCCAGATCTGAAACACGCGAGTCCACCAAAATGGAAGAAACGAGGGAAGAGAAGATGGAAGGAGAAAAAAAATAGAAAAGAGAAAAGAAGGGAAGAAAAAAAAAGAACAACCGGAATGCCGCCGCCCAGGGTAGGTGGTGATGTTCCGCACGCTTCCGCCGTGGATACAGATATGCTATGTAGGCAGCAGCGGGCGCCGGGCGGAACGGGTGTGGCTGGACTGGACGGGACGGAGACGTCGATGATGTCGGCGCTCGCGGGCGTGTGGGATGGCGCCCTGGCTGGAGGCGAGCGCCGGTAGGGCGGCCATACTCTAGTATCTGGAGCTCCCTGGGGAGTCTGGTTGTGGTACCTACTGGTGGTTCGGTGTCCACTGTCCACTGTCCACTGTCGGGCATGATCCAGCTGTCGCCGTGAATAGATTGAAGATCAGCCAGCGTCATCAGCACCACCAGCGTCACCAGCATCACCGTGGCTGTCCTGTCAGTCAAAGTCAGCACGCATACACCCGCAGCATCCCCATCCCCATCCCCCGATCACTCCCATAAATGCCATCCCATCCACCACAACCACCCCTTCCTCCTTCCCCCGATTGTATGTGGTATGTAGCTTGTTGGTTCGGTTGGTCGGTTGGTTGGTTACATGCCCACTTTGACTCTGGTCCTCGTATACGGAGAGGAAGGGAGGGAGGGTGGGAGGGAGGAGGGAAGGGGGTAGCATATAGTAGCCAAGGTCCATCTCTAGGCGGCGGGTCTGCATCTGTGCGACGACCCACGGATCAAGCAGAATAGAGTAGCGGAAAGCAAGCAGGCAAGCAAGCCAGACATGCCATGGCAGGAACGCAAGCCGCAGCAGCAGCGGTAATCGGTAGAGTTTGCGGAAGAGGAATAGGGTGAATGGAGGTGGAGGTGGAGGTGGAGGTCAGAGTGAGGCGGTCAAGGTGGAGAAGAACCCAAAGGCAGAATGGGGGGAGGTATAAGCACTGGAAGCACTGGAAGCAAATCAAGCAAAGCAGGCGACCAAGCAGGCAAGCCATCTCTCCATCCATCTGCCATCGATATCGAACCTCCCCATCCATCTCCCCTTCCCGGGAAAAAAAAGAAGCCCGTCCAAAACAGCCTGCACGCACCTTTTAGTTAGGGGGTCTTCCGCGCATTTACTGGGGTTTCCAATCTCCTTCCACCGCTAATCCCACCCGCATCATCATCATATCCCCCGAAACCGAATCTGTCTGTCCCGTCCGCCAGTCTGTCGTGTCGCGTCTTCTGCTTCTTCGACTTCACCCACCAACACCGCCTCCACCCCCCCTTCCCCCCCTTCCCCCCCTGTCCCCCTACTAATTCATTGGCATCGCACGCACGCCAGGCTTGCTGCGATTGTCCTTCTTCTTCTTCCCGTCTCGCCCTTCTCCGTAGATACTCTCCGTATCCCCATCACCCACCCACCACACCCCCCTACGTTTTCCTTTCGGCTTCGCGGCGTTTTCCCTTTTCTTCGCTCGTTTTTGACAGATGAAGTAAGAAGAAGAAGAAAGAGACAGTTCTAGAGTTCGGGACTCCTGGACACAGACAGACACAGAAACAGACACGCCCGCAAGCAGGCTTAACTGACCGCAAGACGGGAAAGGCAGTGACGACGTGCCGGACAGAAATAACTGGGAGGATCGTTGTTCATCATAATCACCATCGCCATCTTCCTTGACCCAGCCACCCCCGACGAAGCGAACCAAGCCCGCCCACCGGCCAGCCCGCCCGCCCGCCCAATAAACCCACCCCTCCCCACCCCCCTCCCACCCACACCCCCCCCGAAAGACGCCTTCCGATCTTTCTGGAGACGAGTAATTTCGACCATCTATTGCCCTTCCTCTCCCCGCCGGCATCACGTCTCCTCCCGCGGCTACCACAGCAAGCAGCAGCAGCACCAGTAAACGGGCAAGCAGGCGCCTCTCCCAGAGCTCTTCACCGACGACGGGAGGTGGTGGACGTGTCAAAAAGGCCAATCGCTTCTCGAGCTACAGAAACACGATGGCTTTCCTCTTTGGCAAGAAAAAGGGGAATCATCGTGATGGACCTCCCTCCACTGGGGGAGGAGGACCTACCTCAGCCGCTGTCACCACTCCTCCGAGCTCCATGAACACCTCCCTCAACAGCCTCGGTGGCGGCGACGGGGGCTCACCGAATACGCGGCCTATGGCTCCGCCGCAGCAGCAGCAACAGCAACAGCAGCAACCGCGACCACAGCAGCCGCACGGGCCCCATCACGCCCAAAGTGCGGAAGGGACACCTCCTGGTTCAGCTCAAGGGCGAATATTACAGGTATGTACCGAGCTTGATTGTTCCCCCATCCACAACCCGTTTCTATTCTGTTCGTCGTCCTCTTCTCTCCCATTGGATGTCTTGAGGGCGACAGATGGAGACTCACAATTGAGCTGATTTAGAAGCAGCAATCGCCTCAGGGACCACCACAGCCATCGCAAGGCAATTCGTCCCTCTACCCGTGGTCGCAACGACGCCTTACGCTGAACTCGTCGCATCCATCGCCCTTTCCGCGCTACGGCCATGCCGCCAATGCGGTCTCGAGCAAGGATGGAGACATCTACATCATGGGGGGTTTGATCAGGTCGCAGAACGTGCGCGGGGACCTGTGGATGATTGAGGGCGAGAGCGAACGACTGGAGTCGTATCCTGTGATGACTACCAGCGAGGGTCCCGGCCCCAGAGTAGGGCACGCAAGCTTGCTGGTCGGCAATGCGTTCATTGGTTGGTTTTCTTTGTCAATCGCCGTTCACTGGGTGGGCTGTTTCTAACGGCAGCGCGCAGTTTTTGGCGGTGATACCAAGCTGGACGAGAGAGACGTCCTGGATGAGACTTTATATCTTCTCAACACATGTAAGTTTCTCAGCTCATCGCTATCCAACTCTCCTGGCGATTCTTTGCCGCTGACGGGGGGTTCGAAATGTCATAGCTACACGACAATGGTCGCGTGCTAGTCCGCATGGGCGGCCGTCCGGGCGCTACGGCCATACCCTGAACATCCTAGGCTCCAAGTTGTACATATTTGGTGGTCAGGTCGATACAGTTTTTTTCAACGATCTCGTGGCGTTTGATCTCAACACGCTTCAGCATGTCGGTTCGAAGTGGGATGTTCTTGTACCAGCTGTGGAGGGTAGCACCGATGTGCCGGCGAGTAGGACAAACCACACCATGGTGACATGGAACGACAAGCTCTTCCTGTGGGTCTCGCGCTCTGTGTTGCGTGCGCGTAAGCGAAAGGGAAAAATCTGGCTGACAACTTGGTGATTAGATTCGGTGGAACGAACGGACTCGAGTGGTTCAACGACGTGTGGTCCTACGATCCACGGACCAACCAATGGACCCAGCTGGATTGCATCGGTTTCATTCCATCGCCTCGGGAAGGCCATGCGGCGTCACTGGTTGGTGATGTGATGTACATCTTTGGTGGACGATCATCCGAAGGAACGGATCTGGGCGATCTGGCTGCGTTCCGGATATCGTCACGAAGGTGGTACACATTCCAAAACATGGGCCCCTCACCTTCACCGCGATCAGGTCACACGATGTCTACCGTCGGAGCCAAGATCGTTGTGCTCGGAGGAGAACCCAGTGTTCCGGCGCGGTCACAAGAGGAGCTGCAGCTTGTCTACGTGTTGGATACCGCGAAAATTCGGTATCCTACCGACAATCCCGCCCAGCCCTCGCCGACGGATCGCAACAGAGTGGTGGGGCCACAGCAACAACAGAGGGGACAAGGACCTTCGGCGCTGGGCTCGAGGAATGGCTCCGTTGATGGACCGTTGAATGGTCCCGGACGGCAACCGCAGGGACCACCGGGGCCGCAGAAGCCGGTTCCCCGGGAGAGTCTGATGGGGTCGTCACCGCCTTCCGGTGGAATCGGCCCACAACAAGGCAACAATCAAGGCAACAATCAAGGTAACAATCAAGCCAATAACAATAACAATAACGCTTCCATTGGACCTGGGGGATCGCGGCTACCCCGCGCGTCGTTAGGAACCCAACCCCCGGGCCCACCACCGATACAACAGGCGCCTGCTCCCCGGGCGAATGGAGCCCCACCCGGCGGTCCAGGTCCGATCAATAAGACGAATGCTGGCCCGGTCGCGAGGGGCAAAGAGAATGTTTCTCCTGTCCAGGACAACTCGCCTGCAGCTGCGAATGGAAAGCGTGCACCTACGACGCAGAAGAGGGATACAAGAGAAGGGCCGCGGTCGGGATCCCGGCAGCACCAGCACCAGCAACAACAGAGCATTGACAGTTTGAATGGCCCAATATTTGAAGAGCCGGAACCGATATCACCTCAGCCACAGCAGCAGCAAGCCCCACAGAGACCCTCCATTGATGTTCGTGCGCCTTCCGATCAGCCAACCATCCCAGACTCTCTTAGCCCAGTCGGATCGCAACAGCCTCTCCCGAGTTTCGGTGGCTTAGTGGCCGACAAGAATCCTGGCCTTGAGTCTGAGGAGTTCGAGAAGTTGAGGAGTGTTAACGACTGGTATGCGTCCGAGCTCGCACTTGCGCGACGGGCTGGCTACACACCGCAGACCAACCACAGTGCGCTGCTCGAAGACCGTGGAAGGGACTTACTCGCCGATGACGACCGGCCTTTCGTGGAAGCTATGCTTGCGCTAAAGGGTGAGCTTGTCAAAGTCCAAACACAGCTCGACGTTCAGTCCACCGAGGCGGCCAAGCGCATGCAGGATATCGAGCGGCAACGAGACGTCGCCTTCCAGGAGGCTGTCTACGCGAAGGCGAAGCTCGCAGCGCTGGGCGGTCCCGTATCTCCCATTCCCGGCGACAAATCATCCGACGCGGCTTCAATGGACCAGGAGAAGATGACGGACATGAGCCGAAAACTTGCCGCATCATTGTCAGCGCAAGCCGACCTGAGCGCCAAAGTACAGGTGTTGACGCAGGAGGTTGCGGCAGAGAAGAAGGCGCGGTATCTCGCCGACGAAATGGCTTCTACTGCTCAGCGCAGGATAGCGGAGCTGGACGAGTATCGCAACCGCGCGGCGTCGGAGATCGAAAACCTTCGTGCAGAACTGCTGGATGCCGGAAAGGCCTACCGCGACGAGGCGGCGCTTGGCCAGGAGGCCGCCGCGGACGTAAAGCTCCTGCGGATCGACCAGGCCGAACTGACCGAGCGTCTGACGGAGGTCCTGGCCGAGAACAGGAACTACCAGGGCTCCCTCGAACAACTCAGCAAAGCCATGCAGATCAACAACTCCAAGAGCAGCACGCTTGAACGGCAGCTCGAAGAGGAGCGGCAGACCAAGGAGGCGCTGGAGCGGAAACTGGCGCAGCTGCGAAGCGAAAACGAGGAGAAGTCGGCGGATCTGCAGAGTGTTAACCAGCGGTTGAAGGACGTCGAGGAGATGATGGAGACGTATGCCGAGGAGGCGAAGGCTGCAAATGCGGTCATGGCTGCCGGACTGGATAAGGTCACCGCGCGGGAACCGCAGAATATGCTGACCAGCGCTGTCGAGGAGCGCGTGATGGTCCTGCAAGAGCAGGTGGTCAATACCCAGGCGCTCCTGTCGAAGAGTAAATCGCAGGCGGATGAGACCGGCGAGAAGCTGGCCGAGGCTATGCAGCGTGTGGCGGGATTGGAGTTCCAACAGGGACAGTCCAGTAAGGACTCCATCGCGCTCCGGAGACGCATGGCGGAGGTTAGCGATGACGCTCGGCGACTGAAGCAGGAGAACGCGGAGATGGTCAATCAGCTCGGTCAAAAACAGCTCGAAGTCGATGCCGTCTCTGCGAAGCACAATGCCCTCAAGAAGATCCTGCAAGAACGTGGTAGCCAGCCCAACCTTGACAAACGGCGATCCCGCAACCTGCAGAACCCCAGTCCTGAGTCCGGCACCGCAACGCCGGAGCAGCTCAACCGTCTGCGCGAGCTCGAGGCACGGCTGGAGGATAGTCTACGCGCCCACCGGGAAACGAAGAATACGGCGGAGATGCAGGCGCAGGAGGTCGAGAAGCACTTCCGGGAGAAGCTGGAACAGCTCGAGAATGACTACCAGGCCGCCGTGCACTACGTCAAGGGCACCGAAAAGATGCTCAAACGCATGAAGGAGGAGCTGACGAAGTACAAGACGTCGAACGCGAGGCTGCAACAGGAGCTCGATGATGCGCGGCGCGGTGGCGCGGGTCTGCCGAAGCCGGAGAGGTCGGACAGCACTGAGTCGGATTGGGAGCAGGAGCGCGAGCTGCTCAATAAGGAGGTTGAGGACTTGCGCACGAAGGTCCGCGAATCGGCCACGGCGCTGGATAAGCAGATCCGCGAGACTAAGGCGCAACTCGACAACCTGCGCGAGGAGCGAGATCATCTCAAGAAGCAGCACTCGGAGATGCAATCGCAAGTCACGGAGCTGTCTCACCAGCAAACCGTCGCCCAGTCGATCCTCGAGCGTCTCGAGAACGAAAACGGGCTCCTCGAGAACCGCGCCCAAAGCGCCGAACAGAAGGTCTCGATGCTCCTGGATCAGGTCGAGAACTCGGTCGATGCCTACCGTCGCAGCATGCGGTTCGAGGGCCCCAACGGCGTCGTCCCCGAGTCCACACGGAGCAGCTACTATGCCGGCCCCGACAACCGCACCAGCATCGCGCTCGACTCGCTCGCGTCGGAACTCGACGCCCTGCGCAACCACTGGGAGAGCAACAAGACGTACCGCCTCAGCACCACCACGTTCGACTTTGAGAAGTCGCCCAGCACCCCGATGCAGTCGGACTTCTCGAGTAACATCACGCAGTGGAGACACAAGCTGGCGCAGGAAGATGAGGTCGCGAGGAGCGCCAGTAATAGTCGCCAGGGAATGAATGCTCCGAATGCGCCAGAGGCCGCGAGAGAGTCGAGAGAGAAGAGCTCACCGCCCACGCAGGCGACCGTCGCTGCTGGTGGCGGGGTAATATAGATCTTTTTTTCTTTCTTCTTTTCTGTATTTCTTTTCTCTCACTGTGATTTGATGTTTTTATACCATTTTCTTTTTTTTTATCCGTGTGCTTATACTGTGCTGTGTCGTGTCGTCCCGTCGTCTGCTAGCTGTACCTTATGTACTATTGTATTCCTTTCTTTCTTTCTCTCTTTCTTTCTTTCGTACTTTCTATCGACTACGCCGGGGGGTGATGATGATTGATATCTTTGTGTTTGGGAGCTCTCGGTGCGACTTTACTTCTGCTTTGTGTGTGTGTGTGTGTTTGACTGATGGTTGTAACTTGTAACGGAACGTGAAACCGGTAACTTAGGACGGGGGTTAATGATTGTGCTTTTTTTTTCCGGCTTCGCAGTTTTTTTTAGTGATATATTATACTAAGTACCCTTTCACACTTCCAATTGGCTCCACCTTTGCTCTTTGCTCTTTGCTTTCGGTGCTGGTGCTGGTGCTGGTGCTGGTTTGGTCGTTTTTTTTGGCAATGGACTGGGGAATCGGGGCTTCAATTGTCTAAAGTTGTGTGTTGAGTTTTTTTATACACGGTTTTTCGTCGTGTTTTTGTGCGTTCTGCGTGTTTTGATTTGGCTGTCATAGTCGTTGTTTTAGTCGTCTTTCAAGTACTCGATAACCTTTTACTCTGGTTAAGAGATGATCAATGGCCATTGAACTTGGGGATTGTAGGTTGAAAATGTAAGCTGTTTTTTGGGGTCAATCATCGTATCGTACCGGTGGCATTCGACCTGAGGAGAGTACGGTAGGTACTCTAGATCATCGCTGCGTAAGATGTATGGAGAGTACATGTCCGTTTCCGTTTCCGCTCCACAGTCGGTTGGAAACAGGCCGCAGCTTTTGTTTTTGTTTCATCATCGTAGCATTCGACTTCAGTAGATCATGGCTGTATACACTCCGGTTCCATCCCACTGTCCAACCCGACATTCACCAAGCGGCCCGATGTAGCTTTCCCTGCCCTCCGTCCCGGCCTGTCACAGCTATGAAGGTAGAGCGCACCTAAGAAATGACACTAGGAAGAGACATGTGTGTGGGGGGAAGTGGGGAGGGGGGGGGGGCAGCGAGAGTGACCCCGGCTCCTCGACCTCAGCACCTTCCTCCTCCTCTTGCCTCAACTCTGCCTTCCTTTATTCCCGCCCCCGAGCGCCCACTCGGACACCTCACTTGCTGCATCTTCCTGATCAGCCTCTGGGATCCGTCTACCTACATCAGTGGAGGAAATGAAGTCTAAAATGGCCTGGCTGCACCGCTCGTCTGCAAAGAGGTCCCGGATCTTGAATCGATCCATACCCCTCCTCATCTGCTTTCGGACCTGTGCCCACAGTGGTTTCTGCTGGCTTTTCCGTTCGGAGCAGCTTTTGAAAAGGTGCTCCTGAGTCTCGGCCTGGGTCTTTTAGCGGCACCATCTGCCGCGGGCATTGGGGCGGTTCTTCGTCCATTGGAGATACTGGCCGGTGAGGCAGTGTCCTTTCTTCAACTGGTCGAACCTCGAGGCCAGGCACTTGGAGGCCGTGGCCGGGATCGGGTCCGGTCTCTGGCCAGATTTTCTGCTGAACCGGTACTTCTTGCTGGTAACTCGGGCGTCGGCTGGCCCATGCTTTGGCTTCTTTCCACTTGCTTTCCATAGTGCCTCGCCTTAGGTATGCGAGTGACGGGGGAGGTAGCTGTTGATTTTCACGGAGCTGGCACGAAGGGTTCAGATCTCTTATATTGCTATTCCATGATCCATCGGAGAGACGGCCGGTCTATATATACTCTCCATCTCCACGAACGATCTACGTACCAATAGTGCTGGTTCTAAGGCTGGGCTTCGTCACTCCTTCCAACAGTAGCGGCCTGGTGCCGTACTTGTTCAGATAGCGGGTCCCCTACACTCCGCGAGTGATGGGTTGTCGGCTGCCAGTTTGGCCCATTCGTCGGCCTTTTCGTTCCCGGGTTGAAATGGGACGCCGCTTGAACCCAGTGGCGTGAAAATAAAGTAATCGAGTGACACTCGATGACATGAGGCTGAAATCTCCCATGGCATATATTAGCGCACTAAAAAAAATTGTCAATGGGAAACTCCCCGCCTTGAACTTACTTGCCTGTCCGTCCACCCCACACTCCAACACTCTGTTCCACCTACATATCCCACCCACCCCATCAATCATCTCCACCGTTGCCCCGTAGACAAGATGAGCGAGTCACCCATCGAGCAGGATTCTGGCGCCGTCATCGGCATTGCCTTCGGCAATACTACAAGCTCGATTGCGTATACTTCAGCTGTGCGTACTCCATGTGGGGTCGGGGAGGGGGCGGGGATGGGGGAAATGGGGTGCTGATTTGTGAATGTGTGCGTGCAGGATGGAAAGGCAGAACTTATTGCCAACGAGGAGGGTGATAGACATATCCCGTCGGTCCTCTCGTACCTCGATTCAGACGAGTTCCACGGTGGTGAGGCAAAGGCACAGCTCGTGAGGAACCCGACAAATACCGTGGCATATTTCCGCGACTTTTTGGGCAAGAAGTGAGTTTTCCGCTTGGGGGAGGGAGAAGAGGGGAGGGAGGGGGGTTGTGATGCTGATTGCAACGGGGAAACCTAGGTACTCTGAGATCGACCCCACAAACAGCCACAACTCGGCGCACCCCATCGATGTCGACGGCACAGTCTCGTTCAGCGTGATCGAGAAGCACGGCAAGAAGGCGGTAAACCTGAGCATCAGCGAGATCACCAGCCGCCACCTGGGGCGTCTGCGCCAGTCCGCCGCCGACTTCCTCGGAAAGCCCGTTACTGGCGCTGTCGTCACGGTTCCTACCGACTTCACCGACGCCCAGCGCGAGGCCCTGGTGGCTGCTGCCAAGGGCGCGGATCTTCAGGTCCTCCAGGTCGTTCATGAGCCCATCGCTGAGGCCCTCGCCTACGCCGCTAAGGAGAACCTGCAGCCTCAGGACAAGATTCTGCTGGTCGTTGATGTCGGTGGTACCAGATCGGATGCCTCCGTCATCGCTGTTCGCGGCGGTATGTACACCATCCTGGCCACGGCTCACGACTACGAGCTGGGTGGTGTCCACCTCGACCAGGTCCTGGTTGACCACTTTGCCAAGGAGTTCTTGAAGAAGCACAAGAGCGACCCGAGGGAGAACCCGCGTGCGCTTGCGAAGCTGAAGTTGGAGTGCGAGGGTGTCAAAAGGACTCTGTCCATTGCGACCACCGCAAGCATTGCTATCGACTCTCTGCACGACGGCTTCGATTTCCACTCGAACGTCAACAGAACTAGATATGAGCTGCTCTCGAGAAAGGTTTTCGACCAGATTGTCAAGCTGGCTGAGCAGGTTGTCGAGAAGGCCGAGCTTGATCTGTTGGATGTCGATGAGGTGTGTAGCGCCTGCGTTCCAAATGATGGGTGTACGACTTACTGATGATGATGATGATGATGATGATAGGTGATACTCGCCGGAGGTTCTTCCCACACCCCCAAGATCGCCCAGCGCTTCGCTCAGCTCTTCCCCGAGACCACACCGGTTCACGCACCCGCCACCGACGCGACTGCCCTGAACCCCTCCGAGCTCGCCGCCAGGGGAGCCGCTCTCCAAGCCTCGCTCGTCGCCGAGTTCGATGTCGAAGATATTGACCAGTCCACCCACCCCGCCGTGACCGTCGCCCCCCACCTCAGCAAGGCCATCGGAGTGATCGTTGTCGGTGCCGACGGCAGCGAAGAGTTCCAGGCGATCCTGGCCGCGCAGACCGCAATCCCTGCCCGTAGACTGGCCGAGTTCTCTTCACCCGTCGAGGGCGGCGATGTCGTCATCAAGTTCGTCGAGGGCGCCAGCGAGATCCACAAGACTACTCCGGAAAAGAAGCCCAAAGCCGAGGCTACCGAGGGCGATGATGATGATGAGGACGAGGACGATGAGGAGGAGGAGGAGGAGGAAGAGATCAAGACTAAGCACATGAAGGTCGAGAAGGTCCTCGCTGAGGCCCTGCTCAAGGATGTGCAGAAGGGCCAGAAGATCGAGGTCACTATCCAGGCCGGTGCCGACTCCTCGCTGAACGTGGCGGTGAGAATCGTCGGTACCCAGCAGGGTGTCCGTGGCGTTATCAGTGCTGCTGCTGCTCCGTAGATACTTTTTTGTTTCTAGCTTGGGGATGGCGACGGGGACGGGATAGAGAAAAGTTATGTACTGGGTGGGGAATGGGGCGAGATGCATGGGATCCGGTGCAGACTACCTAGATTGTGTATGGCAATATCATGGGTTTCTTTTGTTTTCCTTTTCGGCTTTTTTTTATGTTTTGTTCTGTTGTAGTTGTGAATTCGATTCGATTCGTACTTGGATGTGTGTAATCACGAGGTATCATTCATTGCATTGCACTCAAACTCAATCACATGATCTACAGTAATTGCTTACGTACTCGTCGTCGGTCGGTCCCTGCTGGTTTGAGGCCACATTCGAGCTCCCACAAGTCTGGCTGGGCCCGCAAGCAACCTTGACACCTCCAAACATCTGCCGCCCGCAACCCCGAATCCGACACCGACACCGCCCATCCGCAACCCCCAATCCTACACTATCAAGAATCCAATCACCATCTCGGCGGACCCAAGCTACAGCTTCTTCATCAAACATGGTACTCCCACCAGCTAGCATTGAGGGGCAATGGGGGATGTCGGAGGAGGGGTGGTGTGTGTGTGTAAGGAGGGGTCGTGACTGACACATCGTGTGTGTTTTATCCAGGTCGTCCTAGCAGCATCCATCTGCACGCGCGGGGGCAAAGCGGTGTTATCACGGCAGTTCCGGGAGATGCCGCGGTCGCGGATCGAGGGGCTCCTGGCGGGGTTCCCGAAGCTGACGGACGCGGGGACGCAGCACACGACGGTCGAGACGGAGAACGTGCGCTACGTGTACCAGCCGCTCGACGAGCTGTACATGGTGCTCATCACCAACCGCGCCAGTAACATCTTGCAGGATATCGACTCGCTGCATCTGTTCGCCCAGGTCGTCGCGAGTGTTTGTAAGAGTCTTGATGAGAGGGAGATTCTAAGGAACTCGTTTGAGCTGCTGAGCGCGTTCGATGAGGTCGTCGCGCTCGGCTATAGGGAGAATCTGAGCCTGCAGCAGATTAAGACGTTCCTCGAGATGGAGTCCCATGAGGAGAGGATCCAGGAGATTATCTCGAGGAATAAGGAGTTCGAGGCGTCTGAGGAGCGGAAGAGGAAGGCGAAGCAACTGGAAATGCAGAGGAAGGAGATGGTCCGGAGCGGTGGGAGCGGCGCGGGAAGCGGCGGTATGGCTGGTGGCATGGGCGCCGGAAGGAGCATGGGCGGTGGTAGCAGCACGCCGAAGTTCAATACCTACAATGCCCCGGCTAAGCAAGAGTCTACCTACGATTCCTACGAGGCGGAGAAGAAGAAGACGTACTTCTCGGCATCGTCGGCACCGAAAGGCAAGGGAATGCAGTTGGGGAAGAAGAGCAAGACTACCGACATGTTCGAGAAGGTACGCAACGAGATGGGAGGGGTGGACGCGGACGACCGCAGCCCGCTCATGGGCTCGTCTACGCCTGACGTCGCCAGTCCTGCCGCCACCAGACAAACCTTCCCAGCGGACACCCACGGCGTTACAATCACGGTCACGGAACAGATCTCGGCGGACCTGGCTCGCGATGGAAACATCAAGTCGTTCGATATCAAGGGCAACCTCTTCGTCCGCGTGTCCGACCCGGCCCTCTCAAAGATCAGGCTCGCGGTCACGGCGGATACCAGCAGCGGCGCACAGTTCAAGACGCATCCTAACGTTGACCGTGCCGCGTTCAACACCGGCATACTGCAGCTGAAAGACACATCCCGCGAGCTCCCCCTCGCTAGCCAGTCGCTTCTCCGGTGGCAGCAGAAATCCGGCACCGCACCCATCGCCTTCACAATCTGGCTTAACCAGCTGGGCGGTGGCCGGTACCAGGTCACTGTTGAGTACGAGCTCCAGGACGAAACCAATACCCTCCGCGACGTCACTGTGTCGATACCGTTCCAGCGCTCGGAGCCGACGGTTACCAGCATGGACGAGACCTACGAAGTCGCTGGTGACTCGCTCGACTGGACGCTGGCGAGCATCTCGGAGGAGAACGGGAGCGGCGCTTTCGAGTTTGAGGCCGAGGCCGAAGAGGAGGCGGAGTTTTTCCCGATGAGGATTGGGTTCAGAATGGAGAGGCCGGCGGTTGCCGTTGATGTGAGTTGTCTACCTCTTGGGAACAAAGGATTCGAAACTAATGATCATAGGTTGATGATATCACGCTGGTCGACTCAGGTGACAGCGTGGAATTCTCGAAGGAGGTCAAGAGCGTGGCTGAAAACTACCTTGTCGTCTAGATTACTTTCTGGCTGGGGTTTATATGGGTGCGAGTTAATGGGTGGTTCGCGGGGTTCGTGTGGGATGGCGGTTTGCAGTGCAATCGGTGTTTAAAAGCTAGAGCTCAAAGGATGAAATGATGATCAAAGCGATGCAGCATCGGCATGAAGCGAGTGATATGTATATCTGTTTGTCTGTCACGGATGGCGCGTAGACTCGATCTCGGACTCGGTCCGGGTAAAGGCGCGGAACGACGGGCGAGGGCAGGGTGGTGCTCGTGTAACAAAAACAACAAGCGCATCTGCCTGTTAGATCCCTTTTCTTTTTCGCGTTTCACACACAGCCAAAACCATAACAAACACCACTGTCTCCAAGCAACGCACCACACCAGGCCAAAACAAACAAACCCCCGTCCTTCCTCCTCAACACCACCGCCACCACCACGAATACTGCACATAACGCAAACTACCGTACGTCCCCCCCCCCCCCACACACACACATATGCAAGTCACACAACTCCTGCTAAAACCACGAACCCCTATTGTAGATGACCACGACAACGACTCCATCGCCATTAACCCCCCGCTCAGCAAATAAGCGCTCAGCCGCTACGCCCACACCTGTCAAGCAAAAGCAGGCCTTCAATACTTCTACACCACTCAAGCAATCGACCACCGCGCCGGCATTCGCGCAGTCCTCACCGTTCATGAGTTTTTCGCCAGTAGTCGCGTCGAAACGGGCCTCTCCCGCGCCTGCGCCCGTGCCCGGGTCCGGGGAGGGGTCTGGGTCCGGGGAGGGAGGGAGTGAGGACCATGAGACTGACGAGTTCGCACTATTGTCGGAAACTGAACTCGAGGCGGAAACTGGAACTAGAACTACCAGTAGCGGGAAGGAGATGCCTGAGGACCGTGACGACGATGATGACGACGACGCCGGCAGTGTCTGCTCGTCGTTCTCGGACGTGGAGTATGGCTTTGGCAGCGGGAGTGGGAGTGCCGTCGGCGCTGGTGCTGGTGCCGGGGATCAGGATGAGGTGGGTATGGGTATGGGTGCGACGCTGGGTGGCACGCCGCCCGGCAGTGTGAGGAAGGGTTCGCCGCTTAAGGTATGTGATCGGTATCTTGTATGGGGGACTGGGAGGTGGAAGGCGGAAGGCAAGGAATGGCTGTGCTGACTGTTAAAAAGCCCTCGACACCGAGTACAACGAGACGGAACGTGAATCTTGCGACACCACGGACGGTGCCGCCTTCGACCGCGAAAGCTGGGGAGCTCCATTCCTCTCCGCGTCGGGCGGGAACGAGTAGTCCGCACACGCCCGCGGCCAACGACAAGACCACCAACCTGCTCGACTTCACCACGCCGTTCGAGGGCGTCGCGCGGCCGAATTTTGGGGGCGCCACGCCTGCCACACCTCGGAGGACAATCAGCTCAACGCCGCGCACGGGATCGCCGATTAACAGGCCGCCATCCACACCGACGGAGAAAAGGTTTTTTCATTTATTGGATTTCACGCCCGGGCCCGTCGCGACGCCGAATTCAATCCCGTCGATCACGCCCAGAGAGGTCGAGGAGCTCAAGGCCGGGTTTAATGCACAGGTCTCCCTACTCACCGCGCAGCTTGATGGGCGGAAGGTCGAAGTGGAGGGGCTCCGTGCTGCTGTGCAGGAGACGGAGGCGCGTTGCGCAGAGCTGTCGAATACTCTCAGTGACCTGAATGAGTCTTTCGATGCTGAGCGCGAGTCATGGAATAAAGTCAAGGTGGAGCTGGGCGAGTTGTTCGAGCTTGAGAAGGCGGAGAGGGAGCAAATCTCGTCGCTTTTGGGAGAGAAGGAGCATATTGTTGAAGAACTGCACACGGAATTGGAGTCGAAGGATACAGAAGTTAAGAATTTGAGGAAGCGCCTTCGGGATACGGAGGATGATCTGGATAGGACGAGAGAGGAGGTTATGCGGATGAAGACGGAGGTTACGGATGCCCAGTCGATGGCGAATTCTGCGCTGGAGGCTGCCGAGGCGGCGCAGGCTGAAGCAGATCGGGCTACCCAGTCCGCACTGTCCGGCGGCGCAGCTCCCGCTTCTGGCATTCCCGCCACCAACACCTACGCTGATCCCGCTACTCCAAAGACGACGCAAGACGAGGTTGAACGCGTCGCGCGCGAACTCCACACACTCTACAAGGCCAAACACGAAACCAAGGTCGCCGCCCTCAAGAAGTCTTACGAGACCCGCTGGGAAAAGAAGGTCGCCGCGCTGCAGCACCAAGTCGACTCCCTCAAGCTCCGCAACGTGGAGCTGGAGGAAAAGAACCTTGAGAAATCGACTGCAGATACGTCTACTCCCAAGACTGCCGTCGCGCCTGCGTCGACAGATGAGGATCTCCGGAGACAGCTGGCGCAGCTGCAGCTCGATCTTCAAAATGAGAGGCAGGAGAAGGAGGGCATCGTTAGCCTTGTCGAGGAGCTGCTCGCTATCCAGCAGACGCACCAGATGCAGTTTCAGCAGCAACAGGAGGAGAGTGAGAGTGAGAGGGGGAGGGCAAAGGGGAGGGGGGAGAGGGAGAGGGAAGACCGGAAGGAGGCACAGGAAGCACAGAAGACTGAAGTCGTCGTCGAGAAGAGGAGGATTAGCGGCCCCACCATTGCTCCCGACGCTTCTGCCAGAACATCATCGGCTGCGGAGAAGAGCAGGCCAGCGGCTTCCACTTCCACCTCCGGCACAGCCTCCGCCGCCGGCGGTGCGCGCAGTGGCATCGCAAAGTCGGGATTCGCCGCAAAGCGTGCCGAGATGGTCGCCGCTATGAAGAAGCAGAAGGAACTCAGAGAGAAAGAGGCTGCGGCGGCGGCGGATGGTGATGTGGACCCAGACGCGGATTCGTTTGTCATGTAGAAGATTGGCAGTTGGATGAGTTGAGTTTGTAACACGTACCTACCTACCTACCTAAGTAGTTCTGTTTTTGTTCTTTTTGCCACTACGTACTATGATTGATTGATCTTTGGGTTTTGCGTGCAAAAGAGGGTGTATGCTTTATATTATACGGTTTGCGTTCTGCGTTCTGCTTGTGTTGTGTTTGTTTTGTTTATCCTAGGGGGGAATGGGAGTTGAGTTCTTGGAGATACCGTAGGAGATGAATAGGTAGTGGAAGGTACCGTAGTGGAATACCCAGTGTGCGAGCGAATGGATAAGGAGTTGAAGCACGTGAGCCATGAGGTGAAACTGTGCATTTGCCTAGAAGCATGCGTGCAGTCGGCGGTGATGTGGTGTAACTTGTAAACAATCGCAGTATAAAGTGCCATTCTGATGTACATGTTTCACATAGTCTCGACAATGGAGATGGTCAACCGCGTGGACTACGAACAAAGTGCCCACCATATACAATCACTCGGCGGAATCCGTCAAAATTTATTGAAATTGAGAGAACTTGACTTTGAGAAAAGGGATTGCTTTTAAAGAGAAACAACGAGCTCGTGTATGTAAACAAAGAGATGAGGCCTCTGACAAAGAATGCTACGATAGGTAGACAATGCCGCACTGAGCTGGGCTGGGCTAAAGAGGCTGGATCTGGGGGAGATACCTGGGACAATGCTGACTTCTTGCGGCGACGATGCGAAAGGACAAAGAACAGTACCATGACCTAGTGAGCAGAATAAGCAAGAAGAGGCATACAGCAGAGCAGAGGAGAACAATCGAAACGGCTCACGAGTGCTGTTGCGAACATTATTCGCCTTTGTGTAGGGGTTTCTGTTGCTTCACGGCTGCCGGTTACCAGAGTATGAACTCTACAGTTACGTGAGAACGGCACTCCGGAATCCTTGGGATCTTGCATATTTCTCTCGAGCTGTTGCTGCTGCTGCTGTCCCCCGCGAGCCCACCTCCCACCTTCCCACCTTCCCTCCCTCCCGTTGGACTGCCCAAACCCAAACAGCCATCGAAAGTTGCCCGATTGCCCGCGGGTGGTGGTGGCGATCACGGTGGTGGCTCCGGTGAAGCTTGTGATCGTGGTAGTGGCGGATATTTCCGCTTTTCCAACTCACTACTGGACCTGGGGCGAAAAGATGGGGGAGGGAGAGGGGGTTTTATAGCATTATGTGGTCGAGCTTGGAACCGGAGGGTCACGGATTGGTTATGGTAGCCGTCATTGGAGGTGGTGTGGTTGATTCACAGGCTGTCAGTCGTCATTCGAGCTCGACACCAGTTTCTGGAAGAGCGAACTTGGAAGAGGCGGTAAGAGCCAGCAAGGCTTTTTTATTATATATAGCTACTCCCACTCAACTGTGGCAGACACTTTTGTTTTTTGTTCAATCATCATTGCATTCGACCTTACATTAAGTAGGTTTACATAGCTGTTTCCACCCGGCTGCCACCGACTGCTGGCCGCGAGCTCGATACCGGTGCCCTATTGCTCTCCGCCCAGCCCTCTCCGCCCAGCCCTCTCCGCCCAACCATCCCTACTTAACCCTCCCCGCTCAACACCAGCCATAAAGACAGAAAAGGAAGAATGAAAGCAGGAAAGAGAGAGGCAATGTGTGAATGAATGTATTCGTTAATCTAGTTCTCGTCCCGTCCAACCTCCTGTAAGCTCAACCAAGAAATCCGGTTCCTCGTCTCTGCCACCCGTGTTCTTTATGTCCTCCGACCAGTCACCTCATTCGTCCTGTATCCTCTTTTTCGCCCCAGTTCTCACGCTCTCCCAGTCTATTGCCGGTTCTGATGATGTCTGGGTGAGGAGGCGGGTGGAAGAGGGACAGGCCCGTCTTTTCCTTCGCGCTTTCGTCTCTCTCCTGGCTCTTGCTTCTCTCTTCACTTCCGCCCTTGCCGCCACCACTGTTCTTCCACCTGCCCTCTCTGGTCCTGCTGTAGGACATATGGGGTTTACTGCTGCCGCTTCCAGGTCAAAGGGTTGGCTCGGGTATTCCGATGTGTCTTCTAAGCCAAGGTGGGGGGTGGGGAGGGGGCTTTTATAGGTGGTCGAGCTTGGAACTGGAGGGTGACGGATTGACTATGGTAGCCGTCATTGGGGGTGGCTTGGCCCATTCACAGGCTCTCAGTGGTCACTTCGAGCTTGACACCAGCTCCCCGAGGAGTGTGCTTGGAGTGGACTATGGCGACCACCAACTTCCCGACCTTTCCTGCCAGCGTCACGGGGCTAGAGAGAAAGCCCTATCGCCTCGGCTCGATGCTGCACCGCTGCCTACCAACCAATTTTACAGAGGAAAAACAAATAGTAGAGTGAGAGAGAGAGATCTTCAGTTTATTCCGCATGCAGCCTATCTAGACTATGGCGAACAAATAGTAGAGTGAGAGAGAGAGATAGATCTTCCTGTTTTATTTCGCATGCAGCCTATCTAGACTACGGCGAAAAATAGTAGAGTGATGAAGCATGACGGCCGCGGAGGGAGGGAGTGGCCGAGTGAGAGCAGAGGCGGAGCGCCAAGTCCGGAGCGGGGGAGGGGGGATGACCACTCGGAGCGTGCAACGACTGCCCGCGAGCCGAGCGAGTCTCCCCTCATCGCGATCGGAACACTGCGAGTGCCGAGCTTCTTTCCACATGACTACATAGGTACCTACGCAGGAGAAACCCCGTGCCGCCGAGCCGCCTCACCCCCACGCGGGGGTGAGGCGGCTCAGGGACACGTAGAGTAGAGTAGAGTATCTAGAGTAGAGTAGAGTAGAGTAGAGTAGAGTAGGATCCGTGCCGCAGCTGTGCGGGTGCGGGGTTAGGTAGAGTACTGGTTTTCGCCAGCGCCGCCGCCAGTGCCGCCTATGCCACCTAAGCCGCAGCGGCGTATGATGTATCCGCGCAGCCAATGGCGAAATTGCCTGTAGGTGGCAGGTGCCGATCGTGAATGTCCGATCCGATCCGGCCACGATTGATCGCTGCGATTGCGGGTGGCTACGGGTTGTTTGATCTGCCGATTCTCCGCACTGCGCAGTGCTGAGCATGTGGTTGGAGTGTGTGGGTGGGGATGCTGTGAGTGAACGGCGGAAAACGGGAACTGTGGGGTGCTAGCCGCGGCAGGACTGTCGTCATGCGCCTCACTGCCGTTGGGTATTGTGCGCTTGTTTCGGGGCGGGGGTGCGTCGATGCCTTTCAATCGAGCACCACCACCACAACTGTCGCAGGCTGCAGGCTGGAAGCATACATTTCGCTCGTTTCCCCTGTTGGCCGCGCGACTGGCAGTGAAACGCAAGAGAAGGCGCAGCGTGACGGCCAAAACCAGTACCTACATGTGTACGTTCGAGAACCGGTTCATGAGATATCACTATCGCTAACTACAGCCGCACCCGAACGGACACATGTTTTTCCGACCGACCGACGGACGGGCCGACTGCAGCAGCAGCTGCTGTGCATGTGTGTGCTCTAGAGTATCTACTATTAGTACCTAGCCGCTGAGCTGACTTGCCTGAATCACCCCAAGCCCAAGCAGTCACGAACCAGCCGCAGCCGGTAGATACTCTACTCTACGCAATCGCGGATGATCGCCCTCAGCCCTGCACGAGGGTTTTTGGGTAATCGGCTGTCGGGGCAAGAGTGGATACCGGGTATGTACATACTGTCCTGTACTGCACACTGTATGTAGACGGTCTGGAAGGAATTTCCACAACAACAAAGACAGGAAGTTGGTGGGGATCTAGACTCTAAGCAGACTCGCTGAACCGTAAGTTCGACTCGCTCTAACGACGAGAAGAGGACGGAGGATCGTGCAGCTCTGGACGAACGCCCAGGAGAGGGCCTAAAGGCCGGACGAACGGCGCAAACGAGTCGAGAGCCTATGAATAGAATTGACGGCTGGACAGTGGAGGGGGCAGAGCAAACCCAAATGGCGCGGCGATGATACCTACTAGGTAAGTACTTACTTCTATCCCCCTCCGTAACCGACAGACATACAGACAGCCGTCCGAGACATGTGCGGTCTCGATCTACATAGATCCAGATCTAGATTTTTCATTTTCCCTTAGCGACTCGAGCACGCAGCATCACCCGGCCCCACCAGTGTCACCAGCAAACCACGAAAAGTGCCGGGCGGACAGTCCGTTCCCCCGTATGATACCGTGGGGCGCCTCCTTTAGGCAGATGGTCCCAACCAAAATACCTACATAAGCGCTGACGGGTCCGTGGTTAAAAGGATCGATCACCTGATCGCACGCGAAACTTTTGTACCATGGGTTCGGTGCCCGTCTCGGAGATTCCAGCTGCGCTAGCTAGCAAAAAACTGTCCCCGAATCCCGACAAGCGAGAATAATAGGTACTACATAGTAGATGTACGTACTCTAGAGTGCTCTACTGTCCGTTGATATGTATGGAAAGCAGTAGGCCCTGAGTCGGATCATGGTTTATGTAAGCCCTAGTTGAAGCGGAACTATGATGGAGTACGGTAAAGTAGGTACGTACGCAAGACGAGCTAGAGGCAGAGAGAGCGAGATTGAGATTGAGAGTGAGTGAGAGTGAGTGAGAGCGAGAAAGCGAGAGAGAGACCGAATGAGCCCACCAACCGCAGAGTAGCGAGATAAGCAAGCCTGGCGATCACCAGGGAGCGAGCGAGAGTTGGGGGCTAGGTAACTACTCGTCGCATTGATATTAGTTAGACAGGAAGGCGTCGAGATACCATACTAGTACTCTACATATCAAAGGTATGTACGCAGATAGTCCTAACGGCCCGAATATTCCTGTAAGCTTGCAAGTTCCCCCACACCCTCCCCTTCACGTCCTGTCCTGTCGACGTGTTCCCTCTCCGGCTTCGGAGCTATGGCTAGGTATGGCCCATCAACACGATCTGCGCCGCGACCTCACCCCATCCCCATCCCCATCCCTTCTGGCGGGTTGGTACCGGACGTGTGTGGATTTGGATATCATCTCCTTCCGGCTTTTTACCGTGTGTATATAGAGTACGTACATACGTAACCACATACCGTCCCAATGCGATCCATGTTTCCCACTCAACCAGGCCAGTCCCGCGGTCGCCAATCCTAGAGCCTTGCCGGTTTGTGGCTTTTCGGGAGCGGAGTATCTAGAGCAGAGTAGAGTAGAGTATGTAGCCTACGGATGAAATGGCGATTGCATGGTCCATGGATACTGTATTTACTATTGACACTTACGTCTGCTTTACCAGTAACCAGTAACCCCCACGCCCGACGAGAAGTTATATGTAACCCCCCCTAACCGACGGACTACCTACTCTACCTACGCGTACGGCGGGCCCCTGGCACGCAAAGCAAACGCTGTGCGTAGTTAATTACCCGTATGCTGCGATTTGTCTCTGTAACCAAGTAACGAGTAACCAAGCCACCAAGCAATCAAGCAATCAAGCAATAAGCAACCAAGCAACAGTAACCAAGTAACCAAGTAACCAGTAACCAAGTACCGTAACCAAGCACCTGTAGTTACCAACTCTACAGCTGTAAGGTCAGCACTAATAATCATTGCTCCCGCCAAGCCGCGCCAATTCAAGCCAAGCCAATATAAGCCACCCCAAGGCGCCAGCCATTCCAAGCCAATAACCACCCGCCAAGCCCGTTCACCTCCCGTGCTCCCAGCTCGGTCCCGAGGTTGCCGAACCCGATGTCCATCGTCTGTCGCGCTCGCTCGCTCCGCCAAGCCCGTATTTCGGACTTACATACATACCCGAGTACATAGCCATGCCTAAGTACGCAGCCTAGGTACCCGGGCGCCGACGGTTCTAGAATCTGGGATCTGCTCCCCCCTTCGAACCTTCCTGACTGTGCTTGTTGTCCTTTGCGCTATATACTACTAGAGTACTGCACGGTATCTAGTCGCTGCGATAGTTAGTTATGCAATAATGGAATAGTTACTCTAATGCAAGCCACCACCCGGAAAGCTGCCGGATGGGTGGGTGTGGTGGGTTGCTGGATGGGTAGATGGGTACGTGGGTGGGTTGCTGGATGAGGGATGGGTGCGTGTATGGGTTGGTGGGTGTGGATGATCCGGTTCCCCGGGTTTTATGTGTGTATGCATACATAACATACGTAACTTATACACACATACATGATACATACGATACCGGTACATACATAAAATACCTACATAACGAAGTAACCACTCTATGTGGAGTCTATGTAGAGTACTCGTCCACCTGCAAGGGAAGGGAAGGCGGAAGGGAAGGCGGAAGGGGGAGCTAGAGAGAATCGGTGTAATATTCCGACGAGCGAGTGAGCGAGCGAGTGAGCGCCAGAGTACTACTGTATAGTAGACCTCGTCGTCGCGAGGTTACGTTCGTTTCGTTTCGCGAGATTACCGTTTTTTTTCTTTCGTTTCAACGTTCGCTAGTTAAAAGTCCATGTGTTGATGCAGTGGGTTGATGATATGGGCTGACACCGACCGACCGACCGACCGACCGATCGATGTCTGGGATCAAGATACAAGCGTGAGGCTGTCCACAGTCCGTACCGAGTATGTTATGTATCATTTGTAATTAACCACGGGCTGAAGTCATCGGAGATGTCTGTCGGGTCGGAGCCGACAACTAATCGTCAAGGCGAAATTGCACTTCGGTGGCCTCATCCACGCCCGATGTATCACTCGATCGTCAGTCGGCTGCGGCGGCGGGGGTTAAAAAACCGTTGGCCAGGCTCACCAACTACCTATCGACTACAAAGTTATGGTACATACCCGTTCGGCCATAATTCCGATCGTGACGTAGGGGGTGGTGGGTGATGTGAATTACGGGATGTGGAGAGAGGAGAGACATGTACTAGTAGATACATGTTCTCGACCGCTCTGTCATATGTCTCAAACGGAAGAACGACATTGGATGGCAGCAGCAGTAGCAGCATGCACAAGTATCTACCTATGTACCGCGCTTTGTCTCGGTGGATTACCTACCTGTCCGACTGTCCGCCTGTCCATGAGGAAGGACGTACACGCCAGGCATGCCCCCACCGATAGCCACATCGAGGAATCGAAGCTTCCCTCGGCCTTCTCCTGGTGGATGTGGAGGAGGAGGTGGTGGAAAAAGCAAAAGCACAAGAAAAAGAAAAGGCTGGTTCCCCTTCCCGGAGGCGTCCCGGAGGCGTCCCCAGGTTTTCTTCCGTTGGCCGCTGCAGTAATAGGCTGCAGTGCACGGACTATACCGTAGTAGTTAGATAGTGGTACGGGAATTACACGCCAGGTATGGAGATATATGTAACCCTACTATAGTACCGTATACAGCAGTCTGTCTCGACGGGTGTGATTGCGGGGTGGGGGGATATGAACCGGCTTCGGTCGTATGCAAGTCTGTAGTGTAGAGTACAGATACCGTCTCCTTTCTTTCCTTTTCTTTTGTATTCCGGTTTCCGAGTTCAGTTCGTACTTCGGTAACTTGTTCGGATTTTCCGAGATCCACTCGGCGGGAACTGCTGTGGTCGGCGGACGGACATCTAGACTGACAGACGAGTGTGGAAGGTGTAGGAAGGAGGTGCGAGCAGGAGGAAGGGGTGCGAATAGGAGGAGGAGGAGGAGCAGGAGGAGGAGCAAGAGGAGCAGGAACAGGACTCGAATGACCGGTCGTTCGTTCGGCAGCCCTACTAGGTACTCCAGTAGCGAACCACCATCTATAGTACATAGGGCTTGTTAGCACCGCATCCCAGGCCTTGGGGCCTCGCCGGGCGCCAAGCCTCGCCTCGGGTCGGATCTGGTCCGGTCGGAACGGCGCCGACGTCGACAACAATAATGCTGGGTCGACGTTTACTTTTTTGCGCGGTCGGACGGACTGGAGGCCTGGGCTACACTAATCTATCGAAAGCCGACGAAAATGCCGGAGATTGGGGATACGAGTGCTTGCTTGGGGGAGGGCCGGGTCGCAGAGAACACGTCTCTCTATATCCCATGCGGCCATGCCATGCTCTCGATGCTCTCGATGCTCTACAGTACCTACAGTATCTACCTGTATATCCGCGCTGCTTCCGTTGTGCTGTGCTGTACTGTGCTGTGGTCCGGGGGTTGGGCTTCGAACTTCGTCGGGCAGTGGGGACATAACAAACCCGACAAACCCGACGGCGTGAGGTTGTGGTGCCTTGGTGATGCTGATGACGAATCCTTCCCTCCCTCGGCCTTGTTGTGGTGCTGGATACCGTCCCCCACCCTACCCTACAGTAGGACTGGAATAGCCTATTGCCTGCGAGTCATAGTTGGTACCCAGCCTGGGCGTCTGCTTTATGTCTGTACTTTGGTACGAAGGTAGGTATGGAGAGTGGGTATGAGGTGTGTAGAGTAGGTATGTACACTACTATCCTCGACTATCTGCAAGGCGGGAGGGACGAGGGAGGATTGACGTCGAGCGAGCGGGGCGGAGCATGGTGACTCCACTACACCACCGTCATCGCCCAACCTCCGAATTGCTTGTTTGTATCTGCTCATCCAGGCCTCATGACAGAGCTGAGTAAGTTAGAACTTAGAACACTACTCGGGTTGCACAGTGCTGCTGCTGTTACTGTTTTAACTTTTCGTGTGAGGATTCATATGGATTCACATGGAATTCGTATGGATTCCCAACAACAGCATACCCAAGTAGATACATATAGTAATTCTGAATCCCGTCGACAACTTCAAGTTGGACGTAAATAACTCCACGAACCTGATGATGCGCACAACTCCAGACCCACGAGTAGAAAAAGAAAAGTAGGTAGGTAATCAAGATAGATACAAGAATTCAAGATCCAAAAGCCCCCCCTTCTCCCTCCCCCATCCATATCCCCCCTCCCATCTCCCCTCTCCCATCTCCCACAATAAAAATTGAACTCCCCGCCTTTTCCCATCCCTCCCGTCTTCATTCACTCCTACATACATACCGCCGTATTCGTACGTCCGGCCCCTGCCTGACTGGCAATAAGTACCCAAAACAAACCACGCAACCAACCAACCCACTAAACCAGCCTCTAGTTACACCGTAGTAGAGTAAAGTAAAGGAAAATATAGAAAAGAATATGTGAATATGTAAAAGGAAGCAATAATCCATGAAAAAATAAATAAGGGAAACCGTAACGCCGTATCTCATGCAGCAACGAAAAAAAAAACACTAGAAGAATACGAACCCCCAATTTAAAGCGCGGGTTCAAGGTTGGGGGTGAGGGGAGGGGAACAGTACAGGAAATAGGAGTGAACTGTGAACCCAGCAGAATGCAATGCGTTCCTTGTCGGCGTGTCCCTCCACCACCGCCTACCCACCCATGCCCGCGATGTGCGTAGTCAACTTGCTATACGAACGGCTGGATACCCACGACCGAGACTGTGATGAGTGCTGTGCTGTAGCTGTATGTGCCGCAGTTACTGCAGGCGCGGGGCGCGGGGCGAAGGACGAGGCACAGTTGCAGTTGCTTGCAGTTGCAGTAAGAAATTAAAAGAAAGAAAGAAAGGAAAAAAAAAGGTGGCATGATCAGACGATCATGACCTTGGAGGAGTATAGGAAGTCCAAGCTCCTTTCGTCGTCCTGGCGGTAGTGCGAGAGGATGTTGCTGGTGAAGCGTGCGTGGTCTATGAGGGGGTGCAAGCAGAGTCAGCAATCTACCCTATAGCTAGAGTGTGTACAGAGATGCCTGTTTTGTTTAAGGCAGTGGGGTGTGGGTGGTGGTGGAGTCGTAGTTGACTTACCAGGATTTCTTAATCCGCGGCCAATTCGCTCCATGGCCCCCATAACCCCCTCAGGGTCCTCGCAGTTGCCGATGAGCCCGATTGTCTGCTCGCGACTCCAGTCCAGCGCGAAAGGGGTGAGCCCCTTTGAGATGGCGGCGAAGTGCGCCGCCAGCGAGACGGCCAGTGCATCGTTCTTTTCGATCAACCGCTTGGGCGTGGTGGGGTGACGCCAGACGTACCCGCTGTCCATGTGGAACAGCCAGTAGTACAGCCGCCACGAATCGCGCTCGAGCGCGTTCATGAACACGACGGTGGTGAAGAAGATCTTGAGCCAGTCCTCGCGCTTGCGCCCAAAGATGCGCTTCTGTAGCTCGCTGAGTATCTGCTTCTCGAGCTGCCAGATGCGCCGCTCGAGGAGGTGGTCGATCTGGTTCGAGAGGACTCGGGGGAGCGGCGTCTGCCCCGCCTGCGGCGACGACAGGCTCGGGATCGCCATTATCCCTAGGTTGTCGGACGTCGGGTGCAGCGCACCCCCTCTGATCAGCATCTGCGTCGCCGTCCACAGCTGTAGCGTGTCTCGCAGCAGAAAGTTCTCCTCCATCCGCGAGTACTTGAACGCCGTCGTGAAGATCTCGGCCATGATGGGGTTCTCGCGGAAGGCGCTCTCGACGAAGTAGTAGGTGTGGTCCTGGATGTACTTTTCCATGATGTCGGTGTTGATGCCGCGCTTCATCGCAAACGGCGCAGTCGGCGTCGACTGCCACCCGTTGGCGTCCTTGTACCAGTAATCGAGCTCTTCCGTTGCCGAAGGTGCAAACTCGTAGACGTTGAGCTGCATCGTGACGCCCAGCGTCTTGGAGTGTGACACGACGAGCGTCCGCGGCGGCGCATTCGTGAAGCGGAGTGTGTGATGCATCATGGTCCGCGAGTACGAATCGACCAACCCTTTTTGTCGGAAATGTTGGTAAGCTTCCGCCCATCACGGGGGAGTTTGGCAGTGAAAACCTACATTTGGAGAATACATCCAGATCGACAAAATGAACACGAACGCAGAGCGCTCCGGCACCAGTCTTCTCGCACCTCTTGCATGGGCTTCCATCGTCACACTAAGAAACTGACGTCAGGTCTAGAACTTCTCCTTGTCTCTCCCTCCACCGCCGAACCGCCCAATCGCCCACCACCCGAGACAAAAACCGACTAACCTTCATCTTCAATCCCCAGCACTTTGTACAGGCGCCAATCTTCCTGAGCTGGTGAACCTGCTCGCGCTCCCTAGGCTCGAGCTTCCTTCGGACCTTCCGGGTCTTTGTGCGGACGGGGCCGGGGAATTGAGCCACGAGGTGGCCGTGGGTGTAACAGGCCAAGTTGGTGCTCCGTGGGAGGTTGTGGTGTCCGGCGGCGGCGGCCGAATTGGGATCGGGCGAGTATGCGCCGATGTTGGGACTGGAGTGGGCGGTGCTGCTGCCGCCGCCACCGCCACAGGAGTGGCTGCCCATCTGCGGTGACCGCGAGTAGTCCGAATGTGTGGCCCACTCCCGTGGATCGCACTCGGAGGAGCTGGAGTCGTATTCGGAGAAGGGAGATAACCGTGTCCGCTTGGGATCTCTGTTGAAACTGTGGTGAGCCATCGTTCACGTTTGAGGGTGCTGCCTATTTTACTGAGCGGGGGGTGGGGAGGTTGGTTGGGGCGGAAGAGTGCGGGTGGGAAGGGCGGTGCAGATAGGAGGGGGGGAGAGTTGAGTTTCTGTCCCTCATACCTTTCGAATTCCTGAAGGGTGCCAGTCCCATCATATGGTTGATAAAACGCCTGGTCTGACCGGTGAGACTCCACTATTAGGGCAGCGATTAGTCTCAGCAGTTTCAAGTAATCTTCATGCATCGCATGATGACCAAGGAGGGGGGTGGGTGGGGGTCGCTATGTGCGACCTCACGCAGGAGGGAGGGAGGGGGAGAAGCAGAAGATGAATATGAAGAAGAAAAAGAAGGGAAAACGTACTATTACTACCGTGAATGCGCGTATCAAAGGCATCTGCAGGATGGGTGCCGTGAGAAGATCTCGTTGGTGGGGGGGCCTGTCCGTAAACAAGGCCGCCCACGGCGTGCATATATTGATTATCAGCTGTGGCGGCGGCGGTGGGATAGACCTGCGAGTCCGCATAGGGATCGGGAAATAGTGCGAACATCCATGGCTGGATTACTGCGGCATCAGCGCTCGAAACCCCGTCGGCTACTGTGGTTGATAGGCCGGACGGCGAGTGTGCATAGGTGCGGGGGATATTTGTTGGCTCGAACTCCAGGTGTGCCACTACGGACGACGACGATGAGGACGAAGACGACGGATCGTCAGGAACCGTGGTAGGAGGTGTCACATATGCCGCCGCCGCTGCAGATGAGCGGTGGAAGCCGTCCTTGGGGGCTGCTGGGTTGACCATGGTTTTTGACCGTCCCAAAGCGCGGAAGTTATTGTTGTTGTTGTTGCTAGTGTTATTGTTACTGCTGTTGCTGCTGCTGCTGTTGCTATGGTTGAAGTGGAAAGGTGAGTGTTGCTCTGGGAGTAATGGTGATTGGAGCATTCTGTTGTTGGGGTGGTGAATGATGGTGGTGGTGGGGGTTTCGTACTTTCGACCGAGCTTATAAGATGAAGTCGAGGTTGAGGAGAGAGAGAGAGAAGTACTCTATAAAGAAAGGCTTCTCGAAGGATGAGCTTACGGGCGGCGGTGGTGGTGGCACGGGCAGGTCCCTGTGATAGTGCCAGGATCATCTCACATAACTAACTACCAGCTCGAGGGAATGATTGCCGCCTCCGACCTAAAGGCCCTGCAGGGCTTCCCAATTGCATAGCCGCATGGGCATGGCCATGGCCCCAGGGACCTTGGAGACTGACTCTGCAAGGAGAAAGAGGCGCCAATTGGGGAGTCATTAGAGGTGAAACCCACAGGGCTTGGGGGCGATTATTATCGATAGGGTATGTACTTGGTTGTGGGTGACTGGGACAGAAGTAAGTAAGTAAGCCTTGGCCGCCGACGACAGGAAATGGCAGTGGAGCTGGTGACCCGCTGATCCCCAGCCTACTTACGATATAGTGTAGTAGTATGTAGTCGTTCCAGTCTTCGTGTGAGCGGATTATTTTTGGTGATGTTGTTGGGTCAGTGGTGACCCACAACCGTGGCCCAGGGCGGGGGTGTAGTTTGTGGGCCGAGAGGAGTCGGGTGGGAGTCGGGGTACCAACGCGGTGGTGCATCATAGCGATTTGAGTCGATTCGATTGGATTTGGAGATGGCATCCAATCTCGATGAGGATGTGACCCGATCGCTTTTTTTAATTCCTTTTTTCTATTTCTTTTTTCTTTTTCCGTGCTCCAACGTTCACTGTCGTCCATGGAGGCAGCGGAGACCGTTCTTTCGTCTTCACGGCAGACGAATCAAGCACATGGGCTTGGCATGTTCTTCTCCCGCGACCGGACTAGACTCGATCATGGCTCTCAGCACTCGTATCTTTTTGGAGTCCAGGCGGAGACTGATGGATTGGGGAGACAGAAACAAGCAAAAACAGCCGCGCAGCGTCAAAGTCGCAGCAACAACAGCCTGGCCGAGTACGGTAGGGGCGCCGACCCATGGCAGAGATCGGATGGAAACGTTTCTCCCCCCGCAAGCGAATCTATGTCAGCCATGCTCCGAGCTCGGTTTAATTCCGTCGAGGCTTTCAGGCAGGTTCACTCTCCTTATTTTGCGGGTTCCAGTTCTGGCCCCATCGAAACGGCCGGCACAGCTCCAGACGGTGGCCCGGTTGCATGCGCATGATGGATGGGACGGAAACCAGCCCCCCCGCCATCGTTCACCCGAGACTCTAGCTACCTACCTGCTCGATCGTTACAGCAGAGTCCATAGATGGGATCAGAATTAGCAGCAGAGCCGGGCGAAGCCCGTGACATATCATGCTCTATCATGCTCTATCATGCTCTATGTACCTGGGGTATTTGGTTACCGTCTAGTTGGTTACTAGTATTGTTGACCAGATAGTGATACTCTACTCTGTTTTGCACCGCCACAGTGTGGGTTGCTATTTTGGTGGTGGTGGCCGTCGACTGTCGGGACTCGGAAGGGAACCGCGTCAATCACGTCGCAGCGTCGGGCGTGTCGCAGCACCTTGGCACTAACTGGGACAATAATAATAATATGTGTGTGACAATCAATGCGTCTCTCTTAGCGCACGTGCAACCCCCGAATGGTCCGAGCGTCAGCGCCCCGGCATCGGACAGACAAGGCCAGTGACGGTTGATATATTTCAGTTATGCTCTATTGTTTTATCTGGAGACCTCGCGCTCATCCGACGAAGATGTGACCAGTAGAGTAGAGTGCAGAATTCAGTACCAGTAGTAGATATGGGTAGAGTAGTATGGAGTAGTAGCCTACTAGCCATAAACCCATACCTCTGCCAATAATCACTGGATGGAACGGATCAGAGGGAACAGACAGTAGATGGATATTGAAACTGAAAATTCGGAGTATTTACTGTACATAAAATGACCAGGCTGACAGGGCTGGCTGATATCAATGGCTGTGGCGCTCGGCTGTCTACCTCTCCGTCGGATGAGCGACCTATATCCACCAGGGGGGAGGTTATGGCCCCGTCAATACTCCCCCGGAGTGGAATTGCTGGGCACTGCGACTCGCGTGTACTACCGAAGCGTAGGGTACGACTCGAAACGGGGGGGCATAACTACTAGTAAATGTTGCCTGCAGCCTGCAGCCTGGGCCCTGCAGCCTACAGCCCTGGTAGACTGGTAGACTGGTAGCCCTGGATCCCCAAGGCACGAGAGAAGGCAGACGGCGGCGGGGACGGGGAAGAGGACGGGGAACGGCCACGGAGACGGGATTGAGCTAGCTTACTCGAGTAGGTACTCTACTTACCCAACTTACATAGGTAGCACTCTGCTCGCCAGTCGCAAACGAAACATGCGAGCGAGGGGGGTAATGTTCGGCGCTCCCCCGGGCCCATTGCTCCAACCTTGCGTTCCATCACGGCTTGTCTGGAATGGTTAAGCACTTCATGTCAAACGGGATCCCTGGAGAAATTTCCCGCGGTGGTGGAGTAGGTACCGGTAATACTATAAACTGGTTGGGGCCCTGGGGTGGAAAGATCCCTAAAATTAGGTGACAGGGCCGTGGCTGTGGTCACGGCGGATTGCTTGGGAAGCAGGCCATACATACATAAAGTAATTACCTAAGTACTTACATACATACGCCATGTTCCAACGTTCGGTCGGTATCTATGTAACTGCCTACCTACTTCGTAGGCTAAGTTTGTCCGGCCGGCTGTGGTGTATGCGTGTGTGTTCGCCAGAGGCGGGAAAACCCGCTCCTACTCTTACCCCCACTCCCCCCCCCCGCCGCGTGCAACGGCCCGCCCGCCCGCCAGCCAGACAGCCAGCGAGACTGCCAGCCACCGTATCCGGAGAGGCAGCCAGTCCGCCCACGGCCGACCATCGTTCATCTCTATGCGAGCAACAGTGCGAGCCGGGAAATGCACACCGATGTGGCATGCCGAAGCTGCCCGCCCGCCTTTGGCTACGCATACATATATCCTAAGTACATACACGCTCCCCACCTGGCTAGCAAGCAAGCACGGACGTTTAGTTCGGCTGATATGCCGGCCCATCGAACCCTGGGTAAATATGGATATCGACCCACCACCGGTATGATCCCGTTTGGCGGTGACATGCTTACCCTACCCCTGGGGAACCTTTGTGGTGGGGGGGAGGGACCTTGGCTGAAATTGGACCCGCAAAATCGCCATCCCGTGGTCCTCACTTCTGGGAAGTTGGAACGCGCGTGCGGCCTGCGGTCGTCGGAGGTGTTCATACCGTGGGACCGATGCTGATGGTGGTGGTGGTGATGGTGATGGCGGCGGCGCCGGTGCGATGTACCTCCTGATATCGAGGCGGTGTCTCTTGTATCTCTATGGCTATGTGTGGCTGTTCCTCGTCAGTGGTCACGCGCGCGCCAGAAACCTACGATACTCCAGTTTGATACGTTCATACCTAGGTTGTGGGGTGGAGTTGTAACTACTGTCTCGGCTGATGCCAGAACGGATGCCGAATGAACGAGACGGCATCGAACTCGGACTCTTCACTTCGGCTTCCTTCTTTCCTCGCCCCACTTTGTGCACCAGCACCAGCACCAGCACCACTGACCAGTACCAGTCTAGAGTAGTTACCATCGGCTGAGTTGTCTCTCCTCGTCGAACAGAATTAATGCACATACATATCGGAGCGGAGTACGAATCGAGAAGAAAGATCGCTTACCTATTGCACTCTACGTAGCATACCCGGGACGACGGCGGGCCCCACAATATATCCCATGTAACTAACCAGGTACTTGCCTGAATCATAGAGAGTACGGCCGATGCACAGTAAGTCGAAGTTTCAATTTGACTTGACCGCTAGTTATCTAACGATCTAACGAGAATCTAGATGTCAAGGTAGTAGATGGATTGATGGTATATATCCAACTAGTGTCTCGCGTCGAAAGTTCTGCCTTGCTTGTTTGCCTCACTTGCTCCCCAGCAAACTGTCCAGGTACTCCGCGATGGCCGACGGTGAAGGCTTCAGTGAAGCGAGTCCTTCGTACTACGTAGAACTCCGATAGCACGTGTCTACCTATATTCTCGACGGACGGACGGACGGACGGGTTCGATGCTGGGGAAGGCACACCGGTGACCGAAGGCATTGACATCTCTATGTAGCTACATACGCGAAACTGCCCGTTAGCTGGTCCACCGGCCAGGCCGCCTGGTAACTGCAACCCTCCCTTCCCCCGCCATCCTTGAGCTAGGAGACTTCGTCGCCAGTGCGGTAACTATGTACGGTAGGAGTAGACGTAGCATGCACAAGTTGCAGGAACCTCTAGACTCAGACTCCGAGTCTGAGCCCTTTGCCTTTGCTCGCGAGTCTCGGCCATCAGCGTTTGCGCAAGTCATCAGGCCTATAAGTTCCGAAAGCGGTACCCGCGATTGACGGCGGGGGTGGATATGTACGATGCGGTGGGAGGGAGTGGGAGGAAAAATACCGCACGATTTTTCTTTTGAGTCGAGTCGGCGGCAGCTAGAGTAGTCTAGCAGTGTCCGCAGCAGCTCCCTTGACTCGGTGCGGTGCTGGTGACTTGGGTCCCGGCAAACCCTCGATTTCCAGTACTACCGGTACCGTCACCTTGCTCCCCTCCCCCCCCCCCCCCCCCCCCCCCCCCCCTTTGCCCACCATGATCATATCTATCTATCCACCCGGATGGGTGCTGTGCAGTGCAGACGCGACTGCTGCAGCAAAGTAGAGTACCCATAGGGCTGTAGGCGCTGCACGTCTACTCTATAGTACAATAGCCCTATACGTACTCTACTATTAGTTAGTACTTAGCCGTGTACTACAATCTTCCAGAAATGGATGTCTGCGCCGCGGGTGCAGTGCGGCTTAGAAGTTGGGTGGCCGCCTATTTCCTGACAGGGATTGACTAAATAGTAAGTAGTCCACTACAGGATTATGGCGCATAAGATGACTCAAGTTAGTACTCGGGTGTAAGGGTAAGTGCTGCCTCAATAGTTTTTCCCCCATACAGCTTAGCGTTTTCCCCCCATACAACTTATTCACAACCACTCACTCATTTCATTGTATCTGGCTTAGTGCGCTTCTAATATAGACTAGTGCTTATAATTCGCAATGTTGGTGAGGCACCACTTATCGGCAGCTCTTAGTACTTGTTACTCTATATTCTGCGTGTGAATCGGAACAGCACAGCACACTCCACTCGAGAGTCGAGACTTGAGAGCAGAGGAGAGCAGAGGCGGCCGGAAAAATCCCCCTTCCATGCGGGGGTTCCTCGTGAACGGTACTATGAATATTATACAGTAGTATATCAGCGAACGGGAAATGAACTGGGAGGGTGGAGTGGGGGCCTTAATGATCCCGCTCCCACGTGACCGCAGTCAGGAAGTTAGGCTGTTAGGGGGGGTTCAGTTTTCCTCCCTCTGGGAGGGAGGGAGGGAGGGAAGTTCACCCGCTTCCCCGACTCTTCTAGCTAAGTAGCTATCCCCACAGTTGCGCATGAATCGCGTGGGATCACAGTGGGGTCACTGGGTAAGTATGCAAGCAGAAGGCGTAGAAGGAGCAGAAGGAGCAAGTGGCGCTCATCGTTGAGCACTCGCATCGGAACGGGACTTGGCCCATGGGTTCTTTTCAGTGTCTGTTGGTTGGATCAACAAGGCCTCATCGCCGACTGTCCACCACCGCCGCGATGACTTGTTACCTTTACACCAATATACTAATTTTTTGGCGTAGATATTGACAACACCACCATTACGAGCCGCCAGCAGTGTCGTTCAAAACGAAAGTAGCAGGTTTTCACATGTGAAGGGGGGCTGCGCTGCGCTACGTACGCGGTTGATCGACTGTGCCACGGACGTGCAGGAAACGCAGTGTGCGAGATATTACTGTACAGTGTAGAGTATGTACGGACGGACGTACGGCGCTGCACACTGCGCTGTAGGCGGCGGATAGTCTGATCAGTACTTGGTTGGCTGCTCGGATCAGAACGCATTGAAAGCTAAACTACAGCGCAGCGCAACCGCAGTTCGATTCGATTTCATCACGAGCGCGAGGAGTAGTGATAGCTGGTAGGGTATATAGTAGCTACGGCGTATCCGACCTGAGGAAGCCTCGCCCCCCCCCCCCCCCCCCCCCCCCCCCCCCCCGCCCTTCCCCGGCTTTACCCGCTGGAAATCTGGAATTGGACCATGATGTGTACCTATGTGTGGTATGTATGTACATACTTGCCTACATACGTCGACGAGGTCTGGCTTTTTTCGTCTTTCTTCTTCTTCTTTTCACCATACCCGACTCTCCGCGCGGCTATCGGACCCAGGTGGTCCCGGTTGAATACCTAGGCGGATGATGGATCGGATAAAAACCAATTTGTACTGCTATATTCTTCTTACTTACCTACATTCTGACTTACCTACTTACTGACAGTCTGACGTGCATCGGATCCGCCGCCTCCCCTCCCACTCCCTCCACCCCCAGCAATTAACCCCACCCCACCATAAGCACTGAAATTCCGTGCGCGGTACATACGATGTCCCGTCGTTTGATTGCTTCCTTACCCCTAACGGCTCGAGCTTGGGTCGGATCAGCCCTATGGCTATGTATGTACATCTCACCGGTTCGTCATGTACTATGTACTATACATTGTACTACGCTATGGGTAAGTACTCTGGGATGCACCAAGTCCGATGTCCTATGGATGTATGTACTGCGAACTAACGTTTGCGTTTGGCGACGGTATGATAGGTAGTAGCCATCATACTCATACCTATGTCATATCCACATCAAGAACGAGAACGAGAATGTGTCGCTGGCGGCTGACCTACCTGCGCTGCAGACAGACAGACAGAAAGACATGTCATTGTCACTCCGTCAGCCCCTGCGCCTAGTCGCGCAAACATTCACGAGTCACTCGTTGTCGAGCAAGCACTCGACCGCACGCACGCACGCGATGACTGAAATGCATGCAAAATAAACCGAGAATCGCTCTCTCTCTCGCGATGACTGAAGTACATACTCCGTCATCATGATGCGCAAGTACTTACTTGCTACCACCTGGCGGCGCACCAGCCTTACGCACCGAGTTCAAGTGGTGCGCCTCGCTCGGATAACCCAAGACATCCAGTGTTCAGCGTCCGGCGTCGTCCGATTAATCCACTCATACCTCTGGAGTCGGTACTTACTCGACGCATGAATCAAGGTGCTGCAATTGCAACCTGCAACCCCCATCGGACCCTAACTATTCAAGCTCCCCCGACGAATCGTCAGCGAGCTATAGCACTTACTTACTACCTAGTTAACGGTCGTGCGTATGTAGGAGGAATCGGAGCAATTGAAGCCTGGAATCGGCTAACATTCCGTGAATGGAGTGGGCTGTGCAACTGTAGCACGTGACGCTTACTCTTGCGGGTACGCTTAAGCCACCCCCCGTGAGCTCAAAGCCATCCTTCCTCCGTGACGGCTGGCGCGCGCTCCCCACCCCCACCGGAGGTGTACCTGCATCCATCCATCCATCCATTCATCCAGATCCACCGCACCCCCACCCATTCATGTCGGCATTTACTTACTGTGCATGAAGGACTCGGTGGAGATAGGCTTTTCCCGCAGAAACACCATCGTGAGTGGATGGGGCGATGCGGCGAGTATCTACATACATGACGATTCTCGATCGATATCTGGCTGGTTGGCTGGCTGGCTGGCCACGTTCCCCAAGTGTGTACGCGTACCGTACCTAATTGGTACTCAATTGCCTGCTGTGGTATATATCCGCCCGCCGGTCACATGGGTTAACTACAACGCAACCCAACCCAGAGCAGAGAAATTATCCCATCTGCCGTAATGTAGAGTACTCTATCCTACTCTACTCTACTATTAACTACTATCATCATCACCCATCAGTCCATCGGACATCCACCTCATCGGACATCCACCCCAGTTAGCCTATTGAACCCGGACTAGCTATCTCCCAACTAACTAACTAATAGAGTATAGAGTGCCCAGCCAATACTTTGGTATCCGGGGTGTGTGAAGTGTGTGTGTGTGTGTGTGTGTGTGTGTGTGTGTGTGTGTGTGTGTGTAGTGGGGAAGTTCGGGATACTTCCTTCAGCCCTACGGACTAGGTAGTAAACGCACGTAGTGTGTGTGTAACCATGCACGTAGTTACTTGGGTATCTCGGCTTCGAGTCTCGCTGCAGCCTGCAGTGCGATCTCCACACCACCTGGCACCTGTGGATACTTCGGGAGAGACTTCAGGAGAGACTAACTAGCAGGTAGCCGGTGCCGAAGAAGAGCAATAGAATCAAATCTCCTTTTTCGGGGTGACTTGGTGGATGCAATCACATTCAGCGAGGGCAGGGTAGGGGCGGTGGACCCTGACTTTTCCTATTGCTTGGGAATATCTCCTACGACGGTAACTAAGGTGGTGAGAACACAACCCACCCAGTGGTCCAGAACCCACATCTCTCGATCCACTACCTGCTATGCAGAATCAACATCGTCAGTCCGTCCGCCAATCCCGAGGAGCAAGCGAGTCAACGGTGGACCCGAGACATCCGTATACGAGTGACGAACAACGCACGACGTGTTCCTGCGTTGCAGTACCGTATTCCAGTGCAGCGGTGTAGATGCAGCTCAATGCTCCTACCTATGATACCTACTATACGTACATACGGTCCGCCGCCGGCGATGCGTAAGTAATATGTATGTAGGGGTAGGGCGGGAAAGGCGATGATAGCCGGGCGCCGAAGGCGACGCACATATCCGGTGAAGTGTACTGTACTCATGTACACTGCACTGTACGCACGGAACGGAATGCACAGTTCAAAGTTCAAACCGCTGGTACTAGGCAACTAGTACGCTCAAGAAGAAGAAGAAGAAGAAGAAGGAGTTCTCCGGCTTTTTCGGATGCGCGGTCCAGAACCGCCGTTTTTGCGCGGAACGTGGGGTTCCAGACCCCCACACGATCCAATCCGCCTGGGGGTTTGGAAATAGCTGCATAGGTCCATGCGGCGTTTGGACGGGCGATTGAAGATCGTGACGGTCACGGTGACGGTGGCGCAGCAACTGCGCGGTAGAAGGCCTACTCTACTCTACGGTACTCTGCCGTAGTGAGTGTGATATCGGCTCTCCATCGTGCATTGTACCGGCCGCAGCCACACTTAGTTTACCATTGGGAAGCTTACAGCTTCAGAGACATGCGGAACCGAAGAAAAAACAAAGCAGTTTCCCGTGGTACACACCTCCTAGGTACTTGGTGGTAGTAGTAGGGTAGGTAGACTTTGTTTTTTTGTTTTTGTTTTTTGGACCAACCGAGACTAGGTCGTGAAACGGTGTCTCCGGTACGGCGTCCATCAGGTGCATTAAGTAAGTTAGGTACCCAATGCAACGGGCGTGGTTTATTTTAGTAACAAGGCGCACCCACTACCTAATACCTACTATTACCCGCGTCTCAAAAGTACGCCCATCGCACGGGACTCAGGGGGAGCGAGCACGAGTGAGATATTGTGTATGTACTGGAATGTATACGGACACCCGATTGCTGATCCCTGCACGAAACGAAACGAAACGAAACGAAATGGAATCCGCAGCCAGCTAACACGGCTACATGTGTCTTCAAGATGGTCTGTAGCCTATCAGACAGGAAACTGGCACATTCCATCGCGGTGACTCAACGGACGGGAGAAACTTCGAGAACTTTCACGATTCAGTCTATCGCGCACTGGTCTGTCGTGGAGGAGTCACATCGCAATTGAACACAGTGTCTCGTACTAGCTGTTGTACGTACAGCCGTGTAAATCCGAGAAAACTATTCCGAGTACATATGCTGAGGCCGGAGGCCGGAGTAGACGGTAAATACACACCTGCAGACCAAACAAAACCACAAACTCCGATCGATCGCAAGAAAAAAACACATCATACATCCATACACACATATCTACATGTTCAAAGGCCCCAATGGCTCCCGGAAACCGATATCGCCTGCGGAAGCAACGTCACGCTGGCTGGCTGACCACGCCGGGAACGACGACCTCCTGGCTCCTCGTGCTCTTCTGCGTCCTCTTCTCGCTGCTGTTCTGTGCGCTCCCGGCGTCGGCAGCGGGAGCGGCAGCGGGGGCGGAGGACGAGCACTCGGTGCACCCCGGACCTGGTATGTACCAACTCTACTCTGCACGCACATCGGGCCGACTACTGACCGCGGGCAGTCATCGGCATCGACCTAGGGACCACCTACTCCTGCGTCGGGATCTACCGCAACGGCACGGCCGAGATCATACCGAACCGGTACGGCGACAGGACTACGCCGTCGTTCGTGGCGTTCACGCCCGACGGGCAAAGGCTGGTCGGTATGCCGGCAAAGAACCAGGCTGCCGAGAACCCGGGGAATACGGTCTTTGATATCAAGTAAGCTTTATTTTGTTGGGCCAGGACACGTGGAACTAGCACTGACGAAGGCGCAGACGGGTCCTCGGCCGGCCATTCGACGACCCCTCGCTCCAGCGCGACACGGCGCATTTCCCATTCGTCCTGCGCAACCGCTCCGGCAAGCCGGTGGTCTCACTCGACCTCGGCCGCGGCCCCGGCGCGGAGGATGTGTTCTTCACGCCCGAGCAGATCTCGGCGCGCATCCTGTCGGACCTCAAAGCCAGTGCCGAGGCGTATCTCGGCGAGCGCGTGACGCAGGCGGTGATCACGGTGCCTGCGTACTTCAATGACGCACAGCGGAAGGCGACGATGGATGCTGGCGCGCTCGCGGGGCTCGAGGTGCTGCGCCTAGTTAATGAGCCTACGGCGGCCGCTATCGCCTACGGCATCGATGCTGAGTCCGAGAGGAAGATCATCGTCTATGATCTCGGCGGTGGGACCTTCGATGTCAGTCTGTTGGATATCGAAGACGGGGTCTTTGAGGTTTTGGCTACGGGGTATGTAACTACGACTCAGTTCTTTCCCCGCCATCCATCTACCCGTCTGCTCACACGGCTGGGGATCGTAATGGTGATACCCATCTCGGAGGAGAAGACTTCGATAACCGCGTGATCGAGCACTTCACCGAGCTCTGGAACACCCAGCATCCCGGAAGCGACGTGTCCAAGGACCAGCGAGCCATGTCGAAACTGAAGAGTGAAGTTGAGCGAGCGAAACGAGTGCTCTCGACCGAGAAGGTTGCCAGGCTCGATATCGCCTCGTTCCACGACAGCAAAGACTTCTCGGAAACCCTGACACGAGCTACGTTCGAAGAGTTGAACCGTGAGCTCTTCCGGAAGACGCTGAGCACCGTTGAAGCGGTACTCAAGGACGGAGGAATCAGCAAGGGCGAGATCTCAGATGTGGTCCTCGTCGGTGGCTCGACTCGGATTCCGATGATCCAGGAAATGTTGGCGCTGCACTTCGGCAAGGAGAAGATCCACAAGGATATCAACCCCGACGAAGCGGTCGCCCAGGGAGCTGCCATCCAGGCGGGGATCCTGGCAGGCGAGGGCGGTCTTGAACTTGTGGGGCTGATCGATATCAATCCCCTGTCCCTGGGCATCGAGACGCAAGGCGGCGTCATGACCACCTTCGTCAAGCGGTTCGCTGTGATTCCGACGGTAAAGAGACAGGTCTTCTCGACGACTCAGGACAACCAGGAAACGGTCGAGATCAATGTCTTCGAAGGTATGCACATACTCCTCCCCAACGCCGCACATACCTAGCCTTGCACCGCGAAGTCCAGCTGACGGGAAGACACCCACAGGCGAACGAGCCATGGTCTCCGCCAACAACCTCCTCGGCTCACTCCGGCTCACGGGAATCCCCCTAGCCCGCCGGGGGGTCCCACAGATCGAGGTGACCTTCGAGATCGACGCCAACGGCGTGCTCACAGTGAGCGCTCGGGACCCGGCGACAGGAGCGTCACAATCCGCGGAGATCACGAACCAGGCGAACCGGCACTCGCCGGAGGAGATGGAGCGCATGCTCGCCGATGCCGAGAACTACGCCGAGCAGGACAAGATATTTACGCAGTCGGCGGAGGCCAGAATAAACTTCGAGGTAAGCTCGCGATGACGTTGGCCGTACGAGTTCACGTGGGCTGATGCTGAACACGAATACCTCGCAGGCGCAAACATATTCGGCACGGAGACTGGGCAGCGATCTCGAGAAAGCACTGTCTGCGAGGGACCTGAGGTCACTACAGAAGGCGGCCGATGATGCGACTGAATGGTTCAAGTGCGCTCACCCCCTCTCCACTCCTTCTAGAAATGACCAATTGGGAAGTACATATGCCTCTAACAAAGCCAAAGGAAAACCGATGCGCCGACAGCCGACGAAATCAATGCGAAAGCCAACGAGCTGGCGGAGACGGTATCGTCGATCGCCTCGAAGCTCCGTAAGTGCCCCACGCCTCGTTGAGTGCTATCCTAACTAACACACGTTCGACGAATCACAGACGAGTCCGCTCGCCCCGTCCACAACGAGCTGTAATATTTTTTGAACGTCTAATATACCCGTTCGGGGAGGAGGGATGATCACTAAATGTCTGGGTGTACGTACGTACGTACAGAAGTAATGTAATCCAATCTTCTGGAATTTGTGGGATTGTGTACGGAAGGGCAATCGTCACGTGCTAGTTCTGTCCGAGAAGGCTCCGGTCATCCTGACTGTGGTCGATATCGATCGATCGATCGTGTTCGAATGAAACCTGATAGCGTACCTACTCCACTTTGACAGCTGTGGTGACGTTTTTAAATTTTGTGTCTCGTCTCGTCGACCGAACTTTCCCACATTGACCGTCACTCGCCCATCCCACCATCTAGGCTGGATCCCGAATACGCGGACGATCTTCATTGGACCTGTTCTTTCTGCCCACTTCATTCTAGCAGCTTCATCCAGCGACGGTACACCACCACCGTAGGTAGCACCGGCTGATGACGCGTCGGAGTGATTTTTGCCTCTTCGTAGCTCACTCAGCACGCCGTCACAGCCCGATTGTTACACACTCGGCCTTAACTAAGGCTGTCTGCCGCTCGGCGCTCGAACTCAGCAGGGTTCAAAAAACAGCAAAAAAAATGAGAAGCTCCCACCCCGATTTGAACGAGGGACCTGTCGATCTGCAATCGACCGCTCTAACCCCTGAGCTACGAGAGCCGCTGATGTCAATTAAGCGAGTGACAACTTTCTGAAACACACATAAGAGACGCCGTCCTTGGTGACGGCGCTCACATCAGCTACAACCACAGTCAGCTAGAGTACGGACATCATAGGGGTAAGCCGAGACCCACCACCCACCATCCACCAAACATCGCACTCGCTGCCCAGCTGCACAGCTGCACGGAATCTTCAACCTCCGACTCCAAAATTCATCAGCAGGCGTTGGGCTGGGCCGCAGAGGCGAGGCGAGGCGTGAAGATCCCAGGGTTGCGGCTTGCCCGATCTGCAGTAAGCGTTCTTCCCGCGGCCCGCTGCGGGCAAAAGTCGAAACCTTCTCACGCAGACACGCTCTCGCGGTCCGGTGAGCGTAGAGAAACTCGTGGCACGCACACACAAGCGCCTACACTCCGTCGACGATCGTATGATAAGGCGTGGAATTGGTGGTTTGCATTGCGTCCGCAGAGATCACTCACTATAGGTACTGCCGGCTGTGGTGCGGCCCGCAGATGGCGATAGATACCTATCGTGTGCGGAAACTCTAATTATACCATTGGTACGTGCATACCCCATTCCCACCCCCCTCCCCCCCGCCGCGCCGGCATGTGGCCTACAATCATCTCCACAGATGTAGGAGCTGGGATCGGACGGATGGGGTGGTCATTTCGTCGCCTTCCCTCGGCCGTGGGGTATCGTCATCCACGGCTATATAAAGGCGGGGTAGGCAGGCACACACGGAGTGCACCCGTAACTCGATAAACCGAGGGCTCCAAGCGATGCCCGGACTTGGACTAAATGGACAGCAGGAAGGAATACGCTATCTGCGAGCTAGCGCGAGGCGGGTCAAAGTTTAGGAATGGGGTACTTACATGTACGAAAGATCCCTTGGCCGCACCACTTGGGCATACGGCTTGCGAATGTCTCATGCCTCGTCAGGAAACCTTCGGGAATTGCACAGGGTATCGTATCCGTGATGGTGGAGGGCCGGTGGTCCGTATGGACTCTCGGAATCCGGGTTATATGGCTTCGAAAGATCGCGGCATACCTAAATGGTAGTTAGTGCACCTTCGCAACACGGCAGTGGGCGAGCCCGTAACCATAGTTATGCACCTGGGTGGTGATAACTTCCATAGTGATATCAGTAACACGATATACCGGCCGCACTGGTAGGTGGACGAATTGCTATCCAGATTGCGGGTCATACGTCAAACCAAAAAACTCACAAGCTGAACGGTTCACCGTGTCCAACTAACAGACAAGCCCGAAGCGCGGGGAGGTCGATCCCCCAAAGCCGTTAGTGATGGTGGCCACGGTAGAAAATTAGCTGCAGAGAAATCCCGGCGCAAGGCTGAATATCAGGCTCACCGTGTGCGCCCTCTCCGCACCGCACACGTGCATAAGCACATGGACATACACACTGGAAACTCGGGAAATTAGAGTTGAATAGCACCTACATATGAGAGGAGTGTCGTGGGGCCCCACCGATAGTATCTGCCGGCCACCACCAGACCTTGTGGTTTGGGGTAGGTAAATGATCTTTCCCGGCCCGCTTCATCAGCTGCGTGGTTGCTCGCTGGAGCTTGTGCGCAGGGAAATGGGGATCGCAAACAGAAGAGGGATTTGATGGTGCATACTTGGTGCTTTAGTCGACTTTCGCATATTTTGGCCGTAGGGGATTCCGTTGCGACCTTCTGGGACATGGGGTAGGACTGCATGTACCTATGCTTTCTTTGCCGGCACACTGTCCGTCTTGCTGCAATAACCCCCACACCCCTTGAGACGATGTTCAAGTAAGAAAGTGGAGCTGCATACAACTTCGTGTCCGTTTGAGCATCGTAAGGTAGCGGAAATGTTCGTCTCCGCCTTTCCCGAGCCCCGGTTGAAGATTTTCAAAGGAATTGTGTACTCTACTCTTCAAGGAAATGTATCGTGTGCTTGGTTTAGTGCTCCGCCTTTGCGGCCGTATTGGTATCTGACACTGTGCGGTTGGTGGCGAGGGTTTGTGAGGATGGGACAATGTTTGCTGTGGCGCACTTGTGGTGAGTCTGGCTTTGTACGCCGTGTTTATTCAGCACCATCCAGGCTTCCCACTGACGATGACGTCGGCTTTGCAGGAAATCAATTTCCGCTCACGGAAACTTCAGGAACTAACCCCGGTATACCCATAAGTACGCGATGCCGGAAATGATTTGAACGGATATGCTGTATGATATAGTGTTGACTTGGCATGGCATTTGTAATGGTGCCGGGCATCGGATTAGGGTTCAGGGCTTGGCCACCCGGTTGGCCGACGTGACGTCCTGTGACAGAACCACCATGGAAAACGTGAGCATGCATATGTGCGTCGTGCTTGATACCGACAACTTGGAGCCAGCAGCTTCCCAACAAACACCCAATCGACCCATCCGGATTACCGCGCGGGATGAATGGCCAAAACAGTCCAAAGCAGCAGAAACTTCAACGCAGAAGTATGTAGCCCCGTGCGAATGCAGATGGCCACGTAATTCTAGAGACACAACTTGGCGGCAGCCCCCAAGGGAGAAGCCTGGATGATCCCTCGTCGTTGCACGAATGGTGTGTGTGCGTGGGGCCTAGCACCCAGCTAGAGCAAGATATCAGTACGTACATACGGTTTTGGTTCTGACAACGTTGCCAACCAGGACCAAGTACCTATCTCCAACAAGGGAGTAAGTGTAAAACATACGATGCTGCACAAGATCATCCGACTCGACCACAGGGGGGAGGGGGGTGTGCATGCTTTGACTCGGTCACTCACGGGTTTGCAGGTTAATGATGGTACTATCGTTGCCTAAGGCGTGACCTGACTCCGCAGCGACTAACCGTTCACGCTGGCCACCACAGGTATCAATCGGTTCCTGACTCCCAAGCAGGCGAATGTGACCTGCGAGTTGACCAGAGATACCCTTGCCTGATCACTCCATGCCCCGAAAAACCTGTTGGTCGACCCTGCAACAGCCAGTCGTGCGAGCACAATCCTGTCTATGCGGGAAATAGCAACTTCCCCTCTCGGAGCTTGTAACCAGCCGATGAGGGGCCCATCGGTAGCTATCTGGGATCTGGGGAGCACCGAACACCTCGGTAGATACCTTTGCATATGTGGGGATGGGGGGGGGGGGGGGGGGGGGGGGGGGGGGGGCAGTAGCTGAGCAGGCGGGGCATTCAAAGCATGCGACACCCTCCGCTTGGTTAGGCACTGGTTAAGCCCAGTTGGAACGAACAAGTTGGTGGTCCGCCCTGCCCAACATATTCCTAGAGTAGAACGTTTCTTCTGGATACTGGCTGATTGAAAGCGGCGGCCGTTAATACACGCATGAATGGAGACCGTAAATAGTAAGCTAAGAAGGGTGTAAAGATTGCGTTATGATAGTGAAGAAACTCGCACGTAGTCTTTCGATATCAACTGGCACCGACTATTCTGATGATGGCAGTGCTCCACGAGAAGTTAGCTCCTCGTTGTTGACTGACTGCGCTAGTGCCCAATGATATTAGGCAAGCTTCTCACATCGGCAGGGTTGGGGTTGAGGCTGGAGGTTTGTGGCGTAGTGTTGAAATCGGCCGGGTGAGGAAACACTCTCGGGAGGATTTAATAGCTAAAAGCGGAGCTTTAACAGTCAGTCAGACAGGTCTTAGAATGGCGCGGATATATTCAATGCTTGCGGCGTAGGCGGGCTGTGTTGTTGTATTTCCGGTGAACGTCAGACGCCAAGCCATAAGCGCGACTGTGCGAGTGACGGATTATGCATACATCATGATGTGTCAACCACTCATGCGTTCTCATGCGTACCGAAAGTGCACATCACAGCTGAAGTAACCAGGTGGAAAGTTTCCAAGGCACGGGCAAGCACAAGAGTCACTAGCAAGAGGTATCGGCGTAGCCGGAAATCTTGTCATAAACCGGACAGTCCCGGCCCCGACCCCCAAGTACCAGGCCTCGAGGCTCTACTGGCCGGATCCCGGGGGTCGGTGAGGGCGAAAACTGAAATGATGATGGAAGATGGCTGGCCTTGAGAGCCCAGAAGCGTGGTCGCTCGAACACCAGGTGTCACTCGAGCGCTCGGCGCATGTGTGTGCTGATAGATCTTGTGGGAAAGAGACCAAAGTGCATTGCCTGAATCGGGCAGTAGGGAAGACTGAGACTCGCGCTAGATATGAAAACTCTGCAATGTCCATCCAAACAAGAAAAATCACGAGCGATAAATCATGGCGTCTCCTCGTGTTACGAGCCGCGCTGACGGTAGACGGTAGGAAACAAGATTCTTCGGGAAGACATACCAGCTGGCCTCATTACAAATCTACGCAGTAAGCCCAATAGGTGGAATCTAGTTGGGAAGAAAGCATCAACACCGTGAGAGTCGTAAGAGGATGACACACATGAAATTCGTGAAAACCATGAGACTGGGTATGGAGGCCAATTCCTTTGACGGAATATTGGTAAATTCCCGGAGATAGCGCCTTTGTCAGTATATCCGCAAGATTCTCGTAATTGGATACGTACGAGAACCGAACCGCTCTAGTTGCATCAATATGTTGGCTAGTATGATACTGAATATCGATCTATTCGAATCGGTGAAGATGAGTTCGGAATTCGCGGATTCACCGGTCATATCCCTGTGGAGCCGGACAAACCATCGGGATTCCCGAGTAGCCTCCGCACAGGTGGCATATCCGGCCTTGGCAATGTTCTTCTGTTTCTTGGTTCGCCATGCAACCAGACCGTTCCCAGCATGAAATACGTATCCGCCTTGAGGCTTTGGATCGCCGCTGTCGTGAGGCAGCTCCGAATCTGTATATAAATGAGGATGCAACTTCCGGAGCTGAAACGCGACACGTTGCTGAGGTATACAAGCTTCACCTTTTTCCTCTTTGCACCAAGATATATCAATACGTTCTGAGCCCGGACCAGCGCATTAACCTCAAAACCTCGTCTGTTGCACGCTAGTCCAACCACTTCATGGATAGTCCAATAACTCATCGGTTCCGTCGTAATGCTCGCAAACCTTCCCCCTTTTTGATCACCTGCATCAAAAATCGTATTCGATATGACCGGAATGACAAAGTATCTCCAAGTCCAGTTACGGAAGTTTCGATAATACAACCCGATAGCCTAGAGTTGTTGCAACCACCACAAGCACCACCGAGTTTACGATTGGCTTTAGTAGTAGGACGCTAGTTCTAGGTGGCCACTGTCTATCTGTCCCCAGTGCGTAGTGGTGGTGGTCGAGATGCATTTGCAAGGCGAGAGCTGGGCGGAGGTTGCCGCTGCGACGGGAGTATCAAATCATGACCCAGAGGAGGTGGTGCCGTTTTATTCGCCACGTGAATTTATTGTGAAGGGACGGACTGATTCATTTACATCTGTTGGGGTCTGTGAGTGAGTTATTGAGTCTTGCGAACGCGCGATCTTATCTTATCTTCCAGTGGCTAGCCTGTCACGTGATGTCAGTGGTTGCACCATTTGGAGCCGCCTTCTCATCACCAGTCCGTCGCCAAACACGTCGGCCACAACACACGAGCAGTGAGCAGCCGCCCCAAGCACCAGTTATCCGACCAACAGTTACCCGACGGTTCCAACGGCGACAACCTTAAGGGCCAGACAGAATTCACGACAACAAAAATGCCTGCACGCATCTCATTCGTAAATCAACCTTGCCACGCGAGCGCAAACTTGTTCAATCTGAGGAAAGATCAGGAATCGGCTAACACTGCAAGGTGCAGTACAGACCCACGGGGCAGTCGCGTCGTCAAGCACGCCAAACCCACGACCACGACGTGTTCGAGGGACTCCCGGTCCGCAGATGGCGCCGCGATTGGGTCTCGGTTGGTAAACCCGCGTCAACGATCACCGCGCCGCAGCCCGAGCTCCCCCTGCCGAAGGATGCGCACCTCCTTTCCGCGACGTCGCAGGGACTCCTTGCCGCTGCGCGCGCGGGGTCGAGCAGCGAGGACGCGCCGAAAGCTCGTGAGCCCCATCATGCCGAGCCGCTGTTTCGCACCAAACGCTGGGTCCGCATCGCGAAGGAAATGGAGCCTCCGGAGCCTGTCTACCTCGCCAAGATACCGGTTTTGTCGGGAAAGAAGGCGGAGGAAAATCCTGCTGCGAACGGCGCCGCGGACGGAGGCGGTGTCTCTGTTGGTAGCATTAACCCGAGGAGACGCGCGCCACCTCCGCCCAAGAAGAAGAACAAGCGTCCTGGACGCAAACCGGGGTTCAAGAAATCCGTTTCTTTCGTCGATGGGCAACAGTCGACCGATCCGGCGCATGAGGATCAGCCGCAGGCCAACGTTGATGTCGACATGATGGACGTTGACGCCGCTACCAAGATGGAACTGGTGCCCCAGAATGCTGTCACCAAGGAGATTGAGAAGGCCGAGACCACCACTGAGGCTGTCATCATAGCGCAGAAAACCGAGGCGGGTGCGCACCACTCGCTTCCCCCCAAGCCAAACTTCTAGGAGTGGGAGGTTGCCATTTGAGAGGCCGCCATATGTTTGTGTGCGTTTTAGGGATCTGCTTGGTTGTTTTATTTGCTGGTCGCTGTTACATGCTTGCTTCTTCGTGTTAGAATTAGCCCGGGTCCCCAATACCTGTTTTCATTTGATTGTTCTCGGCTTTTTTTCTTTTCTTTTTCGATTCGTTTATTTTGATGGTTCTGTTGTGTAATTCGCACGACATTATCGCGTTCTGCGATGGCCAGAGGAGAGATGGAGGGCCAGAGAGCAGATGGAAAAGGCAGTGTGCTTCTAAATACAGTTCCGGAATGGGTCGTCAATCTCATCTAATCTTTCCATCGCAGATGTCATCAGTCTGGAAGTCTATCCTTAATCTCCGCTCTTAACGCGGCTATGATCTCTCATTCAAGAGGCCTTTCGCGTATGCCTACCGCACTGGTGTAAAACGCCCCTTGTGTTGTGTTACGCGTCAGCCTTTGCCTTAGCGCTTCCCCAGATGGGAGGAGCTGATGCCCAGCCCTCCATGCTTTGGGTACTTTCAATATCAATCATACCCCGCGATCGTTAACAACTCACTCACCGGGCTCGGTACAGTACATACCGCAGCTCCAGAACACAACCTCCCCCCAGCAATCCGCCTCGGCTGTCTTCACAGGTCCCCACTACTGCCTGGCACGAACCAAACGACAATGGCCGGACCTCCTCTCGTCAACTTTGGCGAAGAGCTTAAGGTATGCTTCGGGGAAAGGGATGGGATGCTGTCGCGTGCAACGCCCTCCCGCAACTGTGCACACCCCCGGTTCCGTAAATCCTCATCTAACTGACGTTTCGCCCTTGCGATCGTTAGGACTCCTTCAAACCCGTCAACACCTGGGTACGCGCACACCTCACCCGTCCACCCCGCAGTTCGTCGCCGACACAACTAATACCTGCGCGTTCCTTCGCACCATAGGTCGCTAACGGCATCGCATGGCTGGAGGACATACAGGCCTTCTACCGTGAGCGCGCCGTCATCGAGAAGGAGTACGCCGCCAAGATCAATGCGCTATCGAAACGTTTTTACGATAAGAAGTCGAAGAAGAGCGCGTCCTTGACCGTCGGTGATACGCCCGCGTTGACTCCAGGGTCGCTGGAGAGGTGCGTTTGTGTGGTGACACCCTGGAAAGGTGCGCGATAGTGGGGCGGGATCAGGGCTGACTTGAGGCCTGTGCGCAGTGCTTCGTTGACGACTTGGACTACGATCCTTACAACCACCGAGGCTTTGGCGACAGAGCATGATACGTTCTCGACTGCGCTGAATACGCAGGTTGCAGACACGTTGAAAGCTATCGCGACGCGGTATGAGGACTATAGGAAGCGGTACGAGTCATTGTCGCAGAAGCTATTGGCCGAACGGGATTCCGTCTACGGCGATCTGAAGAAAGCGAAGAACGGTTACGATGTGGAGTGCAAGGACGTGGAGGAGAAGCGACAGAAGGTCGACAAGAGCTACGACTCGAGTAAGGCGAAAGCGCAACGGTCATACCAGACCGAGCTCGTCGAGATGAGCAACGTCAAGGTGAGCACGTGGATTCGAGGTGTGGAACCCGACTGGAGCTGATGACGGGCACAGAATACATATCTCCTCCAGGTCGAGGTCGCAAACCGACACAAGCAGCGTTTCTACCATGAAGACTTGCCCGAAATCATCAACGTACTACACCCACCTACCTGATGCACGAGTGACACTGCGGCTAACTACAGGAAGTCGCTTCAAGACCTCAACGAGACACGAGTTGCGAAACTCAATTCCCTTTGGACACTGAGCAGCAACCTCGAGACGACTTGTCATCAGAACTCGATTACCTACCTCACTACCCAAGCCTCGGAGATTGCGCGCAATCTTCCAGTACTTGACTCTGGCATGTTCTTGAAGCATAACATCGCCGGATGGATGGAGCCAACGGACTTTGTATTCGAGGCCAGCCCCATCTGGCATGACAATCCCGACATGGTAGTTGACGACGCTGCTCAGGTTTACCTCCGGAATATGTTGCAAAAAAGCCGGAAGGGAATGGAGGGCCTGAAGACGGAGGTCAATAAACGCAGCAAGGAAATTGAGAAACTTTCCGGTCAGTGGGACGCCGTCAAGATGGACGAGAGTCAAGCGCAAAAGGAAGTTGATGTTGTTCGCGTATGTCCATAATTTCTTGAAGTTGGTGTTTGCCTGTGGACTGACATTTCTAGGGACTGCTTTACTCGCGAGAAGAGATTTTACCTCATGCGTCTAAGCTCCTTACTTGCCAGGTTGAAATTGATATCATTGTCAATACCGTCGGAGATGTCGCCCGCGGCATCCAGTCCCATACGTTCAAAGCCACGACTTTCAAGATTCCTACCAATTGCGATCTCTGCGGCGAACGAATCTGGGGACTTACCTCCAAGGGCGCGACATGTACTGACTGTGGCTATTCTTGCCACTCGAAGTGTGAAATGAAAGTGCCGGCAGCCTGTCCCGGTGTTCTGGACAAGGCGGCCAAGAAGGCGCTGCGAGGAGAGAAGAAGGCAGCATCATCAGCCATGAAAAACGGCGGAGGAAGCGAAACTGATCTGTCCGGTAGCGGCAGTCTAACGAGATCCAACACGGTTGCCTCCGTGAGCTCGAATTTGACGGTAGCAGGAAATCGACTGGGAACCAAGTCGGGGAGAAGTCCCTCGATTTCCGCTGCCTCCATGGTATCTGTCGCTTCTACCTCCTCCTCTCCCCCCGATACCGCCCCTGCCGTCCCACGTATGGCCGCGCCCATCATGGCACCACCCCCAGCCCGCCGAGTTCTCGCTCCTCCGCCGGACCGGTACGTCGCCCCGCCTCCCGCAGAACTCGACGCAGATGATTCACCTCCCGTCACACCTACAAGCTCCATACACACCGGCGAAGCACACGATACGGGGAAAATGTTGTACACCTTCGCAGCCGACGGCGAGAACGAGCTGCGCGTATCCGAAGGTGTCATTGTCACCATCCTCGAAGACGACGGCAGCTGGATGACAGTCCGTCGTCCAGACGGCAGTGAAGGCCTCGTTCCAACCTCATACGTCGAGAAGATCATCGTGGCCCCTCCTACACCAAAGGTTGGAAAGCGTGGTCCGCCACCACCAGTCAGACCTCGCGGCGTGAAGAAGGAAAAGAAGGTCCGCGCACTGTTTGAATACTCGCCCAGGGGAGAGGATGAGGTCGCTATGCACGTGGGCGAGGAGTTTATTGTGCTTGAAAGGGATGTCGGAGGCTGGGTTAAGGTTAAATGCCCTGATGGAGAGGGGTTGGTGCCCGGAACGTATGTTGAAGACGTGTAAATTGATTGTGGACTCTTTGTATTGCTTGGTTTTGTTAGGGTGTTCCGTTGCTGCGATGCGTATTTGGTTTGTAGGCTACCCGGTACGAAACGTGATCTTCATTACAGTAGAGGCTTTGCGTCGAGACGCAAAAAACAGGCTGTGCACGAGCTATCGTGGCGTCCTTCTTCGACATCAAAGAGAATTGGAGTACCGTTATGCTCAGGTTGTTCATAGGATATTGCTTGGAAACCAAAAAAAAGAGGATACCCCCCATGAGGACCAGAAGGATACGCTGGTTAAATATATTTCGAGATGGAAATTGGTTATTACCATGTTCGTAGGATATTGTCCAAAGCAAAAAGATTTCCAAGACCGACGTTCCAAAACAGGTTTACCTGACGTAAAACTAATGAACTTGTGATATGACTAGGTTTACCGTAATAAAGTCAGGAAAGTATCAACTTTTTACAAGCTTCGGAGGCATGGGATGCTTGATGAGGTTTCTGATGATTGCTTGAACTTTGTCTTTCGGTAACCCTACCGAGGGCAGCAACCTCGCTGCGACTTTTAGGGTCCGTTTGGATGGCCTCAGTTTTCAGTTCCAGTTTTAGAGCGAAATTCAGTTCCCCGCCGGGACACCGAATACTGTCCAGTTTCAGTTTCCGGAGAACTGTGAGGTGAGGTGAACAGGGTGTTTGGCAGTTCTCAGATAACTCAGCCATAAGTCTGAATAATAGGCTTCACAAAACTTTAATAGTGGACATATCGTGGCCCTGCTTTTTTCTCTTCCCGTAAAGGGAGTCCATGGTTGAAATTAAAATGCGATACTGAGTGGCGGCAAAGAAATGACCTCTCGAGATCAGTACCAGTTTCGTCGCTGGAGCCGCACAGTTTCAGTTTTTTTTTTAAAGTTTTTGTGCCATCCAAACGAGGTCTCAGTTTTGTTTCCTCAGTTTTTCGAAAAACTGAAAGTTTTCGCTAAAAGTGAGGCCATCCAAACGGGACTAGGTATTAGAGAGTCAACAACATCGTTGAGCCTCTAGGAGGTTTTCCGACGATCAACCTCAATCTAGGGGGCGCATCGCCTCTGGAAATGTTCAGTCGCGATACAATTACTAATTGGAACTCGCAGTCGAGTAGTGCTCACAACACTAGAAGTTGACGTCACGTGAAGTCTCTTAATGAACTACGGACTTTATTCGCTACAAAAACCATCCCCATACCTCCATACTTGAACACTGTCTTCTCCATTTCCGCTACGAAAACTCCAACATCTATCTTTTGTTACTTGTCTATTGTCTGCCACCCGCCCACCATTAGGCATGAGAGGAGCGATATGTAGATAGATAGGGGGAGGAGATCATGGACGATGGATGAGATAAGATAGAAGGAGTGGCTAGCCGGATCGGGTGGTCTCGAACGGTGGAGAGCAGTCTGTAGCAGCAGGGGAGAGCCATACATAATATGGCTCTTCGAAGTTGAATACAACTTTAACTTTTTCATCATTCTTCAATTCACCGTTCGTTTGGTCGTACTACGTGATTGTCCCTCTACTATTTAGTACAATCATCTAGTATCAATTCTATTGCCCCTCAATCAGTGATTAAGAAATTCACAATCCGGATCGTTGCGGCTGAACTGCAGCTGAACTGCAGCTCAACTGCGGCTGAAAACGCACATGGTGGGGATGGTGCTATTGCCGATTGGCTCCTTGAAGTTGTCACCGCCACGATGGTTTTCTGCATGGCTTGTAGCTGCGGGGGCTATCGTGAGGCGTCATCTCGAGCTCCACTACCGGTCGCAGGCCTGACGAACGTCATCGGCCATTACCCAAACCTTCACCGACCAACAACCCAGCAGCCACGATTGGCTTAGTTTGTACTTGATGGATCCTCTCTCAGTTACAGCGTCGGTTGCCGGGTTGCTGCAGGCCGCGGCCAAGGTCATCGGGTTTCTTTCCAGCGCGGCCGACGCTCCCAGCACGGTACGTAACGTGCTCACTGAAGTCCAAGCGCTGAATGGGATCTTTCATCAACTGTCGGACTTCATTAATCATTTCGACGAACAAAGCATGGCTCAGAAATCTAAGATCTCGGTCGAACATCTAGTAATCACTTTGACTGGCTGCGTATGTACCTTCTCTGAACTCGACGCGGAGCTCGAAAACCTCAAGACCGACGAGGTCACCGGCCCAAAGTCTGGGCTGGGGGCCTAGGATAGGGTGAAGTGGGCCGCGAAAGAGCAGGATATCGCAAAGATACTACGGAATCTGCAAATGCACAAGTCATCTCTGACTCTGATACTGTCTTTTTATACAAGGTCGGTCCCACATTTTGTCTTGACTCTTCTTTATATGTACCATGCTCCACCGCCAGAGGTATCCGTACTGAGCAGTCACTGATGCTGGAGTTCAGTGCGTCGATACAGCAGATACAACACGAAATGGTGGAACTGAAGCAGCTCTTGACATTGGAGTTGCGCACGGATCCAGAACTTGCTCATCGTCTGGCCATGGTCACTTCACCGGGGCGTATTGACGATGGGTCCTCAATCCGCTCGAAAACGTCGATCCTCTCAACAGAAACCGAAAGATGCTTCCGGGGATTCGCAATCGCCTACGAGAAGGCTCTAGTTGAAACCCGTGTGTATAAAAAGGCGTCCAGAAATTCATCAACTGGCTCCTTTAAGAGCATCCAAACGGCGGATTCTAATTGGTCTTAGCTCACGGAGCTGAGCATGGCGCAGATTTCGAACGTATCAATCATCCGCCTTCCCGTATATATTTTCGAGCTAAGTAACGGGTATATGTACCAGCAGGATAAGCGGAAGCCTGGTGGTAGTGCCACCAGCGGGTGGCTCTCTGTGGCACAACTCCAACGGCTGCGTCAGGGAGGCATCAGAATCAGTACCACAGTTCGGCATCGATTGACACCAACGAGCGAAAGAGGCTCGCTGTTACTTGCCGCAGCTGCGAAGGGCCACACCATCGCTGTCCAATGACTTGTAAACACCAAAGGCGTCGACAAGGAATTGCGGGGCGTAGGGGGTTATACGGCCTTGCACTGTGCCGCCCTGGGTGGACACAATGATACAGTGCAGCTACTGCTCGACCGCGGCGCCACCATGGCAGCCAAGAATGAAAACGACTTCACACATCTGCACTGCGCGGCACATGGAGGGCATGGTGCTACAGTGCAGCTACTGCCGAGTTGCGGGGCCCAAATCGAGGCGAAGACCAAGGGTGATCGGACCGTGCTGCATTACGTGGTTGACCGCTCATGGGAAATGGCGCCCTCGCAATTCTATCGCTGTGTCGATGTCGAAGAAAGGACCAAGCACGGTCGTATGGCGCGGCACTCCTTGACCCACGACGGGAATGAAATAGTGCAGCTGCTGCTTGATCGCGGTGCTGACATCAATGCCGGGGCCAACAACGGTTTGACTGCGCTGCATCACGCGGTCCTGTATTCTTACAACGACACTATGCTGCTGCTGCTTGACCGCGGCGCCGACATCGAAGCCAAGGACAATCGGGATCAGACAGCGCTGCACACCGCCGCCTGGCACGGGCATACACCTACAGTGCAGTTGTTGCTTGATCATGGTGCCAACATCAATGCTAGGGCCAACGATGGCGGCACGGCGCCGCACTATGCGGCCCTATATTCGTACAGCGATACAACACAGCTGCTGCTCACTCGTGGTGGTGAAGTTGATGCCAAGGATAACGACGGTCTGACGGCCCTGCATATCGTCGTGACAAACACGAACTCGCATGGAATTGCGAATAAGCTGCTAGCTTTTGGAGCAACCACGCAGGCAAAGACGGAGGATGGCCGTACCGCGTTGCAAATCGCGGTCCAGTCCGGATGGAACAACGGGGTGAAGACGCTACTCGACCATGGCGCCAATATCGGGGGCACGGACGAGAGCGGTTCGCCGCTGCTCCACCTTGCTGTCCGGAGTCGGTGCGAGGAAACGCCACCGTTGCTACTTGAGCAGGGCGCTGATGTCGAAGCCAGAGATAACGACGGGCGAACTGTGCTGCATATCGCGATCCAGTGCGGATGGGGAACCGGGGTACGGATGCTACTCGCCCAAGGTGCCAACATCGAGGCCAAGGAAGATACCGGCTCGCCGCTGCTGCATCTCGCTGCCAATACTGGGTGAGAGCTAATGTTGCCGCTGCTGCTTGAATGTGGAGCAGATGTCCAGGCCAAAGACAAGGACGGTCAGACTGTGCTGCATATCGCAATCCAGTGCGGATGGCGACTTAGGGCGCAGATGCTACTCGAACACGGCTTCCATATCGGGGCAAGGGATGCCAACGGTTCCACGCCGCTTCACCTCGCTGCTCGTAAAGGATCGGATGGAATCATTTCTATGCTGCTTGACCGCGGAGCGTACATCAACGCCAAGGATAAGAGAGGTCGCACTGCGCTCCATGTCACGACTGAGGAAGACTAATAAGAGACGATCGTGGTATTACTTAGTCGTGGTGCCATCATTGACGCCAAGGATGACGACGGTTCGCCGCAGCTTCACCTCGTCGTCCGGAATCAGCAGGATGGAGTGATGTTGCTGCTGTTTGACCACGGTGCGGACATACAGGCCCAGGATACCAGAGGCCGGACTGCGCTGCATAGTGCGGCCCAGTGCGGATGGTATCAGATGGCGCTGATATTACTCGACCATGGCGCTGACATCCAGGCCGAGGACGCGACCGGTTCACCGCCGCTTCACATGGCTGCCCAATGTGGGTGGGATAGGGTAATGTCGTTGATGCTGGATCGCGGTGCGGATGTGCGTGCCACATATAAGGACGGCCAGACGGCGCGGCAATTCGCCAAATTCAACCGGCACGAGCTTGCGCCGCTAGTACATCTCCGTGGTGGAGTGAGGTCAGCCAATGTGAGGTACCCGTCGCCACTACTACAGTCGTCACTGCTCCGACTGTCACTAGTACGGAGGAGCGACGGCGGGAAAGGAATTAGCGATGTTGAGCGGGCGAGGAGGAGCGACAGATCTCTTGGACTTGTTGTTGTCTGGGGAGTGGGCGGAAGTCTTGAATTGTGACGATAGAAGAGAGAGTGTGTGAGTGAGAAGGCATGAGTGAGAGTTGCAACTGGAGTCTTCTTGTATTGACTGACTGACTGAAGAGAAGAGAAAGAAAAACACGAGAGAAATTCCAATCTTTGTATAAAAAATGATGCATATATATCAGTATGTCAGTAAAGTTCCCCACGACCATGTATCAGCACTCGGTGGATTTCCTTCGCCGCCGTGGCGGCACACCGGTGCCCCGTCCATATCACCCATTCTCCTGGTGGAGGTTGGGAATTCGACCAGCGGGCACGTCTGTCTTTCAAGCAACTAGCCTTACCACGTCATATCTCCCACTGATCACAACTCGGAGTCCAGCAACGATAACGAATGTGAAAACGCAATCGTAAACGAGACATATGCTGAAGAGTTAAGCTCAGACCTTCCTGTTGACGCTCGTGTGTCTGCGAAGCTTCAACTCCGACTGTGTCACGGCTCGCGACGGAATGACGAAGGGAGGGTCGGCGCAAGGATCGGGAGAGTTGGGAGGCAGTGCACAGGCATTGCACCGGCAGTGCAAGGATGAGTCGCAGAGGATTGGGGGCTGTGTGCAGGGAGCAGGGATAGCGCAGTAATGAGTGGCAGGGGATTGGGGCTGTGTGCAGGAAGCAGGGGTGTTGCGGCTGCGCAGGGTATGTGTGAGACTGGAACGATTTCGGTCGTAGGAGTCGATTGATAGAATAGGATAAGAATGAAAATAGATAGTATTCTTTCTTTCACAAACGGAATAATCTTAAGGGGTAGTGTCGATGGTTTTCTGGTTGCTGATTCTGATGATGAATCTTTCGCCGTGTCGTCGGAAGTCTATATAGTTGGGTGATTTGGTCGAGTCACGTGCCAGCCGTTGCCGTAGCTTGCTGCCGGATTGAAAACCCTGGCGTGAAATCTCCGCACTTGGTGCGGAGACTTTCTCCGCCATGTCATCCGAGTCGTCGTAAGCCTTCAGGATGGTTTATACAAACTAGGCAGGTATGGCGCACCAATCCTTACCCGAGCATAGTCCAGTTTCAGCTATCTCTTCGCTGGGCAACGGCTGCGCCTTTCGGCACGGCTCTTATTTGCTTAAGACGCGAGAAGAGGGGCAACACTCGTCATAGTGGTTTGTCTCCAATCAGAGTTTTCTCTGCGCTTGTTTCGCAATTTGCCTGCCTCAAGTCAAGCATGACTGTATCGGACTTTTCGTGCGTATCGCTGCGCCTCTGATCCCACCTAGACTCTGGTCCCGTTTGCTTCCTTCCTTCCTATCTCGTCTCTGACTAGCTACGACTAATCTAAAAGGTTCCCTCCTGTTCCCCGATCTATCTAACTATTTTTCCCGAACTCCCGTTGGTAAGAAGCCGGACCCTGAAGCCGGGCCGACTGCGACCAGGGTATCACACCATCTCCCCTCTCCGACGCTTTCGTCCCGAAGCGTGCGGAGTTCTATCTAGTCTTTGTACGGTGAATGCAGTCTTCCAACCCCTGCATCCCACTATCGCTCGACTCAGGAGAAAAACCCAGTGGGAAAAAAAACTCTCAGTCTACTGTGAGCCGATAGTCCCTCGGGGCGTCCGGATTCTTGCGGTGGAATCCCCGCAGTTTCTCCGGACCACCTACTGAAAAGTTGTCAAAAGGCTCATGAGTCCAATCCCGTTTGCTGGGATAGTTGAGCCATCTCACGGGGTAGAGTACGTGCCGTCCTTTCTGGGTGCTACCCATAACTTCCTCGACATCGTATTCCTCATTGCTCTCGACGTCATCCGCTTCCCGGAGTATTTTCGACGGGTCGGAGGGATCTCGGTTGCCTGCTCGGTAGGGTTCGACAAGCGAGACATGGAAGACATTGTGTATCTTCCATTTTCGCGGTAGCGTGAGCTTGACGGCGAGGGGGGAAACGATCTTCTCGATTTGGAACGGGCCATGATTTTTGTGGTCCAGTTTCCTCGAAGGGCGGCGGGTTTGTATATTCCGTCCGCTGAGCATTACCAGGTCTCCTACCTGATAAGCGGGGGCCTCTTGGCGACGTTGGTCGGCGTAGCGGCGCATGCGTTCCTGTGCTTGTTCAAGCGACTTGATGGTCTCCTCGTGCACAGTCTGCATCCAGTGCGCATAGACCGTGCTGGCGGGGTTGAGGGGGTTCGTCGCAGCAGGTCCGCTAGCTGTTGGGTGGAATCCGTAGTTCGCGTAGAACGGCGAGAATCCAGTAGCCGTGGTGACCGAGTTGTTGTAGGCAAACTCAGCCATGGGGAGGAGGCTAACCCAGTCGTCTTGGTCTTTGTTGACGAAGGAGCGGAGGTATGCTTCAATCGTCTGGTTGAGGCGTTCTGTTTGCCCGTCTGTTTGGGGGTGAAACGCCGTAGACATCCTTGCCTTGATGCCTAAAAGCTTCATAAATTCCTTCCACGTATCCGACGTGAAGCGGGAATCTCTGTCCGATACAATATCCGAGGGTAGGCCGTGGAAGCGCCAGATTTCGCGGGCAAAGATTTTCGCGAGGTCGCTGGCTGTCTTGCCGTCCTTTCGTAGGGGAATGAAATGAGCCATCTTGGTGAATCGGTCGATGACTACCCAGAGTTGGTCGCACTCCTCGGACTCGGGTAGATCGGTTATGAAGTCCATAGCGATGGATTGCCATGGAGCGTAAGGCAGTTCGAGGGGGTTTAGGAGTCCATAGGGTTGGTGTCGCGCTGTCTTGTTTTTTTGACATTCAGGACAGCCACGCACGAAGTCGATGATGGCTTCGTCCATTTTTGGCCACCAAAAGTTGCGTCGAATCAACTCGATCGTCTTGTCCTGGCCCATATGGCCGGCGACTTTGGTATCGTGCTCTGACTCCAGGATCTGCTGGATCAGGCCTTTGTTGTTCGGTATCCACAAGTTCTCCTTCCGGTACACACATCCATCTTCCACCCTCAGTATCCCGGCCTTTCGGCTCATCCGTTCAGAGTCTCTGCTCCGAACGGCATCCTCCTTGACCTTGCGGTCGTTCGGCATGGAATTCCCACGTGCCGCTACCTCCTTACCCTTTCCGGTATTCGGCTCCTGTTCCTCAGAAGCCGCTTCACCAACGCTTTTGAGAGCTTTCTCCCACTCAGCGTCACATCCTCCCTTCTCGCGCACCAACTCCAAAAACTCCAAAGACCATTTCCGTGTTGGGGTAGAGGTTAGCCGTACCGACGAGATCAGAAACGAGGTACCGTGTCCAGCCGTGCTGATCGAAGAGACATTGTTCTTTCCTGCAAAGTGTTTTCCGTGCAGGATCGTCGTGATTGGTTGATCCTCACCCCCCCCTTTTTCAGGGCGGTATTCCGGGCGCCGGGAAAGAGCATCAGGTTTTCCATTCTGGTTTCCGGGTCGGTAGTAGATCTTGAAATCGATGCCGGCGATCTCCTGTGCCCATCGTGCCTGGCGTCGATTGAGTACTTTTGTGGTTGTGAAGTACTCGAGGTTCTGGTGGTCGCTAAAGAGTTGCACTTGGTGCTGTGCCCCTTCGAGGTATCGTCTCCAGTGCTTGAAAGCGTCGACAATGGCGAGTAGCTCTTTGTCGTGGATTTCGTAGTTGATTTCCGCGGGAGAGAATTTCCTTGAATGGTAGGCGACAGGGTGCAGTCTTCCTTCTTCATACTTCTGGGATAGGACGGCACCAAGGGCAAAATCCGATGCGTCTGTTTCAACGATAACTGGTTCATTGGGTTAAAAGTGGGCCAGTATCGGAGCGGTAGTGAAGCGTTTCTTCAGATCGTCAAAGCATTTCTGCATCTCGGGCGTCCATTGCCAATCCTTCTTATCACCTTTCGTAGACTCCGTCAACGGGCGCGCGACCCTCGAGTAGTCCTTGATAAAGCGGCGATAGAAGTTAGCGAAGCCCAGAAAGGATTGAACGTCTCGCAGGGACCGGGGTACTTCCCACTCAAGCACACTTTCCACTTTGTCCCCTGCCATCTTGATTCCTTCTCGGCTGACTATGTAGCCGAGGAATTCCACCTCATGCTTCCTCCACTCGCATTTTTCCGCTGATACGGCCAGTTTGTTAGCCATCAGACGTCGCAGGACGTCTTTGACTATTTCATCATGCTCCGCCGTGGTAGAGGCGTAGATGAGAAGGTCGTCAATATAGGCAACGAGGCCGAGATCAATCATATCCCGGAAGATATGATTAATCATGTCCTGGAAGGTAGCAGGTGCGTTGGACAGTCCAAACGGCCTAACGAGAAATTCGTAGAGGCCATAACGTGTTTGGAATGCTGTCTTCCACTCGTCCCCTTCTTTGATGCGTACCAGGTGATACTCATTCTTCAGGTCAATCTTGGTGAAGAACTGTGCTCCACGGATCCTGTCTTGTAGTTCAGACATGAGTGGGAGTGGGTATCGATTGGCGATAGTGACGCGGTTGAGTCCTCGATAGTCGACGCAAAGGCGAAGACCACGTCCATGGGCCTTCGGGACGAAGAGAATGGGGGCTCCCGCGCTGGAGGTGGACCGACGTATCTTCCCGGTCCGTAGCATGTCCTTCAACCATTCTCGGAGGGCTTAGAGCTCTGCTTCCGAGAGGGCATAGATTGGACCCCAAGGAGTTGTGGTATCTTCCTTGAGCCGGATCTCGTGGTCGTAGGAGCGGTGTTCCGGAAGTGCATCTGCGGCTTCTTTTCCCATGATATCAAGAAAGCCGCGGAATTCTTCTGGTATCGGTTCCAAGGGGTCCGTCGCCAGCTCAACGGCCGCGACGTATCCTATTACCCTAGCGTCCGGATCATTGCAATCTCCGGGTCATAGCTTAGGGGAAACTCCGTTGCTGCGTGCTTGGTGCAGTTCTTCAAACAGGAGGGGCTGTTGAAGCGGAGTTCGGGGGTGTCCCAAGCACCTTGTGGGGTGTGCTTGGCTATCCACCAGTAGGGGAGGAACGCGTCGACTCCCGATTCGAGGGAGGTCATCTCGAAGACTTCTTGGGAGTAGTGGTTCCGGTGATGGAGGAGAAGGGGCATTGTATAATATTGGCCGCCTTCTTTGATGGGTTCGCTGGTAAAGCCACGCAAGCTGACGGCTTGTTCGTGCTTCTGCCGGGGAATCTTTAACCGCGACGATAGGGAGGAGTCCAGGAGGGGGGTAGAACAGCCGGTGTCTAGTAACACTCGGATTCGGCTTTGTTGTTTGTTGCCCCAGTGTAACATCATCTCCACTATCGGTCGGTTTCCGTTTTTTGGCTTGGGCGCGGACGTAGGGGTTATCCGTCTTCGCTTATCCCGTTCGTTTATTCACAAGATGCGCTGGCGGTCCTCGGTCCGCGGATAGAAGTCGAGGTATTCTTCCACCGCGTCCCACCAAGGGCGGAACGGGGTGGTAGGCATCCCGTCAAAGCTCTTTGGATTGCTGAGACGTAGCTTTTGCACTCCTTCTTGGGAAGCTCTGAAAGCTTCCGAGACAACTCTAGCGAAGCGACGTTCGTCGGTCTCGTTAGGCTCGGGAGATGCACGAGTCTCCCTCGGTCGGCACGGAGGAGGGCTTGACGAATGCCTGTTGTCTTCGTCCATCGGGTCGTCGTCCGATGGCGGCCCACCTGGGGGAAGTACTGGAGGTCTCGGGGGGATTGGGGGTGCTCCTCCACGTCCGGTGCCACTACTCTGAGGTGGTGGATAAGAGTCCGTTGACTCAGATCTTCGCGGGCTCCTGTGGGCCCACGGGGGTGTAGCGTCGCGGGGTGCCCGGCCGCGAAGGGAGACTTCTCGGGTTGCCCTTTTTGTTTTGGCTAATGCGTCTGCGAGTTTCTTTTGTTCTGACGCGAGGCGAGCCGTCTCCGCTTCCTGCTGTGCTGCCCATCTTTCCAGGTTTTGTCGGTACTGGGCCTGCTCCCGTTGGCGTTCCAGATCTGCCGTCTGAAGGAATACCATCGCGTCTTTCATGCGTGCATTCGCTTCTTCCTGGATGAAGATTCGCCGTGTGGTATCGTTCGTTTTTTCGGTGATCATGTCCCAGACATCGCTACTGAAGGCCTGTGTCGCGTTTGCGATTGCGGATAGCTCCGTGCGCAACCATTCTTGTTGGACCGTTGCGTCTGAGTTCTGGAGGTCGAACAGGTACTGGCAACCGCGATAGAGTGCCTCGTAGTTTTGTTCGATTTCTCGCATTCGGCGGTTCCCGTGGTCGAAGGTTTTGTCACAGGCGACGTAGAGCGATCGGAGGTCTCTTTGCGCCGTGCGATGGAGGTTGATCATCATCCGGACCCAGTCTGCGGGGCTACGAACTTCGACGGTTGAGTCATCGATAGAGGTATCATTGATGACCTCTTGTAGGGATCGTGGGCGCTCTAGTCGGAGCATATCCACGTTGGAAGAGGGTGCGGCAATCGGTCTGGAGGGGGATGCCATTTCGTAGGTGGTAATTCTTTAGAAAAGGATCGATTTTTCTTAAGATTATACTGTGAGACTGGAACGATTTCGGTCGTCGGAGTCGATTGATAGAATAGGATAAGAATGAAAATAGATAGTATTCTTTCTTTCACAACGGAATAATCTTAAGGGGTAGTGGCGATGGTTTTCTGGTCGCTGATTCTGATGATGAATCTTTCGTCGTATCGTCGGAAGTCTATATAGTTGGATGATGTGATCGAGTCACGTGCCAGCCGTTGCCGTAGTTTGTTGCCGGATGGAACCCCTGGCGTGAAATCTCTGCACTTGGTGCAGAGACTTTCTCCGCCATGTCATCAGAGTCGTCGTAAGCCTTCAAGATAGTTTATACAAACTAGGCAGGTATGGCGCACCAATCCTTACCCGGGCATAGTCCGGTTTCAGCTATCTTTTCGCTGGGCAACGGCTGCGCCTTTCGGCACGGCTCTTATTTGCTTAAGACGCGAGAAGAGGGGCAACACTCGTCATAGTGGTTTTTCTCCGATCAGAGTTTTCTCTGCGCTTGTTTCGTGATTCGCCTGCCTCAAGTCAAGCATGACTGTATCGGACTTTTCGTGCGTATCGCTGCGCCTCTGATCCCACCTAGACTCTGGTCCAGTTTGCTTCCTTCCTTCCTATCTCGTTTCTGACTAGCTACGACTAATCTGAAGGTTCCCTCCTGTTCCCGGCCTTATCTAACTATTTTACCCGAACTCCCGTTGGTAAGAAGCCGAACCCTGAAGTGGGGGCCGACTGCGACCAGGGTGTCACACGCGTCCACTCCCGGTTCGAGGGAGGTCATCTCGAAGACTTCTTGGGAGTAGTGGTTCCGGTGATGGAGGAGAAGGGGCATTGTATAATATTGGCCGCCTTCTTTGATGGGTTCGCCGGTAAAGCCACGCAAGCTGACGGCTTGTTCGTGCTTCTGCCGGGGAATCTTTAACCGCGACGATAGGGAGGAGTCCAGGAGGGGGGTAGAACAGCCGGTGTCTAGTAACACTCGGATTTGGCTTTGTTGTTTGTTGCCCCAGTGTAACATCATCTCCACTATCGGACGGTTTCCGTTTCTTGGCTTGGGCGCGGACGTAGGGGTTGTCCGTCTTCGCTTATCCCGTTCGTTTTTTGAGGGTTCGGGACCCGGCCGGTTTCTGGATGTGCCGCATATATACACCGTGGTCTTAGGCTGCGGCCTGCCTTGACCTAACAAAAATCCTGCTCCTCGTTCCAACCTTACGCCCAGACGGGAGGGGCATCTCTCATGGCCTCGTCCCTGATATCCACTGCAGCGGTTTTGGGCGCCTTGGATTTTGGTGGTTCCGACTAGTCAATTGCGCTGCGCTTTCGCTTGTTTGCGCCTGCGACCTTTCGTGGGGCTGGTGGAAGTTGGGTGTTACCGACCGTCTTCGCTGCATAGCAGGCAAGGGCTCGGTGTCCTTCTCTTCCACATCTCATGCAGCCACCGGACTTCTTGTGGGCGTCTATCTCCTGCTGAGGGACCCCATCCAATGCTGCCTTCATCCCATGCTAGATCCCCTCCTCTTTACCCGTCCGTGAACCGGACTGACCACCTCGGCTCGAATCTCCCTTCGGCCGGTGGTCCTCCTTTTTCTTTCCCTGGCTTTTCAGCCCCTTGCCAGATTCCTTCGAGCTACCACTCGAACTCTGGCCACCCGATCCACCCCTCTCCTTTGATTTCAGCAGCGCCTTCTTGCGCTCCACGTGCCGTCCTGCTTCGTAGGTCGCGTGTAGGAACGGCTCGTCTTCCCGGAAGATTCCCGCATTCTGGGCAAAGCGCATATCGATGATATCAGCAGGCGTGGCTTTATCGATCATGTCCTGCAAGGCCTCTCCGGTGACTTGAGCGTGGAGATTCAACGCTCTGAATGAGGTGAGGTATGATTTGATATCTCCCTTGTAACGAAGGGCCCACATCTTGTCCAATGCCTCTCCTGCCTCACGGGGGTCCAGGTATTCTTCCTGAATAGCGTCTGCGTACGCTTGCCAGGTGTCCCGACGTCGCAAGGTCCTTCGCCGTGCCTGGTGCCATTCCAGTGCCTCATGGGTAAGCAATGTGCCTATTCACAAGATGCGCTGGCGGTCCTCGGTCTGCGGATAGAAGGCGAGGTATTCTTCCACCGCGTCCCACCAAGGGCGGAAGGGGGTGGTAGGCTTCCCGTCAAAGCTCTTTGGATTGCTGAGACGTAGCTTTTGCACTCCTTCTTGGGAAGTTCTGAACGCTTCCGAGAGAACTCTAGCGAAGCGGCGTTCGTCGGTCTCGTTAGGTTCGGGAGATGCGCGAGTCTCCCTCGGTCGGCGCGGAGGAGGGCTTGACGAATGCCTGTTGTCTTCGTCCATCGGGTCGTCGTCCGATGGCGGCCCACCTGGGGGAAGTACTGGAGGTCTCGGGGGGATTGGGGGTGCTCCTCCACTTCCGGTGCCACTACTCTGAGGTGGTGGATAAGAGTCCGTTGACTCAGATCTTCGCGGGCTCCTTTGGGCCCACGGGGGTGTAGCGTCGCGGGGTGCCTGGCCCCGAAGGGAGACTTCTCGGGTTGCCCTTTTTGTTTTGGCTAATGCGTCTGCGAGTTTTTTCTGTTCTGACGCGAGCCGAGCCGTCTCCGCTTCCTGCTGTGCTGCCCATCTTTCCAGGTTTTGTTGGTACTGGGCCTGCTCCCGTTGGCGTTCGAGATCTGCCGTCTGGAGGAATACCATCGCGTCTTTCATGCGTGCATTCGCTTCTTCCTGGATGAAAATTCGCCGTGTGGCGTCGTTCGTTTTTTCGGTGATCATGTCCCAGACATCGCTACTGAAGGTCTGCGCCGCGTTCGCGATTGCGGATAGCTCCGTGCGCAACCATTCTTGTTGGACCGTTGCATCTGAGTTCTGGAGGTCAAACAGGTACTGGCAACCGCGATAGAGTGCCTCGTAGTTTTGTTCGATTTCTCGCATTCGGCGGTTCCCGTGGTCGAAGGTTTTGTCACAGGCGACGTAGAGCGATCGGAGGTCTCTTTGCGCCGTGCGATGGAGGTTGATCATCATCCGGACCCAGTCTGCGGGGCTACGAACTTCGACGGTTGAGTCATCGATAGAGGTATCATTGATGACCTCTTGTAGGGATCGTGGGCGCTCTAGTCGGAGCATATCCACGTTGGAAGAGGGTGCGGCAATCGGTCTGGAGGGGGATGCCATTTCGTAGGTGGTAATTCTTTAGAAAAGGATCGATTTTTCTTAAGATTATACTGTGAGACTGGAACGATTTCGGTCGTCGGAGTCGATTGATAGAATAGGATAAGAATGAAAATAGATAGTATTCTTTCTTTCACAACGGAATAATCTTAAGAGGTAGTGGCGATGGTTTTCTGGTCGCTGATTCTGATGATGAATCTTTCGTCGTGTCGTCGGAAGTCTATATAGTTGGGTGATGTGATCGAGTCACGTGCCAGCCGTTGCCGTAGTTTGTTGCCGGATGGAACCCCTGGCGTGAAATCTCTGCACTTGGTGCGGAGACTTTCTCCGCCATGTCATCAGAGTCGTCGTAAGCCTTCAAGATAGTTTATACAAACTAGGCAGGTATGGCGCACCAATCCTTACCCGGGCATAGTCCGGTTTCAGCTATCTTTTCGCTGGGCAACGGCTGCGCCTTTCGGCACGGCTCTTATTTGCTTAAGACGCGAGAAGAGGGGCAACACTCGTCATGGTGGTTTTTCTCCGATCAGAGTTTTCTCTGCGCTTGTTTCGCGATTCGCCTGCCTCAAGTCAAGCATGACTGTATCGGACTTTTCGTGCGTATCGCTGCGCCTCCGATGCCACCTAGACTCTGGTTCCGTTTGTTTCCTTCCTTCCTATCTCGTCTCTGACTAGCTACGACTAATCTAAAAGGTTCCCTCCTGTTCCCCGATCTATCTAACTATTTTTCCTGAACTCCCGTTGGTAAGCAGCCAGACCCTGAAGCCGGGCCGACTGCGACCAGGGTGTCACACACTGCGCGCAACTCCGGACGAAGTCTATAATCTGCTCGTCCATCTTTGGCCACCAGAAATTGCGTCGGATAAGTTCGATAGTCTTCTCCTGGCCCATATGCTCCGCGACTTTCGTATCGTGTTCCGACTCGAGGATGTGTCTGACGAGTTCCTTGTCGTCTGGTACCCATAGCCTTTCTTTCCTATACAGGCACCCCTCTTCCATCCTCAAAATCCTGGCCTTTCGATCCATCCTTCCGGAGTCCCTACTCTCGGCGGCCAGTTCCCAGGCCTTTCGGCCCTCCGACTCAGTGTCCTTCTGAGCCGCGTCCTCGTTCGTGTCCTTGATGCTACTCAGAGCCTCCTGATACCCAGCATCTTCCTTTCCTGCCTTCCTGACCCAACCCAGAAATTCTTCATTCCACTTTGGTACGCGGATTGATTGTAGCCGAGTTGACGAAGCCAGGAACACGGTGCTTTCGCCTCCGGTGCTGATTGATGAAACTCTCGAATCGTCGCCTGCAAAGTGTGATTTATGCAGGATCGTCGTAATCGGCTGATCTTCACCCCCCCCTTTTTCAGGGCGGTACTCCGGGCGCCTGGATAATGCGTCAGGCTTGGCGTTCTGGCTGCTGGGCCGGTAGTAGACTTTGAAGTCGATGCCAGCGAGTTCTTGTGCCCATCTCGCCTGCCGTCGATTGAGTACTTTCGTGGTTGTGAAGTACTCCAGGTTCTGGTGGTCGCTGTACACCTGAATCTGGTGTTTTGCTCCCTCGAGGTATTGCCGCCAGCGTTTGAAAGAGTCTACTATCGCGAGTAGTTCCTTATCGTGAATCTCGAAGTTGATTTCGGCTGGGGTAAACTTTCTTGAGTGGAACGCAACCGGGTGTAACTTCCCATCTTCTGCCCTTTGAGACAGGACCGCGCCCAACGCGAAGTCCGAAGCGTCGGATTCCACCACGACAGGTAATTCTGGGTTGAAGTGCCCGGGAATCGGTGCCGTGGTGAATCTGGACTTCAGCTCCTCGAAGGCCAGTTCCACCTCCTCTGTCCATCTCCAATCTTTCCCTTTTTCTTTTGTGCTCTCGGTCAAGGGTCTCGTGATCTTTGAGAAATCCTTGATGAAGCGCCTGTAAAAATTGGCGAACCCAAGAAAGGCTTGTACTTCCTTGAGGGACCGCGGCGCCTCTCACGAGAGCACAGATTCCACCTTGTCCTTAGCCATCTCAATTCCATCTTGGGATATCACGTATCCTAGGAACTCGACTCTCCCTGTCGACCAGACACACTTCTCTGGTGAGATTGCCAACTCATTTTCTTCCAACCTCCTTAGTACCTCGATGACTATCTTGTCGTGCTCCTCGTGCGTCTTCGCATAGATGAGGAGGTCATCGATGTACGCGACCAGTCCCAGGTCCAACATATCCCGAAATATGTGGTTAATCATGTCCTGAAACGTCGCTGGAGCGTTGGTCAGCCCAAACGGCATGACCAAAAACTCAAACAGTCCGTATCGACAGCGGAAAGCCGTCTTCCACTCGTCACCTTCCTTGATGCGGATAAGGTGATAGCCATTCTTCAGATCAATCTTGGTGAAGACTTTCGCACCCCTGACTCGGTCTTGCAACTCTGCCATGATCGGGAGTGGGTAGCGATTGGCTACGGTAATCTTGTTGATACCGCGATAGTCGACACACAATCTGAGACCCCTGCCGTGCGCCTTTGGTACAAATAATATCGGCGCCCCGGCTGGTGATTTGGATCTTCGAATCTTGCCTGTCTGGAGCATCTCCTTGAGCCACTCCCTGAGGGCCTCAAGTTCTTTCTCTGACAGCGCATAGATAGGACCCCATGGAGGAGTCTCTCCTTCCTTGAGATCGATTGCGTGGTCGTAGGACTTGTGGTCGGGAAGCTTATCGGCTGCTTCCTTGCTCATGATGTTGGCATATCGTCTGAACTTCTCCGGAAGCAGATTCATGGGTGGATCTGATTCCGGGCCAGCTGAGACGTATCCAATAATGCGAGCCTCCGAATTGTGAATGACAGACGTGTCAAGTTCCATCGGAAAGCTGGTTGCTTGATGCAAGGTACATTGTTCCTTGCAACGGGCACTGGTGAAGCGAATTTTCTGTGCTTCATTCTCCCACAACCCTGTCGGTTCATGCTTAGCCATCCACCAATACGGGAGGTAGGCATCGCAGTCGTCCAAGGGAGCCACTTCGAAGGTTTCGTTGGTGTAGTGCCTCCGGTGTTGAAGGAGCATCGGCATTGTATAATATTCCCCGGCTCCTTCCACTATGGTTCCGTGGAAGTCCTTGATTTCCACCGGCTTGGGTCGTTGAATGAGTGGCAACCCAAGTTCTCGTGCAAGGCTTCGTTTGATGATCGGAATGGCACATCCTGTGTCAAGGAGTACTCGGATCCGTCGTCGCTTGTGTTCAGACCAGAGGAGCATCATTTCTATGATTGGTCGTGGTCCGCTGACAGGTTTTGGGGGCTCACACCCTGAAGCGCTCGGCGCGGTTGGACTCGTAGGAATAGGTTGGTCTCTTCGTCTTCGCTTATCTCTGGATTCGCTGTCGATATCCTGAGGCCGTGGTCTCTTCGTTCCGCAAACATATACACTTGGCCGTCCAGTCTGCGGAGTGCTGGGGCTGCTCAAAAATCCTCCGGCTCACTCTCATTCCTTTCCCAGAATGGAGGGGCCTCCGTCATTGCTTCATCCTCCACCACAACCGCCGCAGCCTTGTGTTGCTTGGACCTCGGTCGAGTGGGTTCGGCATCCTGGGTGTCCCGCTTTCTCTTTGTCACGGATGACACCTTTAGACTCTCGGGGAGTTCGGTACCCGCGACTGTTTTTCTGGCGTAGCATTGGAAGGTCCGGTGGCCGTCTCGTCCGCAACGCCAACAGTCGCACTTGGATGCTTTGTGGGCATCGATCTCCTTCTGGGGAACCCCTACCAGAGCCTCCTTTGCTCCTGCGTAGATGTCCCCTTCCCTTGTCCTTCCCTTCCTGACCCCTGTTGCTTCCTTGGCCTTTCGGCCCTCCGGGGAGTCCCCACTTTCCTTGCGGCCCCCGGGGTCTCTGCCCTTTCCTTGGCCCTGCCGGCCGTTGCCAGGTCCCTTCCGGTCGCCGCCGGAACCTTGGCTACCCGATCCCCCTTTCCTCATTGCCCTTGCCTTCTTCAGCGCATCCCGCCGTTCCACATAGTTGCCAGCCCTGAGCACCGTTTCCAGGAAGTCTTCATCGTCTTCGTAGGGTTCGGTGTGCTGGTTGAAGCACATGTCGACGATGTCGGTGGTCATGGCCTGGTTGACTATGTCTTGTAACGGTTCGCCGGTGGCGCGAGCGATCATGTTGAGCGATCGGAAGGAGGTCATGTAAGCCTGGATGTCTCCTTTGTATTCGAGGGCCCACATCCTTCTTAATGCGTTCGCTCCTTCCTGCGTGTCGCGGTACGCCTCCTTGAGTGCCTCTTGGTACGCCTGCCACGTATCCTCCAAGTGTAGCTGCCTCAGGCTTTTTCGACGGGCCTGATGCCATTCTGCCGCTGTTCCTTCCAGTCGCGATCTTACCCACGCTATCTTCTGCTGCTCGTTTGTCTCTGGGTGGAACTCAAGATGTTCTTCAACTGAGTCCCACCATGGACGGAAGGCTGTCCTTTGCTTGCCATCGAACGGCTTGGGCTCTTTCATCTTTAGCTTGATGGCCCTTGGGTTCGATGCGGAGACGGCAGCGGCGATGATCCGAGCGAAGCAACTCTCTTCGTCTTCGCCGTCATCTCTTGGTAGCGGAGCGTTTCGGTGACGGGGCGGCGAACGACGCGGCAAGGGGATGGAATCGTCATCATCTGATGGTTCCTCATCCGAGGGATCACCTCCAAGGTTAGTCACTGGACGTCTTGGGGGGGGAGGAGGAGGGGACATTCCTGCACCTGCCAGAGTTTCCCTTGTTGCTGATCTTTCTGCCCGCGATCCTCCTCTTGGGGTGGAGTTTACCCACTCTGGCGCCTTTTCCTTCGCCTTTCCTGTCCTTACCTCCACAGCCTTCAATTTTTTCTCCGCTCGAGCGATTTTTTCCTTGATTCGCTGTTGCTCATTGTAGAGGTATTCTGCCTTCTCTTCCTGTTTCCCCGCCCATATTTCCACGTTGCGGTTGTACACCGCTTGCTCCCTGCGTTGTTCGACTTGCGCGGTTTCGAGGAACACAATGGTGTCTTGTAGCCGAGCGTTTGCAACGCTTTGCAGCTCGCGGTTGTCTTCGTCTTTCTGGTTATGTTCTCGAATGAGTGCCCATACGCCGCTGCTCAGGGCGTGCGCCGCGTTCGCTAACGTTGACAGCTCGGTTCGAAGCCATTCTGTATTCATTTCGGCATTGTGAGCGTGGAGGTTGTACACATACTTGACCCCATCGCAGAGTTGTTCGTAGTTACTTCTGATTTCCTGAATTCGGGAGTCCTCTTCTTGGAACTTCTGATCGCATGCTTGGTAAAGTTGGCGCAGGTCTCTTTGTGCCGTTTGGTATTGGTGGTTCATCAACCTGAGCCAGGCTGCCGAGTTTTGCACTTCGACAGTTTCGGATGCTTGAGGAATGCTAACGAGCGCGTTGCTCAGGGTCTGAGGAAGTTCGAGGCGGAGCATGTCGAGGTTTGAGGAGGACATTTCGATAGAAATCGGTGACTGTAACCTTTAAGATTATAGTGTGAGACTGGAATGAGTTTGTGTCGTCGGAGTCTAGGGTAATATCGAGTGTAGAATAAAAGTCAGGGATTTCGATAATTCACAACGGAATAATCTTAAGGGTGTTTGTTCGATGGTTTGGTCGGTGCGATGATTGTTGTTTGCTTCGGTTGCCCGATCGGTTCGACTTATAGTCGTCCCGATCCTCAGCACGTGATTCCTCTAGAGTGCGGCCTAACGTAGCTCCGTTGCTCCCTTTGCATCGGAGTTCCGCGGCCTAGCCTTGAGTCGTCGTCAGCTCTCTTCGGATAGTCTTCTCGACTAGGCAGGTGGTAAGCACCACGCGCCCAAGATAGATTGGAGTTCCCGAGCAATTATCTCCCTCATGCGCCGGCAGAGTTCTTCGCTCGAAGTTGTCTGCCCCCATCGGTCGATGATCGATTCTCTCGTCATAACAGTTTTTCCCTGGATTGGAGTTCCTACTGCGGGGCCCTATGAACGGAGATCTCAAAGTCCTCTGGACTGTTATCCCGATCTCCCGCATCTCCGATCACTGTCCAGACTCTGGAATCCGTTTGCTCCCTCCTTCCTATCTTGTCCTCGATCGCTTCTAACTATCCTTTCAGCTCGCACCTCTATTCCAATCACCCGAACTATATAATCACATCTCTTTGCGACCGTCGTGACCTCCGATACCTATCGGGGTGTCAAATAAGCAATGTGCCTATCCACACGATGCGCTGGCGGTCCTCGGTCCGCGGATAGAAGTCAAGGTATTCTTCCACCGCGTCCCACCAAGTGCGGAAGGGGGTGGTAGGCTTCCCGTAAAAGCTCTTTGAATTGCTGAGACGGAGCTTTTGCACTCCTTCTTGGGAAGCTCTGAATGCTTCCGAGAGAACTCTAGCGAAGCGGCGTTCGTCGGTCTCGTTGGGTTCGCGAGATGCGCGAGTCTCCCTCGGTCGGCGCGGAGGTGCGCTTGATGAATGCCTGCTGTCTTCGTCCATCGGGTCGTCGTCCGATGGCGGCCCACCTGGGGGAAGTACTGGAGGTCTCGGGGGGATTGGGGGTGCTCCTCCACGTCCGGTGCCACTACTCTGAGGTGGTGGATAAGAGTCCGTTGACTCAGATCTTCGCGGGCTCCTGTGGGCCCACGGGGGTGTAGCGTCGCGGGGTGCCCGGCTGCGAAGGGAGACTTCTCGGGTTGCCCTTTTTGTTTTGGCTAATGCGTCTGCGAGTTTCTTCTGTTCTGACGCGAGCCAAGCCGTCTCCGCTTGCTCCTGTGCTGCCCATCTTTCCAGGTTTTGTTGGTACTGGGCCTGCTCCCGTTGGCGTTCGAGATCTGCCGTCTGGAGGAATACCATCGCGTCTTTCGTGCGTGCATTCGCTTCTTCCTGGATGAAGATTCGCCGTGTGGCATCGTTCGTTTTTTCAGTGATCATGTCCCAGACATCGTGTCACAGTTCAGAAATCCTGGCCTTAAGTAGCTACTGGGATGATGGCCTTCAGCCATCAAAATACCTTTTGGTCGAGTGGTATAGTACTTTCCCAGTGTACTTTATTACACATCGCTAAGAAGGCCTGCGCCGCGTTCGCTATTGCGGATAGCTCCCTGCGCAACCATTCTTGTTGGACCGTTGCGTCTGAGTTCTGGAGGTCGAACAGGTACTGGCAACCGCGATAGAGTGCCTTGTAGTTTTGTTCGATTTCTCGCATTCGGCGGTTCCCGTGGTCGAATGTTTTGTCACAGGCGACGTAGAGGGATCGGAGGTCCCTTTGCGCCGTGCGATGGAGGTTGATCATCATCCGGACCCAGTCTGCGGGGCTGCGAACTTCTACGGTTGAGTCATCAATAGAGGTATCATTGATGACCTCTTGTAGGGATCGTGGGCACTCCAGCCGGAGCATATCCACGTTGGAGGAGGGTGCGGCAATCGGCCTGGAGGGGGATGCCATTTCGTAGGTGGTAATTCTTTAGAAAAGGATCGATTTTTCTTAAGATTACAGTGTGAGACTGGAACGATTTCGGTCGTCGGAGTCGATTGATAGAATAGGATAAGAATGAAGATAGATAGTATTCTTTCTTTCACAAGCGGAATAATCTTAAGGGGTAGTGTCGATGGTTTTCTGGTTGCTGATTCTGATGATGAATCTGTCGCCGTGTCGTCGGAAGTCAATATAGTTAGGTGATTTGGTCGAGTCACGTGCCAGCCGTTGCCGTAGCTTGTTGCCGGATGGAACCCTGGCGTGAAATCTCTGCACTTGGTGCGGAGACTTTCTCTGCCATGTCATCAGAGTCGTCGTAAGCCTTCAAGATAGTTTATACAAACTAGGCAGGTATGGCGCACCAATCCTTACCCGAGCATAGTCCGGTTTCAGCTATCTCTTCGCTGGGCAACAGCTGCGCCTTTCGGCACGGCTCTTATTTGCTTGAGACGCGAGAAGAGGGGCAACACTCGTCATAGTGGTTTTTCTCCGATCAGAGTTTTCTCTGCGCGTGTTCCGCGATTCGCCTGCTTCAAGTCAAGCATGACTGTATCGGACTTTTCGTGCGTATCGCTGCGCCTCCGATCCCACCTAGACTCTGGTCCCGTTTGCTTCCTTCCTTCCTATCTCGTCTCTGACTAGCTACGACTAATCTAAAGGTTCCCTCCTGTTCCCCGATCTATCTAACTATTTTTCCCGAACTCCCGTTGGTAAGAAGCCGGACCCTGAAGTCGGGCCGACTGCGACCAGGGTGTCACAACGGGGGCAGGGACAAGGACTACGGCGCAGACGGCAGCCGAGGCAAGGACAGAGGTAACAGTGATTGAATCAACAAGTTGTTGCGTGAAGAACCAAATACAGAGGGGCAACCGTCCGTTCATATAGAAGATCCTCCACTTCTTCCTGCAACCTGACAAGGTCCGTGGGCGTGTGCCAGACCCTGAGAAATCCACCTTGCCAGTACCCCCGCTTCCATGACTCATACCCTGCGCAGCCGCAACACCCCTGCTTCCTGCACACAGCCCTAATCCCCTGCGACTCATTACTACGCTATCCCTGCTCCCTGCACACAGCCCCCAATCCTCTGCCACTTATCCTTGCACTGCCGGTGCATTGCCTGTGCACTGCCTCCCAACTCTCCCTATTCAAGCACCGACCCTACCTTCATCATTCCGTCGCAAGCCGTGACAGTAGTCCCTCCTAAGGCTCGAGTTCCCACGAGAGCAAGTTCGACTGGTCCAGGCTGCATGGGGTGTCGTCCATGGAACTCGTCCACAGCTTGTATTTCGGTAAGCTTCTCCTCTGGTTCCCATGTTGGTGCCGCGTAGCCTCTCCATTTCACCGGGTACTGGAGTTTGCTTGCCCCTGAGGTTCCCGCTGTCGAGAACCTCTTCAACCTCCCATTCTTCTTGGTCGTCCACGATTACCGGAAGTGGTGGCGGTGGAATTTGTCCAGGGAAGTGATTGTCAGCGGAGGCATAAAGGAGGGATACAGGAAATGTTCGCTGCTTCTGAACGTTGTCTGGAATGTCCAATTCGTAGGCGTGGGTTCCAATTGTCCGAATCATACGGTAGGGACCATGGTATTTGTTTTACAGCTTGCGACTGGGTTTCTCGGTGCGCCAGTTCCGACCATCCACCCATACAATGTCGCCCGGTAGGAAGGCTGGTGCAGGGGTTCGGTGTCAGTCGGAGTCGTCCTGTTGCCGTGCCTGAGTATACCGCATTTGGCTGCGGACGCTGTCGCGGATTTGATGCAACCGTTCCGCTGCACTCCGAGCTTGATGTTTCTCCTTGAAGTTGACACGGATATCCAGCTCAAAGTCACACCGTGGGTGGTATCCTAGGTTTGCAAAGAATGGGGACAGGGTAGTCGTGTCGGAGACCTGGTTGTTGCCAGCGAATTCGGCCAAGAACAGGTAGTTGACCCAGTCATCCTGGAGGTAGCTGACGTACACGCGGAGGTGCTGTTCCATGACGGCGTTCATCCGTTCGGTTTGGCCGTCAGTCTGGGGGTGGCAGGCAGTCGACAGGCGTGGCTCGATCTTGAGGCATGAGCATAGGTGCTTCCAGAATCTCGAGGCAAATTGGGGACCCCTATCCGGGACGATGGTTTCTGGCAACCCGTGGTACCTGAAGATCGGGTCGCAGAACAGCTCGGCCAGTCCTTCCGAGGTGATGGTCGTGGTACATGGTAGGAGATGACGTTGCTTGGTCAGTCAGTCAACAAAAACACAGATGTCGTCAAACCCCTTTGAGGCCGGTACGCCAGTGACAAAGTCGACTGAGATGTGTTGCCATGGCTTCTCGGGTACTGGGAGGGGGCGCAGGACACCATAGGGTGCGTGCCGGGTGGCCTTGGTTCGTCGGCAGGTGTGACAGTTTCAGACAAACTGGTCAACGTCCTTTCGCATCTGTGGCCAGTAGTACCTCCGAGGAAGTAGTTCCAGGGTTTTCGCGCGCCCTGGGTGCCCCATGGTTGGTGGGCCGTGGTGGTCCTGGATCAGTCGTAGTCGAAGTCGGTCTTACTCTGGAACATAGAGGCAGTCTCGGTAGATCAGTTGCCCGTTGACTTCGCGGCATTCGGCCAAGGAGATCTCCTTCGAGTGGCGTGTACCATTTCGGAGTAGCTCGAGGATTCGAGCCGGGACGGGGTCTATGTCGTAGCCTTCTGTTATCAGTGACGTGAGGAGGAGACGATCTTGTTCGGGTGTGTTGGTTGCTGCCAACCGGAGCTCTTCCGGTAGGTTGTCAGGTTTCAGGACTGCCTGCTGGTTGGCGAGCAGTCTTTCATCCCCTTCTTTAGGGAGGTCTCCTGACCTCCTGGTCAGTGCATCCGGTTTTCTTCCCGCTTTGCCTGGTCGGTAGACAATCTTGAAATGGAAACGGGAAAGGAACTTTGACCATCGCGCTTGTCGTCGGTTGAGTAGTTTCGTTGTCATGAAATACTCCAGATTCTTGTGGTTGCTTAGGACTTGGATGGGGTGAGGAGCGCCCTCCAGATGTGGTCTCCACTCCTCAAAGGCGCGGATGATTGCAAGGAGCTCTTTGTCGTAGATCTCGTAGTTGCATTCTGCCGGGGAGTGTTTCTTGGAATAGAATGCCACTGGGTGCAGGATTCCCTCGTCGTCGTACTGAGATAGGACTCCGGCAGAGACGTAGTCGGAGGCGTCAGTTTCCACTACTATCTGCCGATCGTAGTCGAAGTGCCGGACGATCGGGGCCGAGGTGAATGCTGTTTTTAGTTCGTCGAATGCTTTCTGCTGTTCCAGTCCCCGCACGAAGGGAACATACTTTCCATCCTCCTTCTTGGTCAATGCTGTCAATGGGGATACCACCTTGGAATAGTCTTGGATGAATCGCCGGTAGAAGTTCGCAAATCCCAGAAAGCATTGCACATCGGTGACGGTACTCGGCTCCTCCCATTCCAGTATGCAGGAGACTTTCCCTGGGTCCATCTTGATCCCGTTTGTTGTAATGATCAGTGCCAAATACTTGACTTCCGTCTGGTGGAAATGACATTTTTCGGGTTTGAGATGTAGACCGGCTGCAGATAAGGCCTGAAGTACTTTCCTGACATGTTTCCGGTGTTCATCTAAGGATCCGCTGTAAATGAAGACGTCATCGATGAATGCGGTACAGAAGTCGTCGAGGATCGGGCGTAGCACATCGTTGATCAGAGCTTGGAAGTCGGCAGGGGCGTTGGTGAGGCCGAAGGGCAGGACGAGGGATTTGAAGAGCCCATAGCGTGTCCGGAAGGCAGTTTTCTACTCTTCTCCTTCCGCCATCCGCACAAGGTTGTAGGCACCGCGGATATCCAGGGTGGTGAAGTATTTTGCCCCGGATAGCCGCATCAGAGTTTCTTGGAGGAGTGGGAGTGGGTACCTGTTCTTGATTGTTCCTTCGTTCAGGCCCCTGTAATCCACACACTGTAACGGCACGGTCGGGCAAGGCTCCAGGTAGCGAAGTCGGGCTGGGGATCGGGTTCTAGCTTCGGCAGAGGCAAGGCGGGTTCTGTGACACCCCGATAGGTACCGGAGGTCACGACGGTCGCACCAGATGTGATTAGATAGTTCGGGTGATTAGAATAGAGTTGCGAGCCGAAAGGATAGTTGGAAGCGATCAAGGACAAGATAGGAAGGAGTGAGCAACCGGATTCCAGAGTCTAGACAGTGATCGGAGATGCAGGTGATCGGGATAACAGTCCAGAGGACTTTGAGATCTCCGTTCATAGGGCCCCGCTGTAGGAACTCCGATCCAGGGAAAAACTGTTATGACGAGAGAAATCGAACATTGACCTATGGGGGCAGAGAACTTCAAGCTAAGAACTCTGCCGGCGCATGAGGGAGATAATTGCTCGGAAACTCCGATCTATCTTGGGCGCGTGGTGTTTACCACCTGCCTAGTCGAGAAGACTATCCGAAGAGAGCTGACGACGACTCAAGGCTAGGCCGCGGAACTCCGATGCAAAGGAAGCAACGGAGCTACGTTAGGCCGCACTCTAGAGGAATCACGTGCTGAGGATCGGGACGACTATAAGTCAAACCGAGCAGGCAACCGAACCAAACCACAATCATCGCACCGAACAAACCATCGAAGAAACACCCTTGAGATTATTCCGTTGTGAATTATCGAAATCCCTGACTTTTATTCTAAAGTCGATAATACCATAGACTCCGACGACACAAACTCGTTCCAGTCTCACACTATAATCTTAAGGTTACAGTCACCGATTTCTATCGAAATGTCCTCCTCAAACCTCGACATGCTCCGCCTCGAACTTCCTCAGACCCTGAGCAATGCGCTCGTTAGCATCCCGCAAGCATCCGAAACCGTCGAAGTACGAAACCCGGCAGCCTGGCTCAGGCTGATGAACCACCAATACCAAACGGCACAAAGAGACCTGCGCCAACTTTACCAAGCATGCGATCAGAAGTTCCAAGAAGAGGACTCCCGAATTCAGGAAATCAGAAGTAACTACGAACAACTCTGCGATGGGGTCAAGTATGTGTACAACCTCTACGCTCACAATGCCGAAATGAATACAGAATGGCTTCGAACCGAGCTGTCAACGGTAGCGAACGCGGCGCACTCCCTGAGCAGCGACGTACGGGCAGTCATTCGATGTGAGACTGGAACGATTTCGGTCGTCGGAGTCGATTGATAGAACAGTTTTAGAATGAAAATAGATAGTATTCTTTCACAAGCGGAATAATCTTAAGGGTTAGTGTCGATGGTTTTCTGGTTGCTGATTCTGATGATGAATCTTTCGCCGTGTCGTCGGAAGTCTATATAGCCGGGTGATGTGGCCGAGTCACGTGCCAGCCATTGCCGTAGCTTGTTGCCGGATGGAAACCCTGGCGTGAAATCTCTGCACTTGGTGCGGAGACTTTCCCCGCCATGTCATCAGAGTTGTCGTAAGCCTTCAGGATAGTTTATACAAACTAGGCAGGTATGGCGCACCAATCCTTACACGAGCATAGTCCGGTTTCAGCTATCTTTTCGCTGGGCAACGGCTGCGCCTTTCGGCACGGCTCTTATTTGCTTAAGACGCGAGAAGAGGGGCAACACTCGTCATAGTGGTTTTTCTCCGATCAGAGTTTTCTCTGCGCTTGTTCGCGATTCGCCTGCCTCAAGTCGAGCATGACTGTATCGGACTTTTCGTGCCTATCGCTGCGCCTCTGATCCCACCTAGACTCTGGTTCTGTTTGCTTCCTTGCTTCCTATCTCGTCTCTGACTAGCTACGACTAATCTAAAGGTTTCCTCCTGCTCCCCGATCTATCCAACTATTTTTCCCGGACTTCCGTTGGTAAGAAGCCGATCCCTGAAGTCGGGCCGACTGCGACCAGGGTGTCACATTCGAGAACATAACTAGAAAGACGAAGACAACCGCAAGCTGCAAAGCGTTGCAAATGCTCGGCTACAAGACGCCATCGTGACCCTCGAAACGGCGCAAGTCGAACAACGAAGGGAGCAAGCGGTGTATAACCGCAACGTGGAAATATGGGCAGGGAAATAGGAAGAGAAGGTTGAATACCTCTACAAACAGCAACAGCGAATAAAGGAAAAAATCGCTCGAGCGGAGAAAAAATTGAAGGCTGTAGAGGTAAGGACAGGGAAGGCGAAGGAAAAGGCCCCAGAGTGGGTAAACACCACCCCAAGAGGAGGATCGCGGGCAGAAAGATCAGCAACAAGGGAAACTCTGGCAGGTGCAGGAATGTCCCCTCCTCCTCCCCCCCCAAGACGTCCGGTGACTAACCTTGGAGGTGATCCCTCGGATGAGGAACCATCGGATGATGACGATTCCATCCCCTTGCCGCGTCGTTCGCCGCCCCGTCACCGAAACGCTCCGCTACCAAGAGAAGACAATGAAGACAAAGAGAGTCGCTTCGCTCGGATCATCGCTGCTGCCGTCTCCGCATCAAACATGAGGGCCATCAAACTTCAAATGAAAGAGCCCAAGCCGTTCGATGGCAAGCAAAGGACAACCTTCCGTCCATGGTGGGACTCAGTCGAAGAATATCTTGAGTTCCACCCAGAGACAAATGAGCAGCAGAAGATAGCGTGGGTGGGATCCCGACTGGAAGGAACAGCGGCAGAATGGCATCAGGCCCGTCGTGAAAGCCTGAGGCAGCTACACTTGGAAGATAGGTGGCAGACGTATCAAGAGGCACTCAAGGAGGCGTACCGCGAAACGCAGGAAGGAGCGAACGCATTAAGAAGGATGTGGGCCCTCGAATACAAAGGAGACATCCAGGCTTACATGACCTCCTTCCGATCGCTCAACATGATCGCTCGCGCCACCGGCGAACCGCTACAAGACATAGTGTCACGGCTCGCGATGGAATAACGAAGGGAGGGTCGGCACAAGGATCGGGAGAGTTGGGGGGCAGTTCAGAGGCAGTGTGTGACACCCCGTAGCTATCGGAGGACACGACGGTCGCAAGAGATGTGATTAGATAGTTCGGGTAATTAGAATAGAGTTGCGAGCCGAAAGGATAGTTAGAAGCCATCAAGGACAAGATAGGAAGGAGGGAGCAAACGGATTCCAGAGTCTAGACAGTGATCGGAGATGCGGGTGATCGGGATAACAGTCCAGAGGACTTTGAGATCTCCGTTCATAGGGCCCCGCAGTAGGAACACCAATCCAGGGAAAAACTGTTATGACGAGAGAATCGAACATCGACCGATGGGGGCAGAGAACTTCGAGCGAAGAACTCTGCCGGCGCATGAGGGAGATAATTGCTCGGGAACTCCAATCTATCTTGGGCGCGTGGTGCTTACCACCTGCCTAGTCGAGAAGACTATCTGAAGAGAGCTGACGACGACTCAAGGCTAGGCCGCGGAACTCCGATGCAAAGGGAGCAACGGAGCTACGTTAGGCCGCACTATAAAGGAATCACGTGCTGAGGATCGGGACGACTATAAGTCGAACCGAGCAAGCAACCGAACCAAACTACAATCATCGCACCGAACAAATCATCGAACAAACAGCCTCAAGATTATTCCGTTGTGAATTATCGAAATCCCTGACTTTTATTCTATCCTCGATATTACCATAGACTCCGACGACACAAACCCGTCCCAGTCTCACACAGTGCACTGGCAGTGCAAGGATGAGTCGCAGAGGATTGGGGGCTGTGTGCAGGGAGCAAGGATAGCGCAGTAATGAGTCGCAGGAGATTGGGGCTGTGTGCAGGAAGCAGGCGTAGCGCGGCTGCGCACGGTATGAGTCACGGAAGTGGGGTACCGGCAAGGTGGATTTTTCAAGGTCTGGCACACGCCCACGGTCATTGTCAGGTTGCGGGAAGAAGTGAAAGATTTTCTATATAAACGGGCCGTTGCCCCTCTGTATTTAGTTCTTCACGCAACAACTTGTTAATTCAACCATTGTTACCTCTGTCCTTGCCTCGGCTGCCGTCTGCGCCGTAGTCTTTGTCCCTGCCTCTGTTCTCAGTTGCCGTCTGCACTGAGCCCTGCCTCACCTTGTCCCCTGAACCCGTGTTGCCTCTACCGAACTTAGAACCCGGTCCCCAGCCCGACTTCGCTACCTGGAGCCTTGCCCGACCGTGCCGTTACACGTGGAGCACAGTTCTTCACCAAGATTGACCTGAAGAATGGGTATCACCTGGGACACATCAAAGAAGGGGACGAGTGGAAGACAGCATTCCGAACACGTTATGGCCTCTACGAATTTCTCATTATGCCGTTTGGGCTGTCCAACGCACCTGCTACCTTCCAGGACATGATTAATCATATCTCCCGGGATATGATTGATGTCGGCCTCGTTGCCTATATTGACGACCTTCTCATCTACGCCTCTACCAGGGCGGAGCATGATGAAATAGTCAAAGAAGTCCTGCGACGTCTGACGGCTAACAAACTGGCCGTATCAGCGGAAAAATGCGAGTGGAGGAAGCATGAGGTGGAATTCCTAGGCTACATAGTCGGCCGAGAAGGAATCAAGATTGCAGGGGACAAAGTGGAAAGTGTGCTTGAGTGGGAAGTACCCCGGTCCCTGCGAGACGTTCAATCCTTTCTGGGCTTCGCTAACTTCTATCGCCGCTTTATCAAGGACTACTCGAGGGTCGCACGCCCGTTGACGGAGTCTACGAAAGGTGATAAGAAAGATTGGCAATGGACGCCCAAGATGCAGAAAGCCTTTGACGATCTGAAGAAACGCTTCACTACCGCTCCGATACTGGCTGTGACACCCCGATAGGTATCGGAGGTCACGACGGTCGCGAAAGATGTGATTAGATAGTCTGGGTGATTAGAATAGAGTTGCGAGCCAAAAGGATAGTTAGAAGCGATCGAGGACAAGATAGGAAGGAGGGAGCAAACGGAGTTCAGAGTCTAGACAGTGATCGGAGATGCGGGAAATCGCGATAACAGTCCAGAGGACTTTCAGATCTCCGTTCATAGGGCCCCGCAATAGGAACTTGGATCCAGGGAAAACTGTTATGACGAGAGAATCGAACATCGACCGATGGGGGCAGACAACTTCGAGCGAAGAACTCTGCCGGCGCATGAGGGAGATAATTGCTCGGAAACTCTGATCTATCTTGGGCGCGTGGTGTTTACCACCTGCCTAGTCGAGAAGACTATCTGAAGAGAGCTGACTACGACTCGAGGCTAGGCCGCGGAACTCCGATGCAAAGGAAGCAACGGAGCTACGTTAGGCAGCAATTTAGAGAAATCACGTGCTGCGGATCGGAACGACTACAAGTCGAACCGAGCGGGCAACCAAACCAAACTACAATCATCGCACCGAACAAACCATCAGAGAAACACCCTTAAGATTATTCCGTTGTGAATTATCGAAATCCCTGACTTTTATTCTACACTCGATAATACAATAGACTCCGACGGCCCGAACTGGTTCCAGTCTCACACTGGCCCACTTCCAACCCAACGAACCAGTTATCGTTGAAACAGACGCATCGGGTTTTGCCCTCGGTGCCGTCCTATCCCAGAAGGATGAAGAAGGAAGACTGCACCCTGTCGCCTACCATTCGAGGAAATTCTCTCCCGCGGAAATCAACTACGCAATACACGACAAAGAGCTACTCGCCATTGTCGACGCTTTCAACCACTGGAGACGATACCTCGAAGGCGCACAGCACCAAGTGCAAGTCTTTAGCGACCACCAGAACCTCGAGTACTTCACAACCACAGAAGTACTCAATCGACGCCAGGCACGATGGGCACAGGAGCTCGCCGGCATCGATTTCAAGATCTACTACCGACCCGGAAACCAGAATGGAAAACCTGATGCTCTTTCCCGGCGCCCGGAATACCGCCCTGAAAAAGGGGGGGGTGAGGATCAACCAATCACGACGATCCTGCACGGAAAACACTTTGCAGGAAAGAACAATGTCTCTTCGATCAGCACGGCTGGACACGGTACCCTCGTTTCTGATCTCGTCGGTACGGCTAACCTCTACCCCAACACGGAAATGGTCTTTGGAGTTTTTGGAGTTGGTGCGCGAGAAGGGAGGATGTGACGCTGAGTGGGAGAAAGCTCTCAAAAGCGTTGGTGAAGCGGCTTCTGAGGAACAGGAGCCGAATACCGGAAAGGGTAAGGAGGTAGCGGCACGTGGGAATTCCATGCCGAACGACCGCAAGGTCAAGGAGGATGCCGTTCGGAGCAGAGACTCTGAACGGATGAGCCAAAAGGCCGGGATACTGAGGGTGGAAGATGGATGTGTGTACCGGAAGGAGAACTTGTGGATACCGAACAACAAAGGCCTGATCCAGCAGATCCTGGAGTCAGAGCACGATACCAAAGTCGCCGGCCATATGGGCAAGGACAAGACGATCGAGTTGATTCGACGCAACTTTTGGTGGCCAAAAATGGACGAAGCCATCATCGACTTCGTGCGTGGCTGTCCTGAATGTCAAAAAAACAAGACAGCGCGACACCAACCCTATGGACTCCTAAACCCCCTCGAACTGCCTTACGCTCCATGGCAATCCATCGCTATGGACTTCATAACCGATCTACCCGTGTCTGAGGAATGCGACCAACTCTGGGTAGTCATCGACCGATTCACCAAGATGGCTCATTTCATTCCCCTACGAAAGGACGGCAAGACAGCCAGCGACCTCGCGAAAATCTTTGCCCGCGAAATCTGGCGCTTCCACGGCCTACCCTCGGATATTGTATCGGACAGAGATTCCCGCTTCACGTCGGATACGTGGAAGGAATTTATGAAGCTTTTACGCATCAAGGCAAGGATGTCTACAGCGTTTCACCCCCAAACAGACGGGCAAACAGAACGCCTCATCCTGTGAGACTGGAACGAGTTTGCATCATCGGAGTCTATGGTAATATCGAGTATAGAATAAAAGTCAGGGATTTCGATAATTCACAACGGAATAATCTTAAGGGTGTTTCTTCGATGGTTTGTTCGGTGCGATGATTGTGGTTTTTTGGTTCGGTTGCCCGCTCGGTTCGACTTATAGTTGTTCCGATCGTCAGCACGTGATTCCTCTAGAGTGCGGCCTAACGTAACTCCGTTGCTTCCTTTGCATCGGAGTTCCGCGGCCTAGCCTTGAGTCGTTGTCAGCTCTTTTCGGATAGTCTTCTCAACTAGGCAGGTGGTAAACACCACGCGCCCAAGATAGATCGGAGCTTCCGAGCAATTATCTCCCTCATGCGCCGGCAGAGTTCTTCGCTCGAAGTTGTCTGCCCCCATCGGTCCATGTTCGATTCTCTCGTCATAACAGCTTTTCCCTGGATCGGAGTTCCTACTGCGGGGCCCTATGAACGGAGATCTCAAAGTCCTCTGGACTGTTATCCCGATCTCCCGCAACTTCGATCACTGTCTAGACTGTGGAATCCGTTTGCTCCCTCCTTCCTGTCTTGTCTTTGATCGCTTCTAACTATCCTTTCGGCTCGCAACTCTATTCTAATCACCCGAACTATCTAATCACATCTCTTGCGACCGTGGTGACCTCCGATACCTATCGGGGTATCACACAACCAGGCGATCGAAGCATACCTCCGCTCGTTCGTCAACAAAGACCAAGACCACTGGGTCAGCCTCCTCACCATGGCTGAGTTTGCCTACAACAACTCGGTCACCACGGCTACTGGATTCTCACCGTTCTACGCGAACTACGGATTGCACCCAACAGCTAGCGGACTTACTGCGACGGACCCCATCAAACCCGCCAGCACGGTCTATGCGCACTGTATGCAGACTGTGCACGAGGAGACCATCAAGTCCCTTGAGCAAACACAGGAACGCATGCGCCGCTACGCCGACCGACGTCACCAAGAGGCCCCCGCTTATCAGGTAGGAGACCTGGTAATGCTCAGCGGACGGAATATACAAACCCGCCGCCCCTCGAGGAAACTGGACCACAAAAATCATGGCCCGTTCCAAATCTACAAGATCGTTTCCCCCCTTGCCGTCAAGCTCACGTTACCGCGGAAATGGAAGATACACAATGTCTTCCATGTCTCGCTGGTCGAACCCTACCGAGCAGGCAACCGAGATCCCCTCGACCCGTCGAAAATACTCAAGGAAGCGGATGACGTCGAGAGCAATGAGGAATACGATGTCGAGGAGGTTATGGGTAGCACCAAGAAAGGACAGCGCGTACGCTACCCCCGTGAAATGGCTCAACTATACCACCAAACGGGATTGGATTCATGAGCATTTCGACAACTTTTCAGTAGGTGGTCGGGAGAAACTGCGGGAATTCCACCGCAAGAATCCGGACGCACCGAGGGACTATCGGCTCACAGAAGACTGAGAGTTTTTTCCCACTGGGTTTTTCTCTTGAGTCGAGCGATAGTAGGATGCAGGGGTTGGAGGACTGCATTCACCGTACAAAGACTAGATAGAACTCCGCACACTTCGGGACGAAAGCGTCGGAGAGGGGAGATGGTGTCACACCCTGGTCGCAGTCGGCCCGACTTCAAGGTCCAGCTTCTTACCAACGGAAGTTCGGGAAAAAGAGTTAGATAGATCGGGGAACAGGAGGGAACCTTTAGATTAGTCGTAGCTAGTCAGAGACGAGATAGGAAGGAAGGAAGGAAATGGAACCAGAGTCTAGGTGGGATCAGAGGCGCTGCGATACGCACGAAAAGTCCGATCCAGTCATGCTTGACTTGAGGCCTCATTCCTGCATTGCCGCCTGCGCAGCCGCCTGCGCAGCCCTGCGCTACCTTCCAACCCCTTTTTCGACTCTTCCTCGAACGTTCCGTTGTGAGCCGTGACAGTAGCCCCTCCTAAGGCTCGAGTTCCCACGAGAGCAAGTTGGACTGGTCCAGGCTTCATCGGGTACCGTTGGTGGAAGTCGTCCACCGCTTGTACGTCTGCCAGGTTCTCCTCGGGTTCCCACGTCGGTGCTGCGAAACCCCTACACTTGACCAGGTACTGGAGTCTCCCCCTCAGCGTTTGGCTGTCCAGCACTTCCTCCACCTCCCATTCTTCCTGGTCGTTCATGATTACCGGCAATGGTGGCGGCAGGATCTGGCCAGGGAGGGGGTCGTCGGCGGATGCGTGGAGGAGGGACACTGGGAAGGTGCGGTGCTCCTGGATGGTTTTGGGGATGTCTAGTTCGTATGCGTGGGTTCCGATGGCTCTGGTAATCCGATAGGGTCCGTGGTGCTTGTTTTCCAGTTTCCGGCTCGGTCGCTCGGTCCTCCAGTTTTGGCCGTCCACCCATACCAAGTCCCCAGGATGGAAGGCCGGTGCGGGGGTTCGGTGCTGGTCCGTGTTGTCCTGCTGCCGTGCCTGGGCATAGCGCATCTTGCTGCGGGAAACGTCGTGGATCTGCTGGAGTCGCTCTGCCGCTGTCTGTGCCTCTCGTTCTTCGTTCGTGTCGGTTCGGATGTCAAGCTCGAAGTCACAACGGGGGTGGTACCCTAGGTTAGCAAAGAACGGGGACAGGGTGGTGGTGTCGGATGCCTGGTTGTTGCCAGCGAACTCTGCCAAGAATAGGTAGTCAACCCAGTCGTCCTGCAGGTAGCTCACGTATGCTCGGAGTTGTTGTTCCATGATTGCGTTCATCCTTTCTGTTTGGTCGTCGGTCTGATGGTGGAACGCGGTGGAGAGCCGTGCGTCGATCTTCAGGCAGGCGCACAGGTGTTTCCAGAATCGTGACGCGAACTGGGGGCCTCGGTCCGAGACAATGGTGTCGGGTAGCCCGTGGTATCTGAAGATCCGGTCGCAGAACAGTTCCGCCAGTCCCTCCGAGGTGATGGTCGTGTTGCAAGGGAGTAGGTGTCCTTGCTTGGTGAGCCGGTCCACGAAGACACATATGGCGTCGAATCCTTTCGAGGGCGGCAGTCCGGTTACGAAATCGACGGAGATGTGTTGCTAGGGTTTCTCAGGTACAGGGAGCGGGCGGAGGACGCCATAGGGTGCATGTTGGGTTGACTTGGTCCGTCTGCAAGTGTCGCAGTTCCTGACGGACCGGTCAACATCCTTCCGCATCTGGGGCCAGTAGTAGTTCCGGACCAGGGGTTCCAAGGTCTTTGCTCTTCCAGGGTGACCCATAGCCGGTGAGCCGTGGTGGTCCTGGATAAGGCGCAGCCGGAGTGGGTCGTTGTGAGACTGGAACGATTTTGGTCGTCGGAGTCGATTGATAGAATAGGATAAGAATGAAGATAGTTAGTATTCTTTCTTTCACAAGCGGAATAATCTCAAGGGGTAGTGTCGATGGTTTTCTGGTCGCTGATTCTGATGATGAATCTTTCGTCGTGTCGTCGGAAGTCTATATAGTTGGGTGATGTGATCGAGTCACGTGCCAGCCGTTGCCGTAGTTTGTTGCCGGATGGAACCCCTGGCATGAAATCTCTGCACTTGGTGCGGAGACTTTCTCCGCCATGTCATCAGAGTCGTCGTAAGCCTTCAGGATAGTTTATACAAACTAGGCAGGTATGGCGCACCAATCCTTACCCGAGCATAGTCCGGTTTCAGCTATCTCCCCGCTGGGCAACGGCTGCGCCTTTCGGCACGGCTCTTATTTGCTTAAGACGCGAGAAGAGGGGCAACACTCGTCATAGTGGTTTTTCTCCGATCAGAGTTTCCTCTGCGCTTGTTCCGCGATTCGCCTGCCTCAAGTCAAGGATGACTGTATCGGACTTTTCGTGCGTATCGCTGCGCCTCTGATCCCACCTAGACTCTGGTTCCGTTTGCTTCCTTCCTTCCTATCTCGTCTCTGACTAGCTACGACTAATCTAAAAAATCCCCTCCTGTTCCCCGATCTATCTAACTATCTTTCCTGAACTCCCGTTGGTAAGCAGCCGGACTCTGAAGCCGGGCCGACTGCGACCAGGGTGTCACAGTCGTGTTCGGGGACGTAGAGGCAATCGCGATAACGCAGTTGTCCGTTGGCTTCGTTGCAGTCGGCAAGCGAGATGTCTTTCGAGTGGCGTGTCCCGTTTCTTAGTAGTTGGAGGATCTTGTTCGGCGCTGGGTCTACCTGGTATGCTACGGTTATCAGGGTAGAGAGTGCCGGACGGGGTACTTCCGATGGGTTGGTCGCTGACAATCTCAGTTCTTCCTGCAGGTTCTGGGGTTTGAGGACTGCTTGTTGGTTCGCCAGCAGTCTTTCATCCCCCTCCTTAGGGAGGTCTCCTGACCTCCTGGTCAAGGCATCCGGTTTTCCTCCTGCTTTCCCTGGTCGGTAGACAATTTTGAAGTTGAAACGGGACAGGAATTCCGACCATTGTGCTTGCCGGCAGTTGAACAACTTGGTTGACATGAAGTATTCCAAGTTCTTGTGGTCGCTCAGGACTTGGATCGGATGCGCGGCCCCTTCAAGGTGCGGTCTCCATTCCTAAAAGGCCCGAACGATTGCCAACAATTCCTCGTCGTAGATTTCGTAATTGCATTCTGCCGGGGAGTTTTTCTTTGAATAAACGGCAACCGGGTGCAAGATTCCATCGTCGTCGTACTGGGAGAGGATACCGGCCGATACCTAATCCGAGGCATCAGTTTCCACCACTATTTCCCGGTCGTAGTCGAAATGTCGGAGTATCGGGGCGGTAGTGAAGGTAGTTTTGAGAGTGTCGAAGGCTTGCTGTTGGTCAATACTTCATTCGAAGGGGACGTAACTCCCATTTTCCTTTTTTGTCATCGCCGTCAGGGGAAATACCACCTTGGAGTAGTCCTGAATAAAGTGTCGGTAGAAGTTCGCAAAGCCCAAGAAACACTGCACATCCGTTACTGTCGTCGGTTTCTCCCATTCGAGTACGCAAGAGACTTTGGCAGGATCCATCTTAATCCCCTCCGTGGTTATGATCAGGCCCAGGTATTTGACCTCCGTCTGGTGGAAGTGGCATTGTTGCGGGTACAAGTGCAGTCCTGCCGATGAAAAGGCGCGTAACACCTTGGTGACCTGTTTTCAGTGTTCTTCCAGTGACTCGCTGTAGATGAAGACGTCGTCTAGGAAGGCGGTACAGAAGTCGTCCAGGAACGGTTGTAAAACGTCGTTGATCAGGGCTTGGAAGTCGGCTGGCGCATTTGTTAGCCCGAAGGGCATTACCAACGATTCGAAAAGTCCGTAGCGGGTCCGGAAGGCCGTTTTCCATTCCTCCCCTTCTGGCATTCGTACCAGTTTGTAAGCACCGCGGATGTCCAGTGTTGTGAAATACTTTGCACCGGATAGTCGCATCAGGGTTTCCTGAAAAGGGGAAGTGGGTAGCGGTTCTTGATGGTTCCTTCGTTCAGGCCTCGATAGTCCACACACAGTGGCAGAGAGCCGTCCGATTTTTTGACAAACAGGATCGGTGATGCCGCTGGTGATGAGGAGGCACGGATGAATCCCTTGCTCAGATTGTCGTCAAGCCATTCCTTGAGTGCGATCAACTAGGTTTTCAAGAGCGAATAGAGGGGTCCGTAAGGGGGCACAAATCCTTCTTTTAGTGGGATCTTGTGGTCGTATTGCCGGTGGGGTGGTAGCTTCTGCGCCAACCTCTCAGAGAAGAGGTGGAGAAATTTGTGGTATTCGGGGGGAATGTGGGCGGTTGAGCTTAGTTTCTCTTCGGATAGAGCTTCATCAATCTCCGTCAGGGTCGTGGCGAAGATGGTGAGGTTCTCCTTTTCCGCCATCTGCTGGAAAGGCTTTATTCGGAGGGCCGAGATTCTGACCGTGGGTTTTCTCTGGTTAGCGTCCTGCTGGTGCTCTTTGATCTGGGGAGACGTAATGCATCGGGCCACAATGTCGCCGGCCCCCGCGCTTTCTGCTGGCTCTTCCAGAGCTACGTTTGGTGCGACAGCGTAGGGTAGTTCTGGTGGGTCCGTGGTGATACCGTGGGCTACTGTAGGTACCGTGTTGCAGTGTGGAGTGCAATATTTGGAACCAACGGTGAGGGTGCGGGAGCTGAATCGGATGGCCACGTCGTGTAGGTCCATCCAGGGAATTCCGAGTACGATTGGGTAGTGCCCCAGCTTGGTGACGAACATGGGGAGTTCTTCGTGGTGCTCTTGGATTGACAGGGTAGTGGTGGCGACGTGTGTGATGTCGCCGGACTCGATGGGGCGGCCGTCGATGACCTCAAGGGCGCGCGGGAATTCTAGGGGTACGAGGGGTAGGTTGTGATGGCGGGCGAAGTCTTTGTCTACAAAGGCAATTTCTGTTGCTAAACAATCGATCAGTGCATGCGTGGCAATGGTTTTGTCACCAAACGAAAGGTTACATAGCACAACGAGATGTTTTCCTTCCGTTGATGATTCCTCCACTACCATCCCAGACACTGACAAATTGGACAAACGAAAATGAGTAGAAAAGGGAGAAAAAGACTTATCCTGGGTACAACCAACAACGGTGCCATCAAGCGGTTGTTGGTCTAGGCTTTTCCCGACTGTCCCTGGTTGTCGCCACAGTTCTGGGTGCAGTTGTGGTAGGGATGGTCGGGGGTCGGAGTTCCGGGCTGGTCAAGGCCCAGCTGTGCTGCTGCAGCGCGGAAAGGGCTGCGGTTCTTGTTGGGGCAGTGTCAGGCCATATGGCCACTGGCTCCGCAGTACAGGCAACGACCTTCACGGAGCCGGGCTGCACACTCTTGGTCAGAGATTTTCCAGCTGTTCGCGCTAAGGTGCATGGGCCCCGGGGGTGCCGGTGTCGTGTTCGTGGAGTGGGGGACAAGGTTCTGAGGCTGGTGACGGGGCTGGGTTTGGGTTTGGTTGGCCGGCGGGGAGGAGGTGTGTGGTTTGTTCGGGTTGCGGCGTCCTTCACGCAGCTGGGGGGCGCGCAACTCTGAGTCCAAGCTTTGGCATAGTGCCACAAACTGGTTGTAGGTCAACCCATGGGTGCGGCCCACGGGTTGCCGGTGGAGTTCGATAGAAACACCCTCGCGCAACGCGTCGAGCTTTGCGTGCTCGTCCCAGTTCAGCTTGGACACCAGTCGCTGGAACTCCGCGAGATAGGATGTGAAGTCCTTGTTTCCTTGTTTCAGGCAGTGGAGTTCGGCTCGGGCTTTAGCGGCTGGATCAGGGTCGCCAAAGGCGTTCTCGAGGATGGTGATCATTGCATCGGCGTCGGTCAGGCTGATGATGTTGTTCCAGATGTAGGGGAGGATCTGATTCAAGGCGGTCGAAGGTGTACGCCAATCTGAGTGCTGGTGACGGGAAACGGGTGGGGTCGCTATATAGCTTTGGTCGGAGTTGGGCCACGAATCCCTCAAGCTTTTCCCTGGTACTGTCGAACATGGCAGGTACCGGGACACGTTCTGCACGGCCCTGGGGTTGAGTTTTTAGGGTGGCAAGGCGGTTAGCGATGCGGCGGGAGTTGGCGAGTTGTTCTTCGAGGTTGTCTACTCGCCAGGTTGGTGCTGCTGTGGGGGACTGGGTAATTGCGCGTGCGATGATTTGGAATTGGTTATACAACCCTATCAGGGTCGCATTGCCGGCGGGTGTATCATGGTTTACGATGATTTCGAGTTGTTCGTAGATGGCGGAGGGAATTTGTCGGTAGTAGGGTGGTGCCACCAGTACTTCCTCCTGCTGGGGAAGGTCTGGTGCTGGGGTGTTGGTGGCCATGGTCTTTCGCTAGGTGGAGAGATGCGCGACGCAACAAAGTGTAACGGTACGGTCGGGCTAGGCTCCAGATAGCGAAGCCGGGCGGGTGATCGGGGACTAGGCGGGGCTGAGACGAGGCGGGCTCAGAGGACGACGCAGAGCAGGGCTCAGTGCTGACGGCAACTGAGAAACAAGGACAGAGACAAGGACTACGGCGCAGACGGCAGCCGAGGCAAGGACAGAGGTAACAGTTGTTGTATTAACAAGTTGTTGCGTGAAGAACTAATTACAGAGGCGCTTCGGCCCGCTTATATAGGAAATCCTCCACTTCTTCCCGCAACCTAACAATGACCGTGGGCGTGTGCCAGACACTGAGAAATTCTCCTCGCCGATACCCCGCTCCAGTGACTCACAGCCTGCGCTGCCGCGCTACCCCTGTCTCCAACACACAGCCCCAATTCCTGCGACTCATTCCTGCATTGCCGCCCGCGCAGCCCCCTGCGCAGCCCCTGCGCTACCTTCCAACCCCTGTTCCGACTCTTGCGCGCACGTTGCGTTGTGAGCCGTGACAGTAGGCATCGCAATCGTCCAAGGGAGCCACTTCGAAGGTTTCGTTGGTGTAGTTCCTCCGGTGTTGGAGGAGCATCGGCATTGTATAATATTCCCCGGCTCCTTTCACTATGGTTCCGTGGAAGTCCTTGATTTCCACCGGCTTGGGTCGTTGAATGAGGGGCAACCCAAGTTCTCGTGCAAGGCTTCGTTTGACGATCGGAATGGCACATCCTGTGTCGAGGAGTACTCGGATCCGTCGTCGCTTGTGCTCAGACCAGAGGAGCATCATTTCTGTGATTGGTCGTGGTCCGCTGACAGGTTTTGGCGGCTCACACCCTGAGGCCCGCGGCGCGGTTGGACTCGTAGAAATCGGTTGGTCCGTTCGGCTTCGCTTATCTCTGGATTCGCTTTCGATATCCTGAGGCCGTGGTCTCTTCATTCCGCAAATATATACACCTGGCCGCCCAGTCTGCGGAGTGCTGGGGCCGCTCAAAAATCCTCCAGCTCGCTCTCATTCCTCTCCCAGAATGGAGGTGCCTCCGTCATTGCTTCATCCTCCATGTGACACCCTGGTCGCAGTCGGCCCCGACTTCAGGGTTTGGCTTCTTACCAACGGGAGTTCGGGAAAAATAGTTAGATAAGATCGGGAACAGGAGGTGTGAGACTGGAACGATTTCGGTCGTCGGAGTCGATTGATAGAATAGGATAAGAATGAAGATAGATAGTATTCTTTTCTTTCACAAGCGGAATAATCTTAAGGGGTAGTGTCGATGGTTTTCTGGTCGCTGATTCTGATGATGAATCTTTCGTCGTGTCGTCGGAAGTCTATATAGTTGGGTGATGTGATCGAGTCACGTGCCAGCCGTTGCCGTAGTTTGTTGCCGGATGGAACCCCTGGCGTGAAATCTCTGCACTTGGTGCGGATACTTTCTCCGCCATGTCATCAGAGTCGTCGTAAGCTTTCAGGATAGTTTATACAAACTAGGCAGGTATGGCGCACCAATCCTTACCCGAGCATAGTCCGGTTTCAGCTATCTCCCCGCTGGGCAACGGCTGCGCCTTTCGGCACGGCTCTTATATGCTTAAGACGCGAGAAGAGGGGCAACACTCGTCATAGTGGTTTTTCTCCGATCAGAGTTTCCTCTACGCTTGTTCCGCGATTCGCCTGCCTCAAGTCAAGGATGACTGTATCGGACTTTTCGTGCGTATCGCTGCGCCTCCGATCCCACCTAGACTCTGGTTCCGTTTGCTTCCTTTCTTCCTATCTCGTCTCTGACTAGCTACGACTAATCTAAAAAATCCCCTCCTGTTCCCCGATCTATTTAACTATCTTTCCAGAACTCCCGTTGGTAAGCAGCCGGACTCTGAAGTCGGGCCGACTGCGACCAGGGTGTCACACCATCTCCCCTCTCCGACGCTTTCGTCCCGAAGCGTGCGGAGTTCTATCTAGTCTATATACGGTGAATGCAGTCCTCCAACCCCTGCATCCTACTATCGCTCGACTCAAGAGAAAAACCCAGTGGGAAAAAACTCTCAGTCTTCTGTGAGCCGATAGTCCCTCGGCGCGTCCGGATTCTTGCGGTGGAATTCCCGCAGTTTCTCCCGACCACCTACTGAAAAGTTGTCGAAAGGCTCATGAGTCCAATCTCGTTTGCTGGGATAGTTGAGCCATTTCACGAGGTAGAGTACGCGCCGTCCTTTCTTGGTGCTACCCATAACCTCCTCGACATCGTATTCCTCATTGCTCTCGACGTCATCCGCTTCCCGGTGTATTTTCGACGGGTCGGGGGGATCTCGGTTGCCTGCTCGGTAGGGTTCGACAAGCGAAACATGGAAGACATTGTGTATCTTCCATTTCCGCGGTAGCGTGAGCTTCACGGCGAGGGGGGAAACGATCTTCTCGATTTGGAACGGGCCATGATTTTTGTGGTCCAGTTTCCTCGAGGGGCGGCGGGTTTGTATATTCCGTCCGCTGAGCATTACCAGGTCTCCTACCTGATAAGCGGGGGCCTCTTGGCGACGTTGGTCGGCGTAGTGGCGCATGCGTTCCTGTGCTTGCTCAAGCGACTTGATAGTCTCCTCGTGCACAGTCTGCATCCAGTGCGCATAGACCGTGCTGGCGGGGTTGAGGGGGTTCGCCGCAGCAGGTCCGCTAGCTGTTGGGTGAAATCCTTAGTTCGCGTAGAACGGCGAAAATCCAGTAGCCGTGGTGACCGAGTTGTTGTAGGCAAACTCAGCCATGGGGAGGAGGCTAACCCAGTCGTCTTGGTCTTTGTTGACGAAGGAGCGGAGGTATGCTTCGATCGTCTGGTTCAGGCGTTCTGTTTGCCCGTCTGTTTGGGGGTGAAACGCTGTAGACATCCTTGCCTTGATGCCTAAAAGCTTCATAAATTCTTTCCACGTATCCGACGTGAAGCGGGAATCTCTGTCTGATACAATATCCGAGGGTAGGCCGTGGAAGCGCCAGATTTCGCGGGCAAAGATTTTTGCGAGGTCGCTGGCTGTCTTGCCGTCCTTTCGTAGGGGAATGAAATGAGCCATCTTGGTGAATCGGTCGATGACTACCCAGAGTTGGTCGCATTCCTCAGACACGGGTAGATCGGTTATGAAGTGCATAGCGATGGATTGCCATGGAGCGTAGGGCAGTTCGAGGGGGTTTAGGAGTCCATAGGGTTGGTGTCGCGCTGTCTTGTTTTTTTGACATTCAGGACAGCCACGCACGAAGTCGATGATGGTTTCGTCCATTTTTGGCCACCAAAAGTTGCGTCGAATCAACTCGATCGTCTTGTCCTGGCCCATATGGCCGGCGACTTTGGTATCGTGCTCTGACTCCAGGATCTGCTGGATCAGGCCTTTGTTGTTTGGTATCCACAACTTCTCCTTCCGGTACACACATCCATCTTCCACCCTCAGTATCCCGGCCTTTCGACTCATCCGTTCAGAGTCTCTGCTCCGAACGGCATCCTCCTTGACCTTGCGGTCATTCGGCACGGAATTCCCACGTGCCGCTACCTCCTTACCCTTTCCGGTATTCGGCTCCTGTTCCTCAGAAGCCGCTTCACCAACGCTTTTGAGAGCTTTCTCCCACTCAGCGTCAGATCCTCCCTTCTCGCGCAGCAACTCCAAAAACTCCAAAGACCATTTCCGTGTTGGGGTAGAGGTTAGCCGTACCGACGAGATCAGAAACGAGGGTACCGTGTCCAGCCGTGCTGATCGAAGAGACATTGTTCTTTCCTGCAAAGTGTTTTCCGTGCAGGATCGTCGTGATTGGTTGATCCTCACCCCCCCCTTTTTCAGGGCGGTATTCCGGGCGCCGGGAAAGAGCATCAGGTTTTCCATTCTGGTTTCCGGGTCAGTAGTAGATCTTGAAATCGATGCCGGCGAGCTCCTGTGCCCATTGTGCCTGGCGTCGATTGAGTACTTTTGTGGTTGTGAAGTACTCAAGGTTTTGGTGGTCGCTAAAGACTTGCACTTGGTGCTGTGCACCTTCGAGGTATCGTCTCCAGTGCTTGAAAGCGTCGACAATGGCGAGTAGCTCTTTGTCGTGGATTTCGTAGTTGATTTCCGCGGGAGAGAATTTCCTCAAATGGTAGGCAACAGGGTGCAGTCTTCCTTCTTCATCCTTCTGGGATAGGACGGCACCGAGGGCAAAATCCGATGCGTCTGTTTCAACGATAAATGGTTCATTGGGTTGGAAGTGGGCCAGTATCGGAGCTGTAGTGAAGCGTTTCATCAGATCGTCAAAGGATTTCTGCATCTCGGGCGTCCATTGCCAATCCTTCTTATCACCTTTCGTAGACTCCGTCAACGGGCGCGCGACCCTCGAGTAGTCCTTGATAAAGCGGCGATAGAAGTTAGCGAAGCCCAGAAAGGATTGAACGTCTCGCAGGGATTGGGGTACTTCCCACTCAAGCACACTTTCCACTTTGTCCCCTGCCATCTTGATTCCTTCTCGGCCGACTATGTAGCCGAGGAATTCCACCTCATGCTTCCTCCACTCGCATTTTTCCGCTGATACGGCCAGTTTGTTAGCCGTCAGACGTCGCAGGACTTCTTTGACTATTTCATCATGCTCCGCCCTGGTAGAGGCGTAGATGAGAAGGTCGTCAATATAGGCAACCAGGCCGAGATCAATCATATCCCGGAAGACATGATTAATCATGTCCTGGAAGGTAGCAGGTGCGTTGGACAGTCCAAACGGCATAACGCGATATTCGTAGAGGCCATAACGTGTTCGGAATGCTGTCTTCCACTCGTCCCCTTCTTTGATGCATACCAGGTGATACCCATTCTTCAGGTCAATCTTGGTGAAGAACTGTGCTCCACGGATCCTGTCTTGTAGTTCAGACATGAGTGGGAGTGGGTATCGATTGGCGATAGTGACGCGGTTGAGTCCTCGATAGTCGACGCAAAGGCGAAGACCACGTCCATGGGCTTTTGGGACGAAGAGAATGGGGGCTCCCGCGCTGGAGGTGGACCGACGTATCTTTCCAGTCCGTAGCATGTCCTTCAACCATTCTCGGAGGGCTTCGAGCTCTGCTTCTGAGAGGGCATAGATCGGACCCCAAGGAGGTGTGGTATCTTCCTTGAGCCGGATCTCGTCGTCGTAGGAGCGGTGTTCCGGAAGTGCATCTGCGGCTTCTTTTCCCATGATATCAAGAAAGTCGCGGAATTCTTCTGGTATCTGTTCCAAGGGGTCCGCCACCAGCTCAACGGCCGCGGCGTATCCTATTACCCTAGCGTCCGGATTGTTTGCAATCTCCGGATCATAGCTTAGGGGAAACTCCGTTGCTGCGTGCTTGGTGTAGTTCTTCAAATAGGAGGGGCTGTTGAAGCGGAGTTCGGGGGTGTCCCAAGCACCTTGTGGGGTGTGCTTGGCTATCCACCAGTAGGGGAGGAACGCGTCCACTCCCGGTTCGAGGGAGGTCATCTCGAAGACTTCTTGGGAGTAGTGGTTCCGGTGTTGGAGGAGAAGGGGCATTGTATAATATTGGCCGCCTCCTTTGATGGGTTCGCCGGTAAAGCCACGCAAGCTGACGGCTTGTTCGTGCTTCTGCCGGGGAATCTTTAACCGCGAAGATAGGGAGGAGTCCAGGAGGGGGGTAGAACAGCCGGTGTTTAGTAACACTCGGATTCGGCTTTGTTGTTTGTTGCCCCAGTGTAACATCATCTCCACTATCGGTCGGTTTCCGTTTCTTGGCTTGGGCGCGGACGTAGGGGTTGTCCGTCTTCGCTTATCCCGTTCGTTTTTTGAGGGTTCGGGACCCGGCCGTTTTCTGGATGTGCCGCATATATACACCGTGGTCTTAGGCTGCGGCATGCCTTGACCTAACAAAAATCCTGCTCCTCGTCCGAACCTTCCGCCCAGACGGGAGGGACATCTCTCATGGCCTCGTCCCTGATATCCACTGCAGCGGTTTTGGGTGCCTTGGATTTTGGTGGTTCCAATGAGTCATTTGCGCCGCGCTTTCGCTTGTTTGCGCCTGCGATTTTTCGTGGGGCTGGGGGAAGTTGGGTGTTACCGACCGTCTTCGCTGCATAGCAGGCAAGCGCTCGGTGTCCTTCTCTTCCACATCTCATGCAGCCACCGGATTTCTTGTGGGCGTCTATCTCCTGCTGAGGGACCCCATCCAATGCTGCCTTCATCCCATCCCAGATCCCCTCCTCTTTACCCGTCCGGGAACCGGACTGACCACCTCGGCTCGAATCTCCCTTCGGCCGGTGGTCCTCCTTTTTCTTTCCCTGGCTTTTCGGCCCCTTGCCAGATTCCTTCGAGCCACCACTCGAACTCTGGCCACCCGATCCACCCCTCTCCTTTGATTTCAACAGCGCCTTCTTGCGCTCCACGTGCCGTCCTGCTTCGTAGGTCGCGTGTAGGAACGGCTCGTCTTCCCGGAAGATTCCCGCGTTCTGGGCAAAGCGCATATCGATGATATCAGCAGGCATGTCTTTATCGATCATGTCCTGCAAGGCTTCTCCGGTGACTTGAGCGTGGAGATTCAACGCTCTGAATGAGGTGAGGTATGATTTGATGTCTCCCTTGTAACGAAGGGCCCACATCTTGTCCAATGCCTCTCCGGCCTCACGGGGGTCCAGGTATTCTTCCTGATTAGCGTCTGCGTACGCTTGCCAGGTGTCCCGACGTCGCAAGGTCCTTCGCCGTGCCTGGTGCCATTCCAGTGCCTCATGGGTAAGCAACGTGCCTATCCACACGATGCGCTGGCGGTCCTCGGTCCGCGGATAGAAGTCAAGGTATTGTTCCACCGCGTCCCACCAAGGGCGGAAGGGGGTGGTAGGCTTCCCGTCAAAGCTCTTTGGATTGCTGAGACGGAGCTTTTGCACTCCTTCTTGGGAAGCTCTGAATGCTTCCGAGAGAACTCTAGCGAAGCGACGTTGGTCGGTCTCGTTAGGTTCGGGAGATGCGCGAGTCACCCTCGGTCGGCGCGGAGGAGGGCTTGGCGAATGCCTGTTGTTTTCGTCCATCGGGTCGTCGTCCGATGGCGGCCCACCTGGGGGAAGTACTGGAGGTCTCGGGGGGATTGGTGGTGCTCCTCCTCCTCGGGTGCCACTACTCTGAAGTGGTGGGTAAGAGTCCGTTGACTGAGATCTTGGCGGGCTCCTGTGGGCCCACGGGGGTGTAGCGTCGCGGGGTGCCCGGCCGCGAAGGGAGACTTCTCGGGTTGCCCTTTTTGTTTTGGCTAATGCGTCTGCGAGTTTCTTCTGTTCTGACGCGAGCCGAGCCGTCTCCGCTTCCTGCTGTGCTGCCCATCTTTCCAGGTTTTGTCGGTACTGGGCCTGCTCCCGTTGGCGTTCGAGATCTGCCGTCTGGAGGAATACCATCGCGTCTTTCATGCGTGGATTCGCTTCTTCCTGGATGAAGATTCGCCGTGTGGCATCGTTCGTTTTTTCGGTGATCATGTCCCAGACATCGCTACTGAAGGCCTGTGCCGCGTTTGCGATTGCGGATAGCTCCGTGCGCAACCATTCTTGTTGGACCGTTGCGTCTGAGTTCTGGAGGTCGAACAGGTACTGGCAACCGCGATAGAGTGCCTCGTAGTTTTGTTCGATTTCTCGCATTCGGCGGTTCCCGTGGTCGAAGGTTTTGTCACAGGCGACGTAGAGGGATCGGAGGTCCCTTTGCGCCGTGCGATGGAGGTTGATCATCATCCGGACCCAGTCTGCGGGGCTGCGAACTTCGACGGTTGAGTCATCGATAGAGGTATCATTGATGACCTCTTGGAGGGATCGTGGGCGCTCCAGTCGAAGCATATCCACGTTGGAGGATGGTGCGGCAATCGGTCTGGAGGGGGATGCCATTTCGTAGGTGGTAATTCTTTAGAAAAGGATCGATTTTTCTTAAGATTATAGTGTGAGACTGGAACGATTTCGGTCGTCGGAGTCGATTGATAGAATAGGATAAGAATGAAGATAGATAGTATTCTTTTCTTTCCCAAGCGGAAAAATCTTAAGGGGTAGTGTCGATGGTTTTCTGGTTGCTGATTCTGAAGATGAATCTTTCACCGTGTCGTCGGAAGTCTATATAGTTGGGTGATGTGATCGAGTCACGTGCCAGCCGTTGCCGTAGTTTGTTGCCGGATGGAACCCCTGGCGTGAAATCTCTGCACTTGGTGCGGATACTTTCTCCGCCATGTCATCAGAGTCGTCGTAAGCTTTCAGGATAGTTTATACAAACTAGGCAGGTATGGCGCACCAATCCTTACCCGAGCATAGTCCGGTTTCAGCTATCTCCCCGCTGGGCAACGGCTGCGCCTTTCGGCACGGCTCTTATTTGCTTAAGACGCGAGAAGAGGGGCAACACTCGTCATAGTGGTTTTTCTCCGATCAGAGTTTCCTCTGCGCTTGTTCCGCGATTTGCCTGCCTCAAGTCAAGGATGACTGTATCGGACTTTTCGTGCGTATCGCTGCGCCTCTGATCCCACCTAGACTCTGGTCCCGTTTGCTTCCTTCCTTCCTACCTCGTCTCTGACTAGCTACGACTAATCTAAAGGTTGCCTCCTGTGACACCCTGGTCGCAGTCGGCCCGACTTCCGGGTTCGGCTTCTTACCATCGGGCTGGGGATCGGGTTCTGGGTTCGGTAGAGGCAAGACGGGTTCAGGGGACAAGGTGAGGCAGGGCTCAGTGCAGACGGCAACTGAGAACAGGGGCAGGGACAAGGACTACGGCGCAGACGGCAGCCGAGGCAAGGACAGAGGTAACAGTGGTTGAATTAACAAGTTGTGGCGTGAAAAACTACATACACAGGGGCAACGGCCCGTTTATATAGGAAATCCTCCACTTCTTCCTGTAACCTGACAATGACCGTGGGCGTGTGCCAGACCCTGAGAAATCCACCTTGCCAGTACCTCACTTCTGTGACTCATGCCCTGCGCAGCCGCACTACCGCTGCTTCCTGCACACAGCCCCAATCTTCTGCGACTCATTACTGCGCTATCCCTGCTCCCTGCACACAGCCCCCAATCCTCTGCGACTCATCCTTGCACTGCCGGTGCACTGCCTCTGCACTGCCCCCCAACTCTCCCGATCCTTGTGCCGACTCTCCCTTCGTCATTCCGTCGCGAGCCCTGACATTGTGGATACCGAACAACAAAGGCCTGATCCAGCAGATCCTGGAGTCAGAGCACGATACCAAAGTTGCCGGCCATATGGGCCAGGACAAAACGATCGAGTTGATTCGACGCAACTTTTGGTGGCCAAAAATGGACGAAACCATCATCGACTTCGTGCGTGGCTGTCCTGAATGTCAAAAAAACAAGACAGCGCGGCACCAACCCTATGGACTCCTAAACCCCCTCGAACTGCCTTACGCTCCATGGCAATCCATCGCTATGGACTTCATAACCGATCTACCCGAGTCCGAGGAATGCGACCAACTCTGGGTAGTCATCGCCTGATTCACCAAGATGGGGCATTTCATTCCCCTACGAAAGGACGGCAAGACAGTCAGTGACCTCGCTAAAATCTTTGCCCGCAAAATCTGGCGCTTCCATGGCCTACCCTCGGATATCGTATCGGAAAGAGATTCCCGCTTCACGTCGGATACGTGGAAGGAATTTATGAAGCTTTTAGGCATCAAGGCAAGGATGTCTACGGCGTTTCACCCCCAAACAGACGGGCAAACAGAACGCCTCAACCAGACGATTGAAGCATACCTCCGCTCCTTCGTCAACAAAGACCAAGACGACTGGGTTAGCCTCCTCCCCATGGCTGAGTTTGCCTACAACAACTCGGTCACCACGGCTACTGGATTCTCGCCGTTCTACGCGAACTACGGATTCCACCCAACAGCTAGCGGACCTGCTGCGACGAACCCCCTCAACCCCGCCAGCACGGTCTATGCGCACTGGATGCAGACTGTGCACGAGGAGACCATCAAGTCCCTTGAGCAAGCACAGGAACGTATGCGCCGCTACGCCGACCAACGTCGCCAAGAGGCCCCTGTGAGACTGGAACGAATTTGTGTCGTCGGAGTCTATGGTAATATCGAGTATAGAATAAAAGTCAGGGATTTCGATAATTCACAACGGAATAATCTTAAGGGTGTTTGTTCGATGGTTTGTTCGGTGCGATGATGGTTATCTGGTTCGGTTGCTCGCTCGGTTCGACTTATAGTCGTTCCGATCCTCAGCACGTGATTTCTCTAGATTGCGGCCTAACGTAGCTCCGTTGCTTCCTTTGCATCGGAGTTCCGCGGCCTAGCCTTGAGTCGTCGTCAGCTCTCTTCGGATAGTCTTCTCGACTAGGCAGGTGGTAAATACCACGCGCCCAAGATAGATCGGAGTTTCCGAGCAATTATCTCCCTCATGCGCCGGCAGAGTTCTTCGCTCGAAGTTGTCTGCCCCCATCGGTCGATGTTCGATTCTCTCGTCATAACAGTTTTTCCCTGGATCGGAGTTCCTACTGCGGGGCCCTATGAACGGAGATCTCAGAGTCCTCTGGACTGTTATCCCGATCACCCGCATCTCCGATCACTGTCTAGACTCTGGAATCCGTTTGCTCCCTCCTTCCTATCTTGTCCTTGATCGCTTCTAACTATCCTTTCGGCTTGCCACTCTAATCTAATCACCCGAACTATCTAATCACATCTCTTGCGACCGTCGTGACCTCCGATACCTATCGGGGTGTCACAGCCCCCTTATCAGGTAGGAGACCTGGTAATGCTCAGCGGACGGAATATACAAACCCGCCGCCCCTCGAGGAAACTGGACCACAAAAATCATGGCCCGTTCCAAATCGAGAAGATCGTTTCCCCCCTCGCCGTCAAGCTCACGCTACCGCGAAAATGGAAGATACACAATGTCTTCCATGTCTCGCTTGTCGAACCCTACCGAGCAGGCAACCGAGATCCCCCCGACCCGTCGAAAATACTCCGGGAAGCGGATGACGTCGAGAGCAATGAGGAATACGATGTCGAGGAAGTTATGGGTAGCACCCAGAAAGGACGGCACGTACTCTACCCCGTGAGATGGCTCAACTATCCCAGCAAACGGGATTGGACTCATGAGCCTTTCGACAACTTTTCAGTAGGTGGTCCGGAGAAACTGCGGGAATTCCACCGCAAGAATCCGGACGCACCGAGGGACTATCCGCTCACAGAAGAATGAGAGTTTTTCTCACTGGGTTTTTCTCTTGAGTCGAGCGGTAGTAGGATGCAGGGGTTGGAGGACTGCATTCACCGTACAAAGACTAGATAGAACTCCGCAGGCTTTGGGACGCAAGCGTCGGAGAGGGGAGATGGTGTGACACCCTTGTCGCAGTCGGCCCGACTTCAGGGTCCGGCTGTTTACCAACGGAAGTTCGGGAAAAATAGTTAGATAGATCGGGGAGCAGGAGGAAACCTTTAGATTAGTCGTAGCTAGTCAGAGACGAGATAGGAAGGAACGAAGCAAACGGAACCAGAGTCTAGGTGGGATCAGAGGCGCAGCGATACCCACGAAAAGTCCGATACAGTCATCCTTGACTTGAGGCAGGCAAATCGCGGAACAAGCGCAGAGGAAACTCTGATCGGAGAAAAACCACTATGACGAGTGTTGCCCCTCTTCTCGCGTCTTAAGCAAATAAGAGCCGTGCCGAAAGGCGCAGCCGTTGTTCAGCGAAGAGATAGCTGAAACTGGACTATGCTCGGGTAAGGATTGGTGCGCCATACCTGCCTAGTTTGTATAAACCATCCTGAAGGCTTACGACGACTCGGATGACATGGCGGAGAAAGTCTCCGCACCAAGTGCAGAGATTTCACGCCAGGGTTTCCATCCGGCAACAAGCTACTGCAACGGCTGGCACGTGTCTCGACCAAATCAACCCAACTATATAGACTTTTGACGATACGGCGAAAGATTCATCATCAGAATCAGCAACCAGAAAACCATCGACACTACCCCTTAAGATTATTCCGTTTGTGAAAGAAAGAATACTATCTATTTTCATTCTTATCCTATTCTATCAATCGACTACGACGACCGAAATCGTTCCAGTCTCACACATACGGCGCGCTTGAATTTCTTGAGGAGCCACGAGATGATGTGTTTGCTTGTGGATATTCGTCTCTTACTGTGACACTGGAACGAGTTTGTGCCGTCGGAGTCTATGGTAATATCGTGTGTAGAATAAAAGTCAGGGATTTCGATAATTCACAACGGAATAATCTTAAGGGTGTTTCTTCGATGGTTTGTTCGGTGCGGTGATTGTGGTTTGGTTCGGTTGCCCGCTCGGTTCGACTTATAGCCGTCCCGATCCTCAGCACGTGATTCCTCTACAGTGCGGCCTAACGTAGCTCCGTTGCTTCCTTTGCATCGGAGTTCCGCGGCCTAGCCTTGAGTCGTCGTCAGCTCTCTTCGGATAGTCTTCTCGACTAGGCAGGTGGTAAACACCACGCGCCCAAGATAGATCGGAGTTTCCGAGCAATTATCTCCCTCATGCGCCGGCAGAGTTCTTAGCTCGAAGTTCTCTGCCCCCATAGGTCGATGTTCGATTTCTCTCGTCATAACAGTTTTTCCCTGGATCGGAGTTCCTACTGCGGGGCCCTATGAACGGAGATCTCAAAGTCCTCTGGACTGTTATCCCGATCACCCGCATCTCCGATCACTGTCTAGACTCTGGAATCCGTTTGCTCCCTCCTTCCTATCTTGTCCTTGATCGCTTCCAACTATCCTTTCGGCTCGCAACTCTATTCTAATCACCCGAACTATCTAATCACATCTCTTGCAACCGTCGTGACCTCCGATACCTATCGGGGTGTCACAGTTACTACATGCTTCCAGAGTACTTGGAGTTGCGGCCGGGCATCGTATGTGAGTACTCCTGGGGTGCCTAAGACCAGCGAAACTAAGTAACCACTCCTACAGCCCCTGCGTCTAGTATTTAATCCTACACAATCCATCTGTATCATGCACAGGACAGTACTATTGTCGCACTACGTTCCCTCGCCGCTGCATTCCACCGCCTGCCCACCAAAGTCATGTTACCGCCTTAGGAATGCTTCCTGGGTACTCCACCCTCCACCAGCCTTCGCCATGCCTAGTTGGATTGTTCACCCTTGTGTTCGCAATATCATCCGTTGGACAGCTTCCTGCACCAAGTACGGATAGCGACTGCATGAGGCCGCTGGGCACCCGTGCCACCCATGCCACCAACCCTTCCATCTTCCTTCCCCGTAGTATAAAAAAGGTGTTCGCTCGCAGCCCGGCATCGGTCTCTAGGAGGCGTGTACGTATCGGATCCGAACCAACTTCTGACTCGCGCAATGTATTCGAGTGATCGTTTATGACGTCTACCGTGATTCCAGTGGGCAAATGGTTCCGCGGAATACCGGTATTCTATGATACTTGAAGTTCATCAGCTCTGCAAACTTTCAATCGTGTTTTAGATGACCATTGACATGCGCGCTCTTCATCAAGTACGTTTCGCGAAAGACATCCGGATAGTTGTTGAGCCGAGTGGGGTTCCGTGAGTCATTCCGCCGGATCGTGGGGGCCGTCGACTCATAAACCCAGGTGGCTGCCGGAGACACCACTCTCTACATCCAAGTTCATGTTCGCCGACTTTGTTCATCACTTCACCAGTAGGAGGCACGACACATCCCTAAACACGTCGACATGATCATGAATACATCAAATTACCACCGTGTCTCCGTTTCTCCGTCACGGTCATAAAAAAAACGTCCAACGACAGTATAATAACCAACATTGCGCAAAACACCACACCTAGCAGACCATGCCACCGGGGCACCCCGCGGGCGAAGCATAAACACTGCTTCCGATGCCGGCAATCTCCAGGACGGCATTAACGACGCCGCCCAATCCCTCACCGGCAATCATTCCGGCCGCGACAGCGTAGCAGAAAATATCGAAAGCGACGGGATTACGCTTTGCCCAGATCACGGCAACGATGGAGCCCATCAACATAGCGGTACCGTACTGGGTGGCGGGCAGGACGAAGGCGAGACCCACGGCCATGAAGTTCGGGACAAACTTGCGGTACTTGGCCCGCTCGCCGGCGAGATAGTTGTGCCGGAAGATGACGACGATGATCGAGAAGAGGCCCAAGACGATCGCGAAGATGCCAGAGCTGTTGGGCACCGGGAAGGTCGGGTCTGTAACGGCGATAGCGACGGCGCGCCAGGCGGCGACGCTGGGCGCTTGAAAGCTGCATGTCTCCGCTGTGAGATCGATGACGCAGGGGTAGGCTTTCATGAAGAGGCTGGAAGCATGATTAGCAAGGTACCGTGGAGAAACTGCAGGGCGGAGTTACATGAACATCCCGGGCGACAGAAACATGGCGACGATGCTGCCGACGATCTGCGCATACCACTGCAATTTCGGTGGAGTTTTAAGTAGGAATCCAACACGGTAGTCGACGACCAGATCAGTGGACTGGCTTGCTGCACCGGATGCGATGGCACCCCCGACAAGATTCATCCGCTGGGCGATGAGGATAGGGTGGCTTTGGGTTGCAGCCCCCAAGACCAACTGAGTGGCCTTCGCTGCAGCCGTAAGGGGCGTCGTGTCGGTCGCTCCTGTGCACTGAATAGCCAAGAAGGCAAAGATGAAGCCCAAAAGGATGGCGAGGATGGAAAGGCCGACATTTAGTTGGTATTGAAGACCTAGGACTATACAGGTCGCGATGATGACAAGGATCAATGAGGGTCCCCACTGCCACAGCTTGACTTGATCCTCTTCCGCTGCGGGGTCTTGGTCGACCATATCGGATTCGGAATTGGCTTGCTTGTCGAGAAACACACTCGGCTTTCCCATTTTTGTGGCGAGGAAATTTGTACCTCCCGCAATGGCTTTCCAGACACTCTTCATAGCAAAGCCAAGGAGTTTGTACTGAACTCCGAGTTCAGCGAAGGAAGCACAGATCATGAGTAGGACACCACTATCGGTCCGTTAGAACTTCACGTCTACAAGAGAGGAGGTAGTCTCAATACTCACGGCCACAGTAGCCAGTATCGGGGCGATGGCATATTCTTGGGATCCTTCAGATTGAAAGAGTTGAACGAAACGAGGCCGCCCCAGTGCTCATACTGCGGTTCTTCCGGAGAGAACAAGGAGACTCCGTATGCAGCACCATTATGCACAAGCGCCGGTCCGATGATACCTGTCGTCGTCAGCCACCAGAACACATCCACAAGCCAGAGCGCCCCACTTACCCCACGCAAGAACGCCTCCTCCAAAGAACGAAATGGCCGGGTTGAGACCGACGAGCATACCACTGCCAATGAAGGCGGGCGTCCACTCGATGAACCATCCCCAGTTCTCGATGGCCAGGGCGGCGTTGGAGTAGTTACTCCACTGCGACACCAGTCAACTCTCTGTTCGCAAATCAATCTCGGACACGCTGTACAACGCACCTCGAAGAACCAACTGAAGATATGCCAATCCCACAGGATACCTGGGGCGTAGGAAGCTCCAACACGGAAAGCCAAGCAGACCGCGAACGTGATACCCAGTGCACGGGTCCTCTTCATCGCATTGACGTTCGAGTCACCACCGATGGAATGCATCGACCGAATCGTCATGGCGGCGGCCGTCGCAGTTGGGAAGATGAGATTAAGCTCACGCGCAACATGGATGATGAAGAACTTCCGCACTGCGGCAGTCAGTAGTTGTCCCTACAAGTACGTCACACAAGGAGCGCTCACGAGGTGTCGCAAAGAGTAATCCATAGTAGGCGGAGACAATAGTGAACGTTAGGAGCCTAGGGAAGTCGGAGACGGGATCTCCGAGAAGGTCCATCTGATATAGCGCCGGGATCGCAGAGACGAAGATGCCACCGAGCCCACCCGCCGCTGTAGCAGCGGTCTGGACGATGGCATTCTCCTTCGGGCCAAAGCTGCCGCCGAGAATGGGGAAATTCTCTCCGAACGTGCGGCTACAGAACTTGAGAAACGCGAAGCCAAAGATCGTGCCGAAGAGATTTGCCGGGAACTTGAGAGGTATCAGTAAAGTCAGCGGGGCTCCGCTGGTAGATAGGCAAGCTCAAACTCAAGGTCGAGATGTACATACAGTCCACCCGGTCCTCAATCCCAAATAAACATTCGACGCATTAACGAGACCGCCGAGAATGCATCCCGTGACGACAGCGCGGATAGTGAGAATCTGCGAGTGCGCCTCCCGGGGCATATTCGGGTCGTCGGGAAAGGGAACGAAGGGATCCGACTCGATCTCGTGGACACTCTTGTTCTCGTCGCTGTCGATTCCCACATTGTGGAAGTCCTTCTTCTCGTCGTACGAAGGAACATGCTCGGTCAAGGAGACTCCCTCGAGAGGTGGAGGCGGAGTTTGCGGCCGGACTGGATCCATTTTGCTGCTGTTCTCTGGGGTTTGTCACGTCTCCGTGAACAGGAGGGAGGAGGAGGAGGAGGAGGGGGAGGAGCTGGAGGAGGTAGTTGGAGGAGGACAAGGACAAGAAACAGTGGGGACGGAAAAGGGAAAGGAATCCATGATTGCCATCCGTCCCTTATATCGTACACTCCCAAAGCGTCTATCGGCGTATAAATCCAGCCACTCCATCCTCCTTCCCAGACCTGCCCCCTCCCCCTCCCCCTCCCCCGTCCCTTGCCACTATCAAACACAAGCACACTCAAAAGCTCAAGCACAGGCGAGCACCGATACGATACGGAACTAGAAACTAGAAACAAGACGTAGGACAGTGGGACGGTGGGACGTGGGAGGGCACCTATCCACCCTCCCTCACCTGGTAGGCATGTGCCCCACACAAGGCGCGGACAAGGCACTGCAGCTAGGTATAAACTCGGACGCTCTCTGGACTCTCTCTCGTCGCTAACCGCCGCGCCGAGTTGACGGGTACATAGAGTACATGACTATCACAAGCAAAATTCACAAAGTCTCCACCCAGACGAAACATTATGTAGCCCCCCCTATCCTAGCTATGTCTGGCCAATCGTTAGCGAGATCCACAGATGCTTAACCTAACGGTGCGGATCCACTGCCAAAGCGGGAAGGACCGTGATTGACATTTATCTGGAAGTCGCCGCGGGAGAGCGCAAGACTGCGTGTTGCGCAGACGGACGGCACAGACGGGGGGCGGAGACGGACGGTGAAGACCTACGGTACTATCTACATACCTGGTTCGAGAAGTGATGTTACAACTGCGGGAAGTAAGGATCGTATGCTGCCCCGTTGGTGGCCACCTGCCGCCGCCGCGCGACACGGAAATTCTCCGGAAAGAGGAAAAGAATAAGAACTGCGACTCGCGACTCGCGAGTCTGCAAGAAAGATCGGATACCCGCCGCGAAACCGTCAACAACCTTCGCAGTCGTGCAACCGTCTTCGTAAAAAGCCCCCAAAATGTCTATGTAATCCAAGAATTTCCTATGTACTGTACAACAATATACATTTCACGTGTCACAGCGATCTAATCTCCACCTCTTAATCCTTCCTCAGCGGCTTCTGCCAATCGTTGACGTGCTTCCCGATGATGGCCGCTGCTTGCTCCGGCGTGTGTTGACGACCCAGCGCCTCGACGAAATCACCGTCGGGATCTGCCGGTGTCAATCAGCTTGCGATCCAATCGAAAAACGGTGCGGCAGATAACCCTTCGATGCAAGGGTCGGAGGGGTGGAGTGCAGGTGATTAGACAAGCGTCAAATGACAGCCGACGAACTTTCTCCGCCGAACGCACAGGAGCAGCCCAGCGTAAATCGTGGGGCACGCTGTGGCATCGCAAATGACGATCTCACCTGCAGCTTTTCTACCGCAGGCCGGTACTCGGAGAACCGGCACGTCACTGGCTCGGCGATCTCCGCCCATGCATAATGAAGGTGTCGAACCTCACGGGGAAATCAAATGCGCATCAGAATACGGTGGGTGCTCAACATACCCATCAAGTAGAAGTAGATTGAGTGGTCAACGAGGTAGTCCTGTCCAGGCTTGATATCGGGCGGCGTCGAAAAGTATACGCGGTATGCTTTGCAGAGCTGTTTGATCTGATCGTACGTGCCTGTATCCAAAGGTTAAGAGATCATGCAGGCTAAAGTGAACGTTCGATACCGAAGGAAGGAAGGAAGTAGCCTTTCAGAGTACGAGCGATAACCGTCGATAAGGGCACACGCTACAAGACTGCGAGGAAAGCGTCTCCATCCTCCTTCCAATCGCGCCAATGGTGTGAGGTGGTGATATTACTGACCGGTGAATCCGATAAGATCCGGGTGGAACTCTTCCAAATATTCCTTCATCTGCGATGCGCATCGAACCAGGTTAGCCGGCCGGCCGGGCCATTTCGGTAGCAAAGCTCCGTTCCCTCGATGGAGAATCGACTCGCGGGATAACGTACGACTTCGGGCGTATCGCGTGCCGGATCGCAGGTGATGAACATCGGCGTCATGATGTTACCGTGGTTTTTCTTGACCACTACAGACCGATCCTTCGTCACTCGTGAATTTCCCCAAGAGAAGAGCCGCAAAGAAGGAGAAAACCATACGATCGATCATCCCGGCCATTTTGTCCAGCTCCTCGGGGCATATATCTGGACAATGGGTGAATCCGAAGTAAACCTGCGACGCATTGTCAGCCATCACCACCCCATCGACATCGTCGCGCATTTCTTCCCTTCTGATCGCCAACTCACCAATCGGTACTTCCCCGCAAACTCCGCATCCTCCCTCACTTTCCCATTCTGATCCACGAAGCCCGTCACCGGGCCTCCGACCTTAGGCCTCCCGACACCCTTTGACAACTCGGCGATTTTCTTCCTCGCCATCCGTTCCTTCTCCATGCGGAAGTAAAACGCCAGTCCGACACCGGAAGCGACAAACAGAAGCCCGGCTTTCCACGAGAACGGCTACCCCCCCACCCCAGTGATCAGCTACTGCCATCACCATCACCACCACCATCCCGAAGTCTCATCGCGTGTAGCTGGGGGGACGGGGAGACGGGAGGGTACAGGTACTGACTCCACTACGATACCTCGCCTTAGCCTCCTCGACGGTTTTGAACTTCTGGAGCATGGGCGACGAGTGGAACTGCTTCGTCCGGGCAATACGAAGGAGGCATTGCGGCGACGGCGCTGGGCGGTGCAGCAGACGGAGGGTCTTGGACGCGTTCATGGTGGCGTACGCTGGTGGGGGTGATGTATGGCGGGGAATGGTGGGATGTGTAGCTTCGGCAACCAAGTGGTTCGATGACGAGGGTGGCCCGACCTAAACTTTGATCCGTCGCCAAGCCGGGCCGGATTACGTAGCTCAGCTACATGGCGTCTCACTCGGGTTACAATGAGCTTTGTGTTGATGATTCATCAGTCATCTCGCGTCTGCTTGCCTATCCTAGCTTACCCTAGCTCATAACAACCTTGGCACTACCGCAGACTTCATCATATCCCCATCTTCTCTTCTTCAGCAATCCATCTCATTACGATCATCTCGTATAAACTCTCCATCTTATATCTCTAACAGGTTATGAGCCCGGGTCAGCGTAACTAATATCGACGATCTCATCCTTTATCCTCAACAAGACATCAAAGACCCGTCCGAGATCTGCAGGATCCTTCGAGACAAACTCGACAACCCGGCCAACGAAGTGGACCGATCGATTATGGTCCGGGGATTCTACAAACAGTCCCCCGTCCCGAATGAGACACTCCGAAGCTACTTCGAGCGTCTCATCCAATACCGTCCCCTCTCAATGGCACAGAAGAGCAAATCACGGATGCCCTTGAGGGTGGAGCGGTATAGGATAAGACGCTCAAAGTAGCTTCGGAGCGTCTCGTTTGGGGCGAGGGACTGTTTGTAGATTCCCCGGACCATAATCGATCGGCCCACTTCGTTGGCCCAGTTGTCGAGTTTTTCTCGAAGTATCCTCCGCATCCCGGACGGGTCTTTGTTGCCCCCGAAGGCTTGTTGAGGATAAAGGATGAGATCGTCGATATTGGTTACGCTGACCCGGGCTCGTAACCTGTTGGAGATATAAGATGGAGAGAGTGTACGAGATGGTCGTAATGAGATGGATTCCAGATCTCGGACGGGTCTTTGATTCCCCGAAGGCTCGTTCTCGGCCTTGGTCTTGGTTGGTATGAGCCACTCTAATGTTGATTGTCACAATTAAAATCTAGGATAGGCAGGCAGACGTGTGATGACTGATGAATAACCAACACTGCGCGAGGAAATAAACTTGGGAACGCAGAGTTCATGGTCTAGAAAGGCTGTGTGCGAAATATAATTGAGGATTCCAACTCCCCCAGCCCCTCTCTTTGATAACGGAGGGCATCGACGTCTGTATGTTGGTTTCTAAGGCGGCGGACGGCGAGGAGGGAGTCTGAGTCAGCGATGCCTCTGGAGAGCATCAGGAAGAACAGCGGTTCGAGGGATGGAGGGAGTGGAGGCGTTTGGCTCGTTATCCGGAGTGCAGACTAGTCTTGGTTAAATATCTGCTGACATGATGAATTAAGAAAAACGATATGGGGTGTGTTGTTCATGAGGAGGATTGATCCACGCCGATAGACCCCTCGCAAGACTACCATACACGCCCGACTCGCGATTTCCGCAGGTGCTATTTACTCGCCACCGCCTCTGACGATGTATAAGCCGGATAGAGCCAGCCTGTGTAGCTGTGGTGAGCAGGTTCTAACAGGAGGGATAGCTATCCCGACGCTAGTAAGCGTCTGCCTCCAGTGGCTGGTTAGGTTCGAGAAACCGTTTGAATCGAAGTGAGAAACAAATGGAGACATTGTTGGAGAAAGAGTTTAGCAATCTCATGGACGCGATAGAGTCGTAGGTAGGTATCAGGGTGTCAATCGGGCACGATGCAAGTTTGGAACGGCCGCAGAGCACAAACAGAACCCTCTCGGCAATATCGCACTGATGCCCGCACTCTCTGAGATATAAGCCACAGGCCAGAGCCCGTTCATAGATATCCAACTCGATCCAATCCAGCATAATCCAATCCCACGCAATCCAATCCGAAATCCCTCAACTCAAACATGCAAAATCCCAAAGCAAAGTCACAAAACTGGTATACCCAACCACGAAGCATAACCAATCCATCCACCGCCACCACCAATGAACCCTAACGATGCGCGTAAATCCCCCTCGCCATAGCCGGCAGTATCCTCCTCTTTGGATTCCGGCGGCAAGGATAGCAGTCAATCGCATGCCGCGTCTCGAGCGGCACCTCAAACGTGTTGCAGTGCAACGGGTACCTGTTCGCGCACGGCTTCTCGCGCGTGATGTAGGAATCCCCGCATGCGAAGATCTGGAGTTTGTACTGGCACATTGGGGGAGTGGGATGTGGGATGTACTTTGGCGGCGAAGTAGCGAGTGACGGTGAAGCGAAGGTGGGGGGGTTGCCGTCGATGCGAGGTGAATAGGACCTAAAAGTGGCTGTCGGTAGCAACTGCAGCTGGAGCTGGGAATCGGAAGGCTCCTAATCGAAGAGCAGCGGATAGCTTGAATGAGGTGTAACTAAAGCTAGGAAATAGGAAGAGCGACGGATAGTTTTGCTGATGCTCGGTTTCGCACGATCGTCGACGATGCGAAGGGTATTCCGGACTGAAATCGGCGGGGGGCCCTCGCCCCAAATATAAGACCCAGTCCCACACACTCTCTCACACATTCACTCTCTCAATCTCTCACTCACTCGCTCACCTCACTCCTCCTCCTCAATAGTAGGCGACGTAGCAAGGGATGAACCAGCCCGCCCGCCCACCTTGGCTCGCACACACAAGAACAAAGGACTGGAATCGAAGCCGCGTGTCTGCAGGCCGCCCTCTTGCATTCGATTCCTCTTGCGCCTTGCGTCCGGTTAGTGGCGGGTGGGGTGGAGGAGGAGGAGGAGGAGGAGGGGGAAATGGTTCCATGTAAGGGGGTGTACCGTAGTAGTTGAAAGTTCACCAGGCTGCGTGCGGGAATGTTTGCACCTACTTACTCACTTACTTGCCTCCAGGTACTTGATGGGATGGGAGCGATAAGGATCCGCCATTATGATGTGGTATGTCGATATGCTTAACAGGCTGGATGGGGGGCTGGATCGCGTGTCGAGTATGCGGGAAGCCGTGAGTCGTGACGGCTTTGCTGAGGCGGAGATATGTACGGACTATATAGTATGGGATTGAGGATGCAAAAACAAAGGTGGTATGATCGTATGAAGACGCTCAGCTCTTTTGCTGGCCGATCCGGAAGTCTACCGTTAGTAATAGAGTGTGTAAATCTTCCGACGGTCCGAGTGGAGAATCCGCCCATAGGTATGGACATACATGATACACTGGCGCACCCGGTGACGGTGGCGGTGACGGCATTTGACTCCTCTCCTCTCCTCTCCTCTCCTCTCCTCTCCAGTCCAGTCCAGTCCAGTCCAGTCCACTCCTCTTTCACCCGCGAACGGAAGTGAAGTCAAAGTGCAAGTGCCTCTGATCCATCCATCATCTTACCCACGGGGAAGCGGGAATCGCACAACAACTGAATTCTGCACATCGAACCTGTTGGGGGAGATTGGGCCGGATGGTGCCGGTGGTGGCGGTGGCGCTTTTTCCCTTCTTTTCCTTTTGAATTCTTTTCTTTGTCCGAGCCGGCGTAGGTACATGCTTGGGAAATCTATGAAGGACAATGGACAATGGATATGATTCTGACGTTTTCTGATCTATCGCCTTCGGTACATAAGCACTCTACGTGCAGCCGGTTCACTCGCATTCGCATGGCGGGATGGGTTACTACCTGGCAGTTAGCCAATCCGCTGCACGGCTATCGGAAGTGAAGGAGCGCCGGCAACCTGCACGCTCCCGCGAGACGTCTCATCTTCAGTAATCAGCTCGACGAAGATGCCGAGATTTACGTACCGTATTGCACTATGGGAAAACATCCGTGGTGGAGTCGTGCTTCTCACGAGTTGCGTGCAGTGCGGTGTTGAGTCGAGAGTTTGTATGATACTGTATTACTCTGCTCTACCATGGAGGTGCTTCAAGTCTGACATCCCAGTCCACCCCACCTCTACCTCCACACCACCACCACTTCCACCACCACTTCCACCACCATTTCCACTCCCCTTCAATCCCCTTCACTCCCATCCACTACTACCACCACCACCACAATCTCCACCTCTTCAAACGCCTGGGAGTTCGATCCGGGACCGATGCACACGACTACCGGCATAGTTCCGATGCAGGAAATCATCTACCGGTACCTCTGCTCTGCACGGAATCGGGACTGCCAGTAAACAAAGGAAGAGAAGCGGGCCGCTACCTGCCGTGAAAGAAGCTGGAATACCGGTACATAAAGCGGTGTAGCAGAATCTGTCGCTCTTGCGTCCGAAACCATGTGTGTCCATCAGCTCTCGCACACAGGAACGAGATGGAGATAGCAGTATCCAACTCTCCAGCGTGCGGGAGACGAAACCACGAATGAATGAACGAACGAAATGGAGATATCCAACTCTCGAGCGTGCTTGAGGCGCAACCACGAACGAAGAAAGCAACGAACGAACGTCGAAACGACAGAAGCTGGCCCGGATGAATGGACGACCTGGTTGGTCGGGCGGTTCCTGCATCTAGAGTGCATTCCAGCCAGTTGTTCTGCAGGGAACCGCAACGCGAGCTGCTGCGACAGATAGATTTTTTAATTTTTTTCTCGTGGTGCTGCTGCTGCCAGCGCATCCTACCTGCCAGGGCCTTGTATCAGAAACTCCCGCGACCTAGACCCCCAGCCGCCCTGCCCTGTGCACGCAGATGCAGATGGGCGCCGTCGCCAGTGACCAACGAATATGCTTAAAACCCCACCTACAGAACTGCCTAGCGACGTGCTGAGGATCTAACAGCGAGTAGGAGCGCGCATACGTGATGCACAGCCTTCTGGGGGAAAGGACGCCCCCTCCCCCCCCCCCGCCGAAAAGACCTGTTTAAATGTCTGGCGCTGAGGCAATGGGTGGAACGCTGAACAAGAGACCGTGGGAAAGTTAAAGTCCTTCACATCCATCACGACGTCCCACAATCACCCCTCCCCTGCCTACACACTCGAACTCGCCCTCAATGTTCGCCCGCGCAGTCACCCATCAATGCGTATCGATACCACGGCTTCTTGCAGTCCTTGCGGTCGTGCTCGCCCTACATGCCACCCTCGTCTCGGCCCACATGGCGATGGCGGATCCGCCAGCCCTGCGGTACAAGTCGAATCCCTACAAGGTTGCCGAAGATTACGATTACCTCTCGCCGCTGTCGCCGTCGGGCAGCAACTACCCCTGCAAGGGCTACCATGAGGATCTCGGGACACCCGGCGGAAAGTCCGTCGCGACCTACAGTCCCGGGGGGAGCTATAAAATCCGGTGAGTTGACACCCATGGCTAGTTACCACGCGATGGTACTCTGATGTGCTGGAAACAGGCTCGATGGTTCGGCGACACATCTCGGCGGCTCGTGCCAGCTGTCGTTCTCGTTCGACGGAGGAAATTCTTGGCAGGTCATCAAGTCATTCGTCGGTGGGTGCGTGAAACCGGACCAGGGAAGTGATCAGTCGTTCTCATTTACGGTGCCGAAGGGGACGCCTGGCGGGGAAGCGCTGCTAGCATGGTAAACCTTCCCCCGAACCTCCCACCACCGCGCTTTCCGCCTCCTTCTAACGCTTGCCATTCTCTCCCAGGACGTGGTTCAACAACCAAGGCAACCGCGAAATCTACATGAACTGCGCGGTAGTGACCATCTCCGGCGGCAAGCGCAAGCTGATGGCGCGCGAGGAATTCAACGTACTCCCGTCAATGCTCAAGAAGCGCGCACTGGGGCCCCAAGTCTTCCTCGCAAACCTGGGCAACGGCTGCACCACGCAGGCCGGTGCCGACGTTGAGTTCCCAGACCCGGGGAACAACGTGGAGCGCGGAGGCGCGGGGGATACTGCCGCGCCCGTGGGGGATTGTGGGAAGGTGGTGGTCAGCGGAGGGGCTGGAGGCACCGGCGGCGGCACCGGAGGCGGGAAGAATTGTGAATACTGGAGGGCTCAGGGTTATTACTGCTCTGGCGCGATCGGAGTCGAGGTGCAAAGGACGTTGGTCGTGCTGGTCGTCGTGGCGGCGTTTGCGGCAGCACTGTGGTAGGCGAAAGCAGTACGGACGGTCAGCGGGCATAGGGGAACGGCGTTTATCAGTTGTATATATCATTTGTTTGCTTTTACGAGGTCAATGCCATGAACTTCATTGGAACGGGAAATCTACCAGTGTCTCCCTGGTCGGATGCGGCAGCTAGACGTCTCGAGCGGGCGCAAGAGCGGGCACGGTCCATCACACGCATCGGTAGAGCCAACTACACATAGCACGGTCCTGTGGTTTCCTATCCTGGATTGAAAACATATCAGACACACATTGGCCTCACCAGAGCGAACCGCATCTCGCAGAGTGATGAGATGAAGATTTGCGGATGCAAGAACGCTTTATACACAGAATTCCTCATTCCATCTCCTGTTCACCTCTGAAGAGATAACAATGCCAATGCCAACCACCAACCATAGGCTGCACAACGACTCCATCGATTCGATGCGTTCAAAACCTCCCGACTAGCCGCCTTCGACACTGCCAACATCTGCCGTATGCAGACATGGAAATATCAGCTAGGGAATTCTGCGCACTCTACTATTCTTATACTATCGCTTCATCCGCCGGCCACGAGCAGCGGGCCGTGAGAAAGCACTACCGGTATCAATGATCACCGCACGACAGCACCAGACGCCCGTCGGCCAGGCCATGCTTGAATACTTGCAGCCATACCGGTATCCACTACTCGGCGCAACGATCGACCCGCGCGGGAGTATCCCCTAGGTAGTTAACTAGCAGGGTATACCGGAAGTTTGGCGCGAGCTCTCCCGCTTATAGTAGCCTTCATGTCGAAGGGCAAGTCGGATCCGCGGCGTGGAGCGGAAGTCACTGCCTTTCAAGTTTCCGGCCGGTTCTGCGGAAGTCGAAAAAGAAGTTGGAACTTCACCGGCAGGAGAACGTCCCCGACCTGTGAAATCGACGCTTCGATCCACCTACATATAAGAGGCGGCTGGAGGGGCTGGAGAGGCCGGCGGTAGAGGAGTCAGTAGATGCTGAGTTTTTTATCCTCCGGGACTACCGACCAGAGGATCCTAGAAATCGCGAGGATCTCGTGCATGTGACGAGCTGCCCCAACTACATACAGCGAGCACATACAGCGAGGACGTACGATTCGTAAAGGTCGTTCATGTGCAGGCTGTCTTGTCCTCCTTGTTCTGCTGCAACGCAAATCGATTCACAGATTACATGTGAGAGCTAAGTATCCAGCAGGGCAAACATGGTCATATACAGGATACACTCCCGTTCATGTGAGTACATACCGTACCACCGCCCCATTTACGGGGAAGAAAGTCCACCTTCGCCAACTCCAGATCTTGGATTCTTGGTGGACTGACCCCAAGGTTCGAACTTTGAACCGGACGCCGGCGCTGTGCACACGGCGGGACCTTGCTTCCTTGTTTCCACGCTCAAGTCGGAAGTCGCACCCGGTTCGTGCCTTTGCATACGGTACTTGTGTTCCGGGGACGCCGCCGCTGCACTGTAAATGTGGGGAATGGGGAATCCGACGGGAGGCTGCAGATATGGGATGATTCCAGCCCTCCAGACCGATACCGTTTCTGCGGAACCCGTGATTACCCCCGCCTCCGCCCCATACGGGTAGTAAGGCTGAGCGGAAACAAAAACCACCCGAACTTGTCTCAAGGATCCTCCGGCAGCGTTTCGAGACAATCATGTACTGTCATATGTAGGTGCATAGTCCAGGTACATAATGTAGGTACATCATTCCTTCTCGAACCCGGCAACAAATCTTCGGCAATCTCGGCAGTCTATTTTTGCCCCCCTGCGGCTGCGCATCGGGGCAGGACGCTAGCGTTTCGAGATGGGGGTCCTTCGCGTCGGCACTGGGCAGCATCTTCTTCCTCGATTAATGTTCGCCCTACATATCGCGTCAGCTATGCAAGAAAATGTCCTACTGAGACCTGTGTCGTTTAAGCGAAACAGTGGCCGATAGACGCCGACGTCACTTGAATCTCCGGGACGCTGCTGCATGTTGCCGGCGTCGGCTGTAGTCTGCTGCTGGTGGTAGTGGTACTGCTGGTGGTGGGGCTGCTGCTGATGGTGGTGCTGCTCGCGCTCGCTCGGCAGTGGCGATGTAACTCGGGAGCTTGAGCTTAACTGTTCTTCACTAATGGCGTTTCATGTCTGAAGAGAGTGAGAGTGAGGCAAGGGGAATGAATCTGAGTGCACGTTAACCCGCTCGCTCGCTCGACCAACCACCCGATCAACCATCAACCACGCTCCACTCCAACCCCCCGGACATCATCAACATGGGCGAGTTGGCTGTGCTGTGCTGTGGTTGAATGTTCCGACCCGGAAGCCGAGCCGTCTCGTCCCTTGCCCTTTCCACGACTCATGCTCCCGGCCTGGGATCTGGGCGCAGCAAACTATACTTCAGCTTGGGTATGACCTCGTCCTTGGATGCATAAAGTACATGATATTAACATGTGCTTGCAATATGCTACAGATTCTTTTCGATGTCTGTTCGTATGCGTGCAATTGTGGATCCGAGACATGGCGCCCTTCGTCCAGAACTTCAGAGTGATCGGTTGACCTTTCAATGTCGTCAAGACATCGTGGCTGACAACCGATGCTACCACCACGGATTAAGGAATAAGAGCTGCAGTTCAACGAATCAGGTTAGCGGCTTACATTCCATCCTCCCTCCCGGGACATGGTTCGTTTCTTTTGCTTTCTTCCTTCCTTCCTTCCTACTTTCTTTCCTTCCTCCTCTACAGTCGTCTTGAAATTCTTTCTGCGCGTTTATTTCCCTCTTCTCACTTTCTTTTCCTCCGCACCGTCATTCATTACTTATACTCCTCACTCGCCCTCCCTCCCAGTGCCTGTGAAGGACTCTTTTTGTATCGTTTATTCGGCCCAAAACCGCTTCTTCAACTCCTCCCCCAGTGCTCCTTCAAGTTGGTATCCTCAGGAATCCCCCAACGACCACCAAACTCCACATCGCCACTCCTGCAGCATGAGGCCCCTTCAAACAGTCCTGTTCCTATGCATAGCCCTCGTTACCACGGTTGAGGCAAACATCTCCTTTCCCGCACCCTATATTGAGTGCCCGAAGAGTGTGTTCCAATGTCTCCGAGGCATGTCATGTGTTTATGAGCTGTGAGTACCCCCAATTCTACTTCCTATTTCGGTGTCCCTTTCCATGTGCATGATTCTGCTTCTTTCCGATACACCTTAGTGCTGTGGATACCCGTCTTGGCCTCTCTTTATACTGTACGTTTTTCGGTAACTGACCGTTTATAGTTGCGAGTACCGCCGCTCAGGAGGTCTCAGCCGTCGACGCCCATGGCCCGTGGCCAATGCCAGCCCAGTGGCCGTTGCGCAGGATGCTGTTCCATCTTCTCTGACCGAACCTGTGCTCTCTCGGCCCATCTTGATCTCTCAAGCTGTTGCTGGTGGTCCTCCCACTCAGGATGGAACTTGCGGCAAGCTCAAGGGAGATACCACCTGTGTCGGCTGGTCTACTGGAGAGTGCTGTTCGATGTACGGCTGGTGTGGAAAAACTGGTCTGTCACGCTATCGGTTTAGGATTAAGCAGTTGCTGACACAAGGATAGTTGACCACTGTGGCAAGGGATGTCAGTCCGGCCCCTGTACGGAGGAGGGGGGAACTCCGGAAGCCCCTGGCCCAGCCCCGGCTCCGATCACTAACGGTGGTCGCTTCGATGTCATCGGCCAGTCGGGGGTGCCGGCGATGCACGCGGCTCTCATGCAGAACGGGCGTGTCATGTTTCTGGACAAGGTTGAAGATTACACCCAGCTGAAGTTGCCGAACGGTAGATTCGCATACTCGAGTGAATACAATCCGGAAACAAACAAAGCCGTGGGGTTGTCTTACAAGGTATGTGCTTCATGGTTTCTCACTGGTGAATCGATGTGCTGATTGTTTGGCAGACCAATGCATTCTGTGCTGGCGGTACTTTCCTCGCGAACGGTGACATGTTGGCTATTGGCGGGAACGGCCCACTCACTTGGCTCGACGATTCGGTCAGTGATGGTTTTGACGGTCTGCGGTTCCTGACTAGGTCTTCGACAAATGCTGCGCTTAATGGGCAATCATGGAGGGAGCCTGGGCAGAAGTTGAATTCGAAGCGTTGGTATCCTTCCGTGCAGACACTGGCCAACGGAAAGGTCTTTGTGGTTTCTGGGTCGATCAATGGGTAAGTCACATCCTCCCGCACTTGGCATCCGGTGTACTGACAACTTCGCAGACTGTATGTATCGACTCCGCGAACTATGCTGGGGATTTTCTAACAGACGCAGTGATCCGTCAGTGCCGGCGAACAACAATCCAACATACGAGATCTTGTCTGCCACCGGATACCCCCAGGGCGGTAGCATCCCAATGGAAATCCTTGAGGAGAATCAGCCGTACTACATGTACCCATTCATGCACCTCCTCAAAGACGGAAACATTTTTATCTTCACCGCCAGGGCTTCGCAGATCTTTAACATCAACACCAACAGTATCGTCAAGAAGCTCCCGAACCTCGCTGGAGACTACCGAACCTACCCCAACACTGGTGGTAGTGTCCTGATGCCTCTCTCGAGTAGCAATAACTGGGCCTCGACGGTGATGATTTGTGGTGGTGGAGCGTACCAGGTGAGGAATGATCTAGTATTTCGGTATGCGTGTTGCTAAGTCGTGCACTAGGATATCACTTCACCCACAGAGCCCAGCTGCGGTACCATTTCTCCGGAGTCTGCCAACCCGACCTGGTCAATCGAGTCCATGCCCGAGGGACGTGGAATGGTTGAGGCCGTGCTGCTGCCCGACGGCACTGTGCTGTGGCTGAATGGAGCGAACCGTGGTGCGCAAGGCTTCCTCTTGGCCACGGATCCCACGCTGCGGCCCCTCCTCTATGACCCCAAGAAGGCAAAGGGCAGCCGTTGGTCACAGCTGGCGGCGTCTAAGATACCGCGTCTCTACCATTCGGTGGCCCTCCTGTTGCTCGACGGAACCATCCTGGTTGCCGGTAGCGGCCCGAACGAGATGCCAGTCCTGACTGCAAAGCCCGGAAATCCCTACCCCACCGAGTTTCGCGTCGAGCGCTTCACTCCGCCGTACTTGCAAGGTTCCAAGGCGTCGCTCCGTCCGACCGCTCTCCAAGTGCCCGCTACGGTCAACGCCAATGGAGGTTCCTTCACTGTCTCGTTCAACGTTCCCACCTCCGCTAAGAGCGTGAAGATCGCGTTGTATCATGGAGGCTTCGTGACCCACAGCCTCCACATGGGACACCGCATGTTGTTTTTGGACTTCACCGGCTGGAAGGCCGGACAAGCTAAGCAGACGCTTACTGTCAAGGCACCGCCGAACTTGAACGTTGCGCCACCGGGTCCCTATGTGATCTACGCAGTGGTGAGTCCCCCCAAATCCTTCATGCCGAATCACTGCTGACCACCATCTCAAGGCCGACGGCATCCCATCCGTGGGCAAGTTCGTCAAGGTCGCCTGACTCGATGAGCAGCCGAGCGCCAACCCGGCGCCGACGACGCCGACCCCGTCCAGCAGAGCGAAAACGAGTGATAGCCCCGCACTAAAAGTTCCTTTTCCGTTTCGTTTTTTCCTTTCGTTCGCTCGTTTTTTACCCTTTTTGTTTTCTTCTATGCAACTTCAATAGCGTGTTGACTTGATGGATGGATGCATCAGTGAGAGGCGGTCGATCGATGGCGATGGCGATAGAGAAATCGCCATCAAGTCTTGTGCATACTAACCAGTGTGTGCGCAAGTGTGGGGGTGGGGTGGGGTGATGGGTGAAGGTGAAGGGCGTGAAGGGCGTGAAGCGGGTGAAGGGGGCTGTACATCTACTTCTTCGGGGGATCTAGTTGCATCGCTGAGGACAGGTTGAATGAGAGCCGGAAGGCATGATGACGACTTAACAGTTGGTGCTTGACTCTTGAGTGATATTCAGTGCATGAACTCGTTGGTGCTACAGACTGTATCCTACCAGAGCATGCAGGGTGAGCCATAGTCGGTCTCTGTAGCTCGATTCCGTTGGGGCACACGTGTAGAAGCAGGTTCGACTGACGAACAAAGGCGAGCGGTCTCGCTTCACCACGCAAGCGGAGTACGTGATGTTTCCAATGCAACCTACCTACCTAGATTAGTGACTGTCCAAGGCTCCAAGCTGCGATTTTGCTGCCATGCAACTTGCTCGGAACTCGGTACTATTGTAGCTTTCTGCAATCGAACTGTTCGTGAGTACTTCACATCAGAGACAGACAGGAGCAAATAGAGTACTTGTAGAAGAGGAAACAAATGAACGTTGTATAAAAATCTAGGTAGGCAGGTGTCTATATCTACTGATCTAACCATCCACTATCTATCATCCCCATCTAACCCCTCGCATCCACATCTCGCCTTGTCTATCGCAGCGCACTCACCGGGTATAAAAATCTAACGTAAACAAACCTGCTCAAAACAAAAAACCTCCAGATCTATCCCATCCCATCCCATCCCACCACGCAAAAGCAAAAGCTAATGCACTACACCTCCTCCCCGGCACACTCCTTCTCGCCCTCCAGCCCCTCCTCGTCGACACACTCCTCCTCCGGACCGGAAACGGCGCAGACAACGCCGCCCCTGCCCAGGCCCCTCTTCAGCTCACTCATCCGCTCCGCCGCCATCTCCATCTTGACCTCGTCCTCGACGACGAGGAGCACGCGCTTCCCGCCTTTCCCGAGCGCCTCGGGGTCGGTAGTGAGCACGCTGCCCACCCTCTCCACCTCGTCACGAAGCGCGGTCCACATGTTCACACCCAGCGCGTCCTCGCGGGTCTTGACTACGGTGCCGACACACAGCTTCTCGAGCTTCGGCAGGGCGGGCAGCGACGCGATCAGCAGTCGCTCGAAGTCGTCGCCGCTGTCGGCTATGGCAAGGTCGGGGGTCGCGTAGATTGTGGAGTACGACAGCGCGCGCAGCGAAGTGGACTGCAGCAGCGGCAGGTCGTCGAGCGAGTAGTAGTGCGTCGCGGACTCGTCTTTGGAGTATACTGACAGCGCGACGTCGAGGGACTGTAGGTTTGGCGCGGCGGCGAGCGTGGCGGACAGGTCCGACAGGGTATTGTCTTTGCGCATTTGACGGCGGAACTCCAGGTTGCGTAGCCGTGCGGCGTGGAGGGGGCTCTGTGACAGGAAGCGCGATACGCTAAGAAGCGTGAAGCCGAATGTGTAGTCGATGCTCAGTGTTTTGAGCGGGGGCAAGGCGGCGAGCGCGTCGTCGCGCTCCGAAGGGCGCGTGTAGTCCAGGTCGAAGTCCGTGAAGTATAGGTGCTTCAGCTTGGTGCGAGACAGGGTAGCGAGGTCAGAGTACCGGCTGTCGTCGGCGATGACGCTGCCCAGCGCGAGTGTTTCGAGGGAGGGCCACGAGGCGAAGAGCGATGCCAGCGACAGGTCGGTGAGGGTTTCGTCGTGGACAACGGCGGTTTGGAGACGTGTCAGGCCCGAGAGCGCTGCGAAGGAGGATGAAGCGGCATCGCTGTCGAACTCCTCCTCGTCCGCGTCGGGAAAAAAGGTCTCGACGCCGCTCAGTGTGCGCAGGTGAGGCGTCGCGGAGACGACATCTTTCCAGAGGGTAGCGGTCGTGGGCTGCTCGTGCGAGAACTGCAGGTGCTGGACCAGCGCACCGAGTGCTGAGGTTTTAGAAACGGTCTGCTGGAGGGCGAAGAGGCGGCGCTCGTAGGAAGACGAGCTCTCTTCACTGTCATCGTCGTGAGATGAGACGAGGACGGGATTCGCGTAGAGGTACGGGGTTGCGATGGCGCTGAGAATACTGGACGAAGAGCAGATGGCCGAAAGATCGGTCTGTAAACATGTGGGACAGTCGCTCGAGTCGTGGAGGTGGCGGATGACTTCGTGGATGAGCTCGGCGGGAAGGGGCAGCTGCGATAGCGACGACATCGGGACGATCGATCGAAGGAATGTATCTATACTAGAGGTACCTATACCGTGTAACAATAGCGAAAGGAAACTAAGAAAAATATAGAGAAACGGAGAGGAGAGAGAGAGCAAAAGAGCGAGAACGGCCGGTGAGGCAGCGGAACTGGACTTTTTTGGCGATTATCTGGGGGAAATTATGTGGAGAAGGAGAAGCAGCTAGCTAGGACAAGTTTTCTTAAGTACCCGAGTACTAGTACCTAGCGGTAGATCTGGCCTGGGTTTTCCGCCCGCTCGAAAAAAATTCTTGAACGCACATAAGTAAGCTTATGAATGCGTTCCGAAAGGAGGAACAAGGATCTCGCCTCGCGCCGACTTACCATCTTCCGCTCCGCCTGGCTGGCTGGCAGGTTGGCACCTATCACCGCCTGTCTCCCCTTTGTCTCTGTTGGCAGTTGGCAGTGGCAGCCGCAGTCATTATGTGGCGCTGTCGTCGGAGGTTATCATACCTGCGAGTAGGCACTCTATGTGCCTGCGTCAGGGGCACTATCGCGGCTGAACAAAAAAAAGTTGAAGTATCACAGAACCCCGCGGCTCCGGTTGGACGCGACTGTGCCTTCCGCTTCGGATAAGGGGTTAGTTGGTGGCGTGGGGGCGTGGGGGCGTGGGGGCGTGGGGGCGTGGGGGCGTGGGGGCGAGCGTGGGATGGGCACGTGAGTCCTCACAAGGTGTCACCCATGTCGTCAAGGAGACGTCCTTTCATGTTCGATTCGCCAGAGAAGTAGACGGGCTGTATGCGAAATAAATCGATGTTCTTTCTCTTTCGTTTTCAAGATCGATGCGGTCAAATACGGAAGATGCAACACAAAACTGGCCAACTTATCGTTTCCGATGAGCTGGAGCTCAGCTGGAGCTGGGGACTGTTGTAAAAGGGGTTGCGGGAACAGAAATGAGTATATAGCTTTGTGTCACTAGAAATTCTCAACAGTTGCTGTTTCAGCCAGCTTTGTCGCAGCTTTGAAACATCACCATCATAGCAATACGGTACTTCTGTGGCTTGGGTCTGTACTTGACGTCGATTGTGGCCAACCCCCGACACGCCACTCGACGATGTTCATCAAATATCACCCATGCAAGATCATTCTTACGGCAAAAACCAAACCCACATATAGGAGTTTACAAATGGATATATACAACGCCGCCCTACGTCTCTGCCGGATCAGCATCAATGATCTTCCCGGGATTCAGCAACCACCTGTCAACTATTAGTCTCTTCCACCCTCTCACCAGTCGTCACGGAACACTCACAGAGGATCCAACGCGGCCTTAACCGTCCTCATAACCCCCAGCGTCTCTGCACCGAGTTCCTTCTTGAGAAACCCCTTCTTGCCGAGTCCCACGCCGTGCTCGCCCGTACAAGTTCCCTCCATCTCGAGCGCTCTATCGACCATGGCGTGCACCACCTTCTCTATCCGCGCCACATCCTCGGGATTCTGCTTGTCGTACATTATGCTCTCGTGGAAGTTTCCGTCGCCGACGTGTCCCAGGATGCTGGCGAACATGTTGAGAGAGTCTAGTTCCTTTTTCGAGATTTCTTCGCAAGTTAGCGGGAGCGCGGGGGACGAGGGAGGGAGAGGGGGGGAGGGGGGGGGGAGGGGGGGGAGGGGGGCAAACCGATGATATCAGCCAACCGACTGATCGGCACTGCCACATCCGTACTCCACACCTCCTCACCTGTCTTCCTGAGCGCGAGCATGCTCCACAAACTCTCCTTGCGCGCACTCCACAGTCTCTTCGCCTCGTCGTCGCTCTTTGCAAACGTGAAGTCGCCCGCCTTGTGTCGCTTTGCGATCTCCTTGACCGTCGAGATGTTATCCAGCACTCCCGCCTTGGTCCCCGAGAACTTAAAGAACAGCGTGGGCACCTCCTTCCACACCCGTCCGGTCGACCCGGCCTTGTTGACAACCATCATCTGCACATCGTCCATTATCTCCATCGCGGCCACGGGCACTCCCGCTCTCAGCACTCGTGACGCGGCGCCGGCGGCGTCGCGGATGGTCGGGAACGTTACCACGGCGACGGTAGTCTGCTGCGGAATCACCGCCAGCTTCAGCGTAATCTCAGTGACTAATCCGAGTGTGCCCTCGGAGCCGACGAAGAGCCCGTTGAGGTTGTAGCCGGCGGAGGATTTGCGCGGGCGACGACGGGTCTTGATAACAGTACCGTCGGCGAGCACCACCGTGAGGTTGATTACCCAGTCTTTCATTGTGCCGTAGCGGACCGCGTTCGTCCCGCTTGATTGGAGGAGGTGTCAGCGCCGAGGTCACAGCTGTTGGATGAAGTAGGTTCACGTGTACCTGCAGTTCGTCCCAACCATACCGCCTATTTTCGCCTTTCCCGAATGCACATATCAGCACCACCGCCATCACACCACCCACACCAGTAGAATACCCACCGTGGGCCCCGGATCCACCGGAAAGAACAATCCCGAGTCTTTAATCTGCTCGTTGAGGCCCATCCAGGAAACGGCAGGCTGCACGACGATATCCATACTACCGTCCACCTGTCAGCACTCTTCGTACATATCTGCGAAAGAAGAGGCATCTCACTCCTCCTCGTTAAACTTCACAACCTGATCCATATGCGAGAAATCGATACTCATCCCGCCATGCGGCGCCGCAAAATTCCCCTCCAGACTGCTTCCGCCAGAGAACGGAACTGCCGGTCCCCGATCTCATCAGCTCCCGCACTGCCTCAAAAGATAAGAGAAGACAGACGTACTCATAGGCACACGATAATTATGGCACAGCTTGACGGTGGCCACGACCTCGTTGGTGTTGCGCGGGTAGACCACGGCGATGGGAAGGCGGTCCACGTTGATTGTGCTCCACGAGCTGTAGCCGTGCAGATGTAGGATGTCGTCGTCGGTGCTCACGGCGTCGGTGCCCAGGACTGCGCGGATCTCCGAGACCGCCTGGGGGGTATCAGCTTTCGTTCGCATACCTGCGACGGACAGACGACGGGGAGGGACTGGCTAGGTAGGTACCTTCATCATGTCACCAGCAGTACCGTACTGTGGCAGCGCAAGGAGCTTGCTGGCCACCCTCGAGCTCGCGCCTGCTCCGGTGGTGGAGGAGCGGTAGTATTCCCAGCCTGCAATGGATGCGCCGCCGGTTACTGCCGCCAGCGTAAAGACGGTCGGCGTGCTCCATCTCGTCGCCCTAGTGGGTGGAGGAGGTGTCGTTGAGCTGAGCCGCCGACACTGGCGCAGCGCGGAGCGCACTGGTACCGAGTTCGAGCTCGAGCTTCGGCGGAGGGCGGAGGCTAACATCGTGAGAACTGGGGGCTAGACTGGCTTGCGTGCGAGGGTGAGGAGGGGATTTGGGATTGGGGATAGAGTTCCATGATGACCAGAGCACTGGTTGGGGCGGGCCCACGTCTTGCCTGCCTGCCATCGTGCGTGAATTCCGAGTCCAATAACGAGGTGTGCATTGCCGCGCAACCGACACCCCCACCACTCACGACTCATCCCCACGACTCACACTACTCCGCTAGGCGTCCGGAAGTAAAGCACAAGATGTATTTACTTATTCCATCGCCGCAGGCTGCCGCTAGAACCTCGCATTGCATTTCGCCGAAGCACCAACGAAGATCATCAAACTGCTAGTTACATGGCGAACGCGGGGTAGAGATGTATTTCGTTTGCACTCTATGTATGAGGTATGTACCTTACAGAATTCGACGGGAGGTACCTATCCTTGTACATGCACTCGGCGCCGTTAAAGGCATGGACGAGGACCGGCGGGAAACAAGTCCGAGATTGAGTTAGGCAGAATAGAGATAGTGGAGTGCGAACGCTGGGTTGAGGCCCCGTGAACTGCCGAACTGTAATGGGTGGGGCAGGATGGATGGATCACGCGGTGTCGTCAGTATGGGTATGGAGCTCTGGGAGTACATATCGGCTGCTTTAGTCACTGGTGGCAACAGCCCTACCGACGAATTGCGTATCCGAGTACAGAGGATACCGGTATGTTACATAGAAGCATGCGCAGGACGGCGGTACATGATTGAACGGTAGTTGCAGCATCGGCACTGTGCAACTCCCATGTTGACAACTGACAGACAGTCTCATATTCCCATACATTTTCACCAATTGGCATAACTACACCAAAACTCCCATCGCGCTCCGGCCGAGCACAACGGATCATCACTGGTGGCAGATTTCACAGGCATCACCATAGTACGCAGAAATCACTACACGAGGTACAATGAATTCGGCGGATAAAAAGCAACCCAAACTCCAATCCAAGGAACTTTTTGGACTATGTGTATTCCCGCTCCTTGTACCTAGAAACGACAAACAAATCCAACCCAGAGCGACCCACGACCAATTGACATTTAGTTGGCAATGGCAGCGGCACGGCGACGGTCACGCTCCTCAGCAATGGTGAGCTGTTTCAGAGTTAGCAATACATTCTAGAACATGGATAGATGGACAGTTCTACCTTGACACCCTTGCCCTTGGGCAGCGAGATCCAAGGCTTCTCGTCTCCGATGATGAAGACGTTGCTCAGACGGGTGGCGAAGGTGTTGTCAACAGCATCCTTCATGTGCACAATGTCGAAACCTCCATCGTGACGCTCACGATGGGTGATGACACCGACACGTCCCATGTTGCGACCACCGGTAACCATGGCGATGACACCAGTGTCGAACCGAATGAAGTCGGTGATCTTGCCGGTGGCAAGGTCAACCTTGACGGTGTCGTTGACACGGATGGCAGGGTCGGGGTAACGGATGGTGCGGGCATCGTGCGTGACGAGGTAAGGAATGCCCTTCTTTCCGAGCTGGACGCGCTTGACCTTGCACAACTTGTACTCGGCCTCGGTGTCGGTGATACGGTGGATGGTGAAACGTCCCTTGGTGTCGTAGATGAGACGGAAGTTCTCGCTGGTCTTCTCGATCGAGATGACGTCCATGAAACCGGCGGGGAAGGTAGGGTCGGTGCGGACCTTGCCGTCAACCTTGATCAACCGCTGCATGACGATGGCCTTGACCTCACTGCGAATTATCAGCACATGTATCGAGAAAACTTGCAGGGGAAAAAAGCAAATGTCCATACCGTCCGTTCAGCGCATACTTCAGCCTGTTGCGGATGAACACAACAAGAGGCATGCAATCCCTCAACTTGTGGGGACCTGATGACAATACCCGTCAGTGACGAGGTACGGAGACTACTTCTCGAAGAAGCGATTCATACCAGGCGAAGGACGGGGCGCGTAGGATCCCGACAATTTGTCGAGAAGCCAGTGCGATGGGGCATTAAGCCGCTTCAAGTGCTTCTTACTGCGCAAGAGTTAGCCATCTCCCTCCCAATCAAACCCGAAGCATCCACCGCCCAACAGGAGAGAATAATGCGATTCAGAATTCGAAGGCAGAGGTTTGTGTAGTAGTCGCGACGCTGATCGTATATTCCCACGCGTCGCTTCCTCTTATCCACATTCCTCCAGTCCACCGAATCATCGTCGCATTATTCCCTTCCGTCGGTCGTTCGGTCGTTCGGTCGTCGGTAGCGAAAAGATCGAAGAGTGCGACTTACGGTCCACGGGCCATTTTTGTCGATTATGAGAGACTTGGTCGGAAAGGGTCTCGTCGTTGGTCGTGAGGGGTTGCTGGTCTTTCGGTTAGTTTCGCGCGGAATAACAAAATCGACAGTTTGGCGGAGCTTGCGTTTGGATTGTGTGCGCTGTGAAGTGTGGGGGAAAAACCACAGTCACAACGCTAAGGGCAAGGTACCACACCATCACTCACGTCACGTGGCTGCACCCACAAATCCTCTAATTTTAGGAAGCGCGACAACTTGTACTTCACAACGCATCACCCAGAATTCCCTTTGAAACAAACGGAGTGCAACTTTGGCTCCTAACAGAGCGGGCAGGAAAGGAGTGCGACGGTTCGTCATAGTCTAGATAGGTTGCATGTGAAATAAACTGTAGATCACACACACTCTCTCTGGGCTCCTAACGTTGGGATGTGTGAAGACAACCGTTGAGAACAAACAATGCGTCTTTACTTTCCCAGTAAATACAATGCACGAACAAGCTGAGGCGACGATTTTGGGGAGTTTCAGGCACTGCCAATGGCCAATATTCGGGTGATCATGGGACTCTGCTTTGTTTCGGAGTATGGAAACTGAATCTTTGTGATATTCCGGGCGGTCGATGACGCATAAGCCGATTAAGTTTCAGACTCAACGGTGCACATGGGTATCTTTTCGCTCGTAAGAGACAGTGTTGCGAGTGTCTTTGATCTGCAACTTCAACAACTGAAGGCCACGTACCTATTGAGTGTCAAACTTTAACCTAAGACATCAATGATTGAGCACGCAGAGAGCTTGATTTGCCACTGAACGCTCTGGTAGCTCAGGGGTTAGAGCGGTCGATTGCAGATCGACAGGTCCCTCGTTCAAATCGGGGTCAGAGCTGGCTATGTCACACTGCGCGTGTTCCTTTTGGCAGTGAGAAGGAAGCAAGCTTTGGTCCGTTCTTTTGGATCTCGCGATTCGCGAAATCATGACAGTTGAGTGAATGGATTCTGGCGAAGGGATACGTCTATGATCTAAGCTCTATCGTTCTAGAAATCAAAAACAACGCTTTCTACAACCCTCAAAACATTGCGAGTAGATCATCAACAATCTCCTCCTTCTTTTCCTCCTTCACACTGCTCAATATGAACCCGACGAGCGCATTAACCATTGGCTTCTGCGCTGGTAAATAATGTCCACCAGGATGGTACACCGTCCGCTTATCCCCATCCACACACGCCTTCATGAGTTCGAGACTCCTTTCCTCATCAACAACCGTATCCAAACTCCCAATAACATGTAACACCTTCGTCTCGATGCTTGGTTCGTACCACTCCCGATACATGTCGGGCGCTCTGAAGCCGCTGTAGCAAACCGCGAACTTCAACGGCGGGTGCGAGGTAGTAAACTCCTCCGGCCGCTTCCGCCCCTTCTCCAGGATCGCTGCGAGAATAGCCGCGAAGGCGGCGCCCTGGGAGAACCCGATAACGCCGTCAAACGGTCCATGGGTGTCGAGGTACGACGAGATGAAGAGGAAGGTCTCTGGAAGACCAGTGTACGCGGATGTGGGCGTTGCGCGTCGCCACCACGCGTACGCTTCGAGGTCGGCTGCATCGTCGGCGACCGCGTCGCCGGGGATGTCGGCGGGGGAGAGCTTAATCGGCGCTGTAGGAAAGTGAAGGGTTGTGTCGGCGCCCAGCGACTTCGTTAGCGCCTTCTGGACGGCTTTCGTCTTCGCAGAGAACAGCGGACCGGATTGCGTGTAGCCATGAAGGAAGAGAAGGTTCATGGCGATGGTGGTAGGTGAGGACGGGCCGGGTATGAGGATGAGGGATGAGAGGAGGACGGAAGTGACAGTGGTTATATCATGGTGGACGCGACATCGCGGGGATGTTTCGGACGGGATTGATCATCATGGTGAGTCTAGGATTAGTTACTTCTCTAGCCGAGGCGGAACGCCACCGGAGATACCCACGCCAAGCCGAGAGAGGTTAGAAAGCGAGTACGAGGTTATGAAGCGAGTGCAAAACTGTGGACTACTACGAGAGAAAAAGAGAGAGAGATTTTCCTTTTTCAAATCGTTGCCGAGACGACGGCATCCCACCGAGTCACCGAGAAGTATCACAAACCACACCTTCATCATCCTCACCCACCACCCTCGGTACCAACACAATCGCAATGGCCGCCAAGCTGCTTCGGCGGCTGCTCAGCCTCTCTATTTTCCTCTTGATCCTTGGATCTTTCTTTTTCTGCTTCACCCTCGCAGATCAGATCGTCCCTCGTGCTGACTCCCCTCACGTCCCTGTCACCACTCACTTGCCTAGCTTCCATGGATACCCTTTCCCAAAATCTAGGCACGGTTCAGACGTCAAACAAAAAACCCCGCCTTTCCCGATTAACCAGATTGTGCTCTACGTCTGCGGCGTCATCTTCGTGACCAGCGGGATAGTCCTACGTTTTGTCTCCTACAGAGGCGACCAAGAGGACGACGTCGAGGTACTCAGGTCACGTAAGATTGGCGACTGGGCTGTCTGCATCGCCTTTGTGTTGTATCTCACCGTGACCGGCCTCCAGTTCTTCCTCCTCACGGAAGGGTATAAACTGGCGGACCGCATCGATCCGGTGTATGGTGCGCACTTTGGCGTGAGTGTGGACGTGCGCGTGCGGAAAGGGAAGGTGAGATATTTGGACCGGTTGAGATCGAAGAAATATCGTTGCTGATCGGTTTGTTAATAGATCTTGTATGTGTCAAGGATCCTCTACTCCGTGGTCGTCTACGCCACCAAGATTCCCTACCTGGCGCACTACTCATCGGTGCGCCATGTGAGTAATCCGCGCTACAACTACTTGCTCCGGGTCCTGGGGGTCGCGACCCTGGTCGGCTTTTTCGTCGCCATTTTCACATCTATGTTCACCTGTGGTCGTCCGAGCAACAGCTGGTGGGTGACCGTTTGTGTGTGCCTCCAAGTGATAACGCATGATTGACAAGCATGTGCAGGGCTCTGGGACGCTACGAGATGTGCAATCCGTTCTTGAATATATGGAGTAAGTACACCGTAGCCATGAATATTTTTGGTGAGAGGAATGACTAATTTTACCAGTACTGATGGCCAACTCAATCCTCAACCTCTCCACGCAGACGCTGAGTACGTCCTCCTCAAGTCCCTTTCCCCTCGAACTACCACTAACCCCATTAGTCCTCCTCTATCCTCTCCAAACGGCGGTAGATATGCAAAGCAGCAGCATCCTGCTCCGGACCAAAGCTCTCTTCATCTTCTTCCTCTACGGGATGTGGCCATTGGTCACCGGATACGTGCGCGTGTTCATAATCCTTTTCTACATCGATGTCAATACCGGCGCCCCGCTCACCTCTCCCACCTCCCTCACCGCTATGGCCACGGAGTCCGACATGGCCGCGCTGATCGTCACCGCTTCGATTCCGCAGTACCGCATACTTTGGAGGAAGGTTACGACCGCGGACGGCATATTGACCATCTGGTGGTATTGGTGTTTCTCAATCGACCGTAGGTGGAGGAAGGTGCTGCTGTGCGGCCAGCAGCCGACGAGACGGATTCATCCGCCCTGGATTCGCAAGAAGAAGGCAAAGAAGAATCTCCGGCCGGGTGCGTTCAATCTGGATCTCGGAAGCTTCGAGTTCAACTATCCAGCCGGTACCGTGCGTGGAAGTGTCGAAAATGTTGCTGCAACTGCTACCGCTACCGGTTCTTCGGACGTCGCCGCTGCTCCTGCCGCTTCTGCTGCTGCTGCTGCTTTTGCTTCTCCCATGACCACCAGTGAAAGTGGCGCGGCCTGGAGCCAGCCCGCTGAGGCGTTCGAGTTGTCTGATTTGGGCACGGGCGTTGATGCCACCGGCGGCAACTATGGCACCAGAAACAGGAGCAGCTACAGCAATGCTACTGGCGGCTTACACCACAGGAACCGTAGCATCGCCGGGAGTTCCACGATAACAAGAACAACGGCAGAAACTAGCGCCGGAACCATTTCGGCTCCCTTTCTCCGGTAGTTGTGGTGTGCCTGGTGTTTTGTTTGGCCCACCGGCTCGGAGATGGCTAGACGGAGGAGCCGATGCCGCTGCTGGTGGGATGGAGGTGGACATTAGATAGGCAGAATTACATTTTCACTCTTAGTATGGCACCTTTTTCTTCTTCCTTTCTGCTGTTTGTTCCGCTTCACAGTACAGTGATTTGGAGGAACGACACTGCCACGGATATCCTGTCGGCTTTGACCTCCAGGTATCACATCGAAACGCGTCGCAGTGCTATCATAGTTCTCGGTCTGCGAGAGCTGCATGAAGCCACGGGGGTTCTTCTTGCGTCGCAAACGTATCAACTGACTGAATGACTGATACAGAAAGCATACGGACATCCATAGAAGAAGATATATGGTGGGAAAATCGGAGGAGCAGGTTAACTTTCTTTGCATCAATACTACGTTGCGCACATAGCTCCAAGATCATACTAGTACATCTCATCCCCTTCTCTCTAAAGTTCACTCCATCAATCGTTCCCTACCAGGCTACCATGGGTCCTATCTTCAATCATCACTGAGTAACATCCTCCAAACTGGAGCAATAACTCTCAAGAACCAGCAGTTGGACTATTAATGTCCGATGTGCGACTTCAGTGGGCGACATCCATCGTCCAAATATGGCAGGCACATCCAGTTCATGATCTATCACTTGCTCTTCACGTGACTAAGGTTTCGGATCCCGCTTCATTCTTTGTTTGTAGCTTGATAGCTTCTTAGTGACAATAGAGAGTCCTCACTCAGAGAGACGGACTTTTAGAGATCGCCGAGGCAAGATCTGCTATGAGCCGAGGGGCCAAGTGGCTGCTACCGTATGATCGCTAGGAGGATAGGTGATAGAATGGATTATGGAACTTCACAGGGAATAATCCATGAAGAAGCCCGTATATCTACCCGACTGTGTTTACAACATTTCAAACGTTTGTTCGGTATGAGTCCAATCTCCGGCAGGATGCTCTCGATTCACTACAAGTTCTCGCATGTAGCGGCGGCGGAACAAACGGGGAGACCAACACCGGGTTCCTGCACAACATTCCACAGGTGAAAATCGAGTTGACGAGGACTTGTTGCAAGAGCCGGTAGAATAACCACAGGGGCTGCTGCACTTACTTCTCCTTCGCTTTTTGCTGTTGTGTCTCCCAAATCACCCCACATTAGACAAAGACATTTAGCCCAAGTTGCGTCGAACACTATCGTGGTCTCGCACTATTGGCCTCCGTCGGAAAAGACGAGGGAGGAGTAACGAGAGGTAGACGGGGAAAGACTAGAGGTAGTCTCGTGGAGTACCCTCACACATGGCGCCACAGCGTTACACGATCCTCGACCGGCAAGAACGTCGTCCCAAACCGTCGGCTCTATGTCAATACGCATGATCGGTCGCTAAACGTGGAAGTGGGGAGATGAAAAGGAGGGGTGCGTCTTCGCACCTTTGATACCAGTGCCACCTCAACTCCTCGCACATACCATGAACGCACTCCCCATCTGCGAACCATGCAATCTCATATTCCCCCATCGCGCCGCACTGTGGGAACATCGCATAGCAGCTCAACACTTACGATGCAACCTCTGCAACACGTACGTCGTCGATCCTTCGCAGTTATCGCTACACCTACAGCTTTTCCACACCGACCTGCGGCACAGATACTGCTTCGAGTGCGCGTGGGTGTTCGCTGATGCCGAGGCGCTCAACTGCCACCTCCAGTGGAGTCCGCGACATCGGTCTCAGCGGCTGCAGTACGCGCTCGCACCAGCGGTAGTAAGCGTTCAGCAGACGATGCAGGGATATCGGAAGGAGAAGCAACATCACTGCACCGAGTGCGAGCGGTATTTCGTGAATGCGGCGGGACTGAAGTCGCACCTTGCGAGCAGTTTACGGCATCGGCGACCGGGCTCCCAGAGCACCGCCGCAAAAACCGGACGCCTAATGGTGACTAATATACCTTGTGCCGTCCCTGATCGCGAACGTGAGATTCCGCAATCGCAGGCAAAAGTCACGAGGACACAGAGAGTCCAGCTACCCCACTGCGCACAGCAGAATGCCGTGCCGGCTACTGCTGCAGTGAAATCCGCACAAACGCCGACCTCGGTGAGCCGACACCAGCGCCCCGGTCCGGCGTTAGCATATCGTACTCGTACCACCCGAAAACCCCGCCCTTCAGCGAATCTGTTGCCGCAGCCTGCTCGGAATACTATTAAGCCATCACGACCGACAGCACAGCAGCCGACACCGGAGCCCATTATCCCCTACCGCAATACATGGCTGTGGTCTATCTGATAAACTGTACCTTGTACCTCCCCGGAGGTCATCTGATGGTCCATGTCGCTTCTCCGCCACGGCAACCGCAGAGAGGCTGGAGGGGAGGCGTCAGGTGTACTGTAGTTCTGCTGCGGTCTGGATTTTGCGGATTGTAGCCAGGTTGTTCTAGGCTCGCAGATCATATGGTGGTTATGTAGGCTCGAGGAGGAGGAGGAGGAGGAGGAGGAGGAGGAGGATAATGAGGATGAGTATTGTTTACAGTAGGTGAGGGTTGGCAGATTTCTCAAGCGCGTCCGGGCAGCACCAGCATAAGAGTGGCTTCTCGATGTATCTATTGCGGGAAATACGATTAAAGAGAAGAGGAACTTCTGTCGCGGTTGCCATTACCGGTATCCTCGGCGATGGAAAACTTGGACCTGTCCATGACTGCTTTATAACGCCGCGCCACATCGCGCTGGCTGGTAACGGGGTCTCGAACCCCCGGCCGGCCACAGTGAGCAGGAAAGGAGTGCGACAGTTCGCCATAGTCTAGATAGGCTGCATGCGAAATAAACTGAAAATCTCTCTCTTTCTCGTCGGGCGTCATAACAAATTACATCCGCAACATGTACTCTACAGCTACTCTACAGGACCCACCCGCGCGCCAGACCCATTGGCTCTCCTTTCTTCGCCCTCTCGCATAGCAGCCAGAGAAGCACTGAAAAAAAACAGGGGATCCAGTCAGAACATCTGCAGCTGAGCGCCCAGACCCAAATTCCAAAAAGTAAGCAAACAGTACCTAACCAACACATAGAGATACTCTCATCCCCAATCGACCCGCTGTGACTCGGTGAATCACAGAGGAATCGAAATGAGCGATGACCTGATATGTGTGTTGACCTGGTATGTTCACCGATGATGGTGGGGAGAAAAGAGAGAGGAGAGAGTGGGGGAGGAGAGAGAGGGTTTTATAGGTGTTGTGGGAGTTCTTGGAATCAAAATTTCGCCCCCGCATGAGCGGTCACTCGTCGTCGCTAGCCCTAGGCACTAGCGTCACTGGCGGCAACACCAGGAAAAATTGAGGAAAGCTCCACCAGACCTGGAGGAGGATGAGGAGGAGGAAAGCATCGCATCGGGACCTAACAAGGGTGCCCAGCAGGGTAATGCGTCTGCGGCCGGTGCGAGGAAGTAAGAAATGAGGATATGCAGTGATATGTTCTTGGTGTGATTTTCTATGTTATTTTTTTGGCTGGCAGCGGCCCATCCAGCGGCGTAACCGGCGTTGCAGTTTCTTGGTTCTTTAACCTACCTACGCTGTGTACAGCTCTACCACTATGGCCCGTTACTGCGCCGCTGCCTACCACCGGATTTCACAAAGGAAAAACTTTCCTGGTGTTGCCGCCTGTGACGCTAGTTCTTAGGGCTAGCAACGCCGAGTGACCGACTATGCTTCTGCGAAATCGAGAACCCGCCAACACCTATAAAAGCCTCCCTCCCCTCCCCAACTGTCTCCTTTCTCCTTATCATCTGCGAACATACCAGGCCAACACACATATCAGGTCATCGCTTATTTCGATTCCTCTACGATTCAGTGATTCGCAGCGGGTCGATTGCGATGAGAGTATCTCTATGTGTTGGTCTGGTACTGTTTGCTTACTTTTTGGAATTGGGGTCTGGGCGCTCAGCTGCAGATGTTCTGACTGGATCCCCTGTTTTTTTTCATTGCTTCTCTGGCTGCTATGCGAGAGGGCGAGGAAAGGAGAGCAGGTTGGTGCAGTGCTTGGGCGGCTCATGTTGAGTACTTAGTTGCATCCAATCTAGAACTCGTGGAAGCAATGAGTTCAATACTGGTTCCCTATTGCTCTCTGCCCAGCCCTCCCCGAGCGTCAACCCTGGTGTTGAGAGAGAGAGAGATCTTCCTGTTTGATTTCGCATGCAGCCTATCTATACTATGGCGAACCCACGACCTCCGTTACTTGTCCGCCCTGGCCAGTCAAGGTGAAAGCCCCGGTACCGACCAGTCCGATGCGGCACCCCACTTCCCCTGCCCACCCGCCTCGGGCCGACACAAGCAAAATCCCTGGTGTTGATTTTCCTTACCGCCTGCTAGGCTTTGAGAGCGAATCTCTGGCCTGGGCCGGGAGCATCGTAGCTTATTCTCTTCATAGCTGTTTGTGAGTCCGTGAAATTAACCGAATCACCCACCTACTGTCCAACTGTCCATTTACTGTGTCCCATAAACCCAAATACGGTATCTCTGCGTATTGAGTATCGAACGGCAGCCCAAGGGCCAATGCAACCACAAATAGTACCAGCAAGCCGGCTTCTTTTTGGGCAGAAACGTACCTAGCCCAAAGCAACTGTGGCACACCATGTACTCTGCGTGACCTTTTGTGCAGCGTAGTCTGGTGTGATCTACTCCGCAATACGATACGATACGAAACCAGCCCTGTCATCCGTGCGAGGTGGGGCCCACTAGGTGCACGTATCGCATGGTTAGCTCCGTGGATCACTCGGGTATGTCGGATCGCAAAAGCTTACACGAGCTATATGATACGAGTTTAGGAGTAACACTCTAGCCGTAGTGCTAAGTATTTCCTTCGTTTACCGTAAATGGAATACGGGGCGGGGCGATTTCCACCGTGCCGTATTCCTCGAGGTACCGATGATACGGGTGGAAGACGAGGTCAGACGGCACGTGCCGAGGCCGAGAACAAGCATACAGCAGCAACAACCGCGCACGTAAGCTATACGAGGGGATATACCGAGCCCTGCCCCGGGTGAGAATCGAGATGCTGGCTGACGCCGATTCGGGACCTTCCGCGGGTTTGCCCGCTGCCCTGCGTTCAGACGCACTGCATACATATCGCTGTGCATCTCCTGCGAGGATTTGTCATTTCTCTGCAGAATGCGCACTGCGCGGGATCTATGACGGGCACTGGGCGGAATCGATACCCGTGGTGACGTGTCCTACCTAGGTACACCGTTGAACCCGATTTGACCCTATTTCCACGGCCAACGGAGCCCTCCTCTATGATATTTGGCTGCGATGTTGTTGCACTGGCTATGAGAGAGACAAAGATCTTCAGTTTATTTCGCATGTAGCCTATATAGACTATAGCGAAAGAATGCAATGATAAACAAAAAAAATGCTCATCATCGCACAAACCGAGTCATGAACCATGCATCGCTTACCATTACACCGAACAGTGAACACCCCCAGAAAAACTCATTCGGCCACTGAGGCGAGGCGTCACAATCGCAGCGAAGAGGTGCACAACAGTCCAAATGAGTGAAAAGATTCAAGATTTATCATTAAATAATAATTTTTGATCGCCATGCCCCCATGTCCGACCCATCCTCCGTCTCCCCGCTCCTCCCCACCCCCTCCCCTGATCGTAACTTTCGTATCCTCCATGTCATCCTCCATGTCTTGTATCCTCCGCTATTACTCATCCTCTCATCCCCTCACCCCCCTCCCCTCATCCCCCCTCCGCTCCTCCACCTCTCCCCATGCCAATAGATCCATCATCCTCCCGATTATCGCACACTCATAAATCCCAGCCCATGCAAATTCCAAGCTACCGATGCAACGCAACGCAAGTGCAAGTCTATCCCCGCAAACTCGAGGTCCAAAGCAAACATCAAACATCATAAACGGAAAAATAGAAAAACGAAAATGAAAATGATAAACGAAAAAAAGGAAGAGATAATCAAAAACGCCTGTCGCAATGCTCATGAATAGGAAAGAAGAAAAGACAAGAAGAGGAGAGATGGGTGGTTAAGGGTGGTTAGCCTAGGCCACAGTAGCGGTAGGCTCAGCGATCTCGGCGATGGCATTGCCGGTGAGCGCGGGGCCGACGCGGGTGGCATGGTACTCCTCGAGGGCGGCCTCGACCTTCTTGACGTCCTTGTAAGCGCGGAGCTTTGCGAAGTTTGGGAGGACCTCGTCTCTAAGGGTGCGGATGGAGGTGCCGCGGTACTCCTGGGGGCGGAAGCGGGGGTCCATGGGGTCGATGAACTTTGTGGTCTCGGGGTAGCCGAAATCCGGGAGGGAGGTGATGTTGAACGCCGCCATCATGTCGTGGTCCTCGTGGATCAGGTTGTGGCAGTGGAACATGTACACGCCGTCCCAGGGCGCGTACTTGGCGAGGACGGTCACTTTCTCGTTGGTGCCGAGAGCGGCGACGTCCTTGAGCGCGGCCGCCTCGTAGGGTGTCACGTAGTTGCGCCCGATGGTCGTGTTGGTGCCGGCGCGCGGAGTGACGCCCTCACGCGCGATGATCTGGAAGTCGACAAGGTGGATGTGGATGGGGTGCGACCAGCCGCCGCCGCCCTGCAGCGTCCACTTCTCGGTGGTGCCGCGGGGGACGTTGCGGACGATGCGGTTCTTGGCGTCGGCGAAGGAGCGGTTGTTGATGGTCCACTCTCCGGCGGGGGGCGGGCCCTTGGGGCCGAAGCCGAACTGGAAGTGCTGGTCGACGGCTTCGTGGTTGACGGGGAGGTCGAGGTCGACGAGCTTGGCGGGGAGCGGGCCGTTGCCCTTGCGGCTGGTGACTTTGTGGCCGACGCGGAACTGCATCACGTTGCCAGTGCCGTAGAAGATGGTGTCGGCGAAGGTGTCGGCGGACTTGAGAGTGAGCTTCTGGCCTTTGTATTGGGAGAAGTCGATGACGACCTCCCAGCGCTCGGCCATGGCTTGCACGAGGGACTCGGTCTCGACAGGGTGGGAGAGGAAACCAGAGTCCGAGCCGATGACCCACATGGGAACCTTCTCGGTCTCGCCGTAATCGCCCTTGCTCTCGAGCGTGAAGTTGAAGGTGTGCGAGGCGGCACCGTTGAGGAAGCGGAAGCGGTACTTGCGGGGCTCGACCTCGAGGTGGGGAAGGATCTGGCCGTTGACCGAGTAGGTGTCACCGTAAGTCGAGATGCGCTGCGCGCTCTCGTCACTGATGTTGCCGTTGGCGGTGTAGAAGCGGGACTGGAACATGAGCGGGATGTCGTATTTGCCGCGGGGAAGGTCGAACTTCTCCTCGAGGGCCTCGTCCTCGACGATATAGAAGCCAGCCTGGCCGGCATAGGCGTTCAGTGAGGTGATTCCCTGAGCGTGATCGTGGTACCACAGAGTGCGGGCACTCTGCTTGTTGGGGTAGTAGTAGTCCTTGTACTGTCCGGGCTTGATAGTGTCTGCAGCCCATCCGTCGAACGGAGCACGGCTGTAGGAGCCGTGAAGATGGATCGAGGACTCTCGGAAGTACTCGTTGACGAAGCGAACGACCGTCTCGGTGCCCTTCTTGATCTTGAAGGTGGGGCCCGGGACCATCCCGTCGTATCCGATGAGGGTGGCATCCTCGAGGTCGGGGAAGAGGTTCTTGGTGAACTCCTTGATCTTGACCTCATAGAACTCGATCTTTGTGCCAGTCTTCCTGTCGGTGTATGTGCTATTGGGAAAGAAATGTCAGAGCGGCTGCGTCCAAGGGGATGAATGGGAGGAGAAAAACTCACGTCATGGGTTTCTTGACAGGAGGAATCGGAACCGGATACTCGAAGTCGTGATTATAAGGCGGCGATACTCGGCCAGAGGGAGCTGCTCCGGGTTGAGCAGTAACAGAAACGATCGGAAGCAATGCTGCCACTGCAGCGAACATGAACGAGAGAGAAACCATCTTGCTGTGATGCTGTGATGATTGTAAGAGAAGCTGTTGGGACGTGGTGATGATCTGTGAGGAGGATGGGGAGGAAATCTTCAACATGCGGATGTCAGAGTGTCTTATATCCCATTGAGTTCATCAGGCCCTCCGGTACCTTTTGCTCTGGTCACCTTTCGTCCCTCCTTCCGCAACACTGCCTCCATGAAAAAAACCTCATCTGCTGCTATGGCGTCCGCTTCCATTCGCAGTAATCGAGGTCTGCCACGAGACTTCAGGTACCATCTGGGACCCTGCAAGCGGTGCTGACTGGTAACGACATGGTATAGTACTAGTACACTAGTACAGTGGCTATTTTCGAGCGAGATCGAATGATAGTCAACTTCTAGGCTGGGTGCAAGTTCATGGGGTGGAAGCGAGCGTGCGACCGGGCTGAGTACATAGAATGTATGTACTTTGAGTCGAGTAGCCATCACACAAACGGATAAGACCGGTGTGTACCGTCCACCAGGACCCCATGCCGTGGTCTGTCAAAAGGCAACAAAGTACAGTGTTGGTCGATTGGCGAATAAGAACAACAGGCCAATAAGCCAAGGCCCTGTCCTTGCCATGCAGCGTGAAGGCTGAGGACTTTGCGGATACTCTACATAGTGGAGGCGGTGGAAGACAGGACAAGAGACCGACCGACCGGCAAGCCAACAATAGACGGGCTGACAGGTTCTTGAGTCTTCACCTCGTATCCCCGCAACATGGGCGAGATCATCCCCCAGTCCGTTGAGGGGAGCAAGCATTGCAGAGATTGCCCGCCTTGGAGATATCGTGAGAGCAAAAGCGAAGGTGAGTCCGGTGTCGGCTGTGCGGTGGAAGAACGGTTAGGCCGACCACCGCCTCGAGTCAACCTCCACCCCACCTCGAGATCCAGATCCAGATCTGCATGAGTGCTTATTTTTGTCTTTCTTATTTTTTCCTGCTTCCCCTCGCTTTCTTGGATCGAAACCGGCAGTCTGTCGGAGAAGAAGCAGCGGATGAGCTGAAAAGTCTCGAGATGCAAACAAGCAGCACTGGCACTACTCGAAAGGCCCCCCATGATTTGTGTCGACTGGATCCAAGTTGCAGACTGCGATAGCCAACCAGTTGCCAACTAGTGCAACGCTGTTGGAAAGAGGTTACTCGATTATTCCACTGCTCATGCCTGCACTTTGGCGGAGCCATACTTACTTCATAGTTTATCCACAGGCGATGGGATCGACAGCGCGGCGGTGGCTGGGCTGGCTGGACTGGATGGACTGGATGGCTGTAGCGCGTTCAGCTATCGTACTATGTTTGTGCGGAAAGAAGGAGAGACAGATAGATAGCGAACCAAACCACCTTCCGCTTCACGGTCACGATGTGCGGTTGGAGCATCATCTTGCATCTGCATGGCAGCTAGTTGATTGTGAGTCGAATATCTGTCTGCCGGCGCGCGGGACGGTCGTCGGAGTGTCGGTGTCTGACATCAGAAATTAGAAGTGCGATACTATTAATACGCATCGGATACGACCCTGCAGATTCTAACCGCAGCCGCCAGAGCCTCACAATCCATCCCCGTCCAGAGCTCACTGAGCCTCACTCCCACTCCCACGCCCACTCCCACACTAGTCCCCCACTCCTACCTCCACACCCACTCCCACACCCATTCACACTCACACTCTCACTCAAAAATGTTCTTCAGAGTGCACGCCTATGACTGCCTGCAGAATGCACCACACTTGCCAACACGACCGAGCAGGGATGGCGGTGGCCGCGGCTTTTGCCGGCCTGCGCATCGAATCCTACATGTCCCGGCCCGCCCGTGAGCGTGAAATGGCTTTGTCTCTCTCCTTCGCTTCGCTCGTGGCGGTCAGCATATCTCGCGATTGCGGGCACCAATAAGGACCGCACTCGAGCAACCCCTTCAGCTACGGCTGGAATGCGGGATACAATTCTCAGCTCAGCGGGCCCTCCGGTGCCGAAGTCGCTCGCCTTCCAACCCGCACGCTGGCAAGGCGAGACTTCGACATGTGGCCGCTCGACGCTAAATTCCGTGCCCCCAAGAATCTAAGTATGTACATGGCGACCGGTCAACGGTGAACTGCTGAAAATATGAACGACCGGCATCGGCTGAATCGATGTGACCCGCAGAAAGTACCGTCCTCTCTCAAGATTTCCTTTCCCCCCGGCGAATGATCGTACGGAAGGAGCATACCAATCCCTCCAGCTAACATCCAGACCAGCAGTCCATGGCGAGTCATACATGCTCGTAGTTCCTTCCGACGACGTCAATGACAACGGACACCCACGGAAGGAACGGCCTTCCGCTGGGTATCAACTCTCAAGGCTAAGCGGGCGTCCACGATCCAGTTCCAGTGTTCGTGTGTTTGTGTGTGTTCATTCTACCAGGTTTTTATTTTTTTTGCCTGACGACATGCAGGTGAGAACATGGGACGAAGGCACAGCAGACTGGTCCAATCACTTCATTCGTGCAGCGCTGCGAAGACCGAACCTTACTATACACTGAGTTACCTAAACAAAACTTCCCGTACTAGGTATGCGATGCTGGGCACGCTCGCCAAAGACTGCAGAATCAGTATGTACGGTATGTACTCTATCCATAGAGTAGGTACCTATAGTTATGGGCGGATAACTAACAAGTAGATATCCTGGCCCCAGCCAGCCCAGCCCAGCCTTATCGAATGGATCGTGATTACTTTCGATCCCAGTACCCAGCAACCAACCCCGCGGACACACACCCGGAACCACCGGCACCATTCGGATCAACGCTGCACAACACACATGTACTTGCTTACTTGGGCAGAGTATCGAACAATTGCTGCCTACACACATGTTCTTACCTACTCACTTGGCTGGGGAATCGAACAATCCATGTACTTACCCATTTCCTTGGCTGGAGAATCGAACAATCGCTGCGGCGCTGCCTACATACATACGAGATCATCCGTGTACACTAAATATGTAAACACCTATCTAGGCCCCAGGAAAGACAACTCACGCTGACGCCGGGGGTGGCCAGCGACGATGAAAGCTTAGCATCGGATCAGCGGGTGTGATGAGGAGGAGTGCGCCTCGCTTGAGAACGCAGCTATCTATTCTCTCTCTCTCAAGGCGTTATGACACTCTACATACAAACATGGACAGACTTGCCTCGTATGGACGCCGCGCTCCCCGCACATGAACATGAACATCGAACGGACGAGCTTCGCCCACCCCCAGCACAATACACTCGCAATGGATGGAGTTGCCACTTCGCGAATAGACGGAGTGTGGGCACCGGGAAAAGCCCTCGCAGATGAACACCCGTGATCACTCCCTCTCCGGTGAAGTAGGTACACGTTCTAACTTCAGCCGTACCGTACCTGCTCCTCTCCATCTCACAGGTACGGACGGAATAAGAACGTGGGGGTGAAGACAAGCAATTTGGGGGCGAGCAGAGAATCTTCCTCTCGGTTCGGCATGCAGTCTGACCGCCGATAATCCGGTGAGCGTGAGCGCTGACAGCCTGAAGCTAGACAGAGGAGCACCACATAGCCGGGCCGAGTGGGCAAGTTTTGCGCGTCGGGACCCGAACGCCGCCCCCAGAACACCCCCGACGGTCAGCGTGGAGTACCCAATTACCTACCAAGTATGTATCGTCCCGGATGCAGCCCTGCGCTCTGGTGCCCAGCTACTGCTACCGCACCTAGAATGTGGACGGCTTTCGATTCCTATCTACGGCACTCTAATCCAAGGCCCGCGGACTTATTCGTGAAGCCTAATGTGATGAATTACACTCATGCAAGGTGCACCTACTCCACGGTCGTGCGCTCGTGCGGAGAACACCGAGTGAATGAGTGTTCGTATGCAATCAAACAATACCCATCATCGACCCATCGCGAATACAATCTTCCAATGTTTGCATTGCGAATTTTGATCCCGTCCGTGTGACTGACTGTCCGACGGTCGCATTCCTTCCGTCAGGCTTCACTGTCATCCGACGTCCCATACTTGCGTCTCGCCCAGCGCGCCTCGTTGTAAATGAGCAGCCAACGGATTGCTGTACCACCACCACTCAGCACAGGCACCACCACCAAAAGGAACCACTGGCACCAGGAACAGCCGAGTGATATCTGTGTACCGTGTATCGACACACATCAGCCCCCTTTTCTAGGCAGCCACAGTACAGTCCAGCTCAACTCAACTCAACCCAACTTAACCCAACTCAGCTCTCACTCACCGCCTGGCTGTCACCGCCTGGCAGGTTGTCACCTCGCATTCGCCCGTCCACACGCAGGTGGTGGTGGGGGTGGTGGCCCGAGCTTACATACTCTACTCTACATACAGAGATTGCTGGTATGTATGTATGTATGTATGATATGTACGTGGCGGTGACTTGTCACTGTCACTGTAACTGTAACTGTCGCTTATGTCCCAGCGGGCGACGGGCTGCGGATTGCGGGAACACCTGATGATTACGGCAGACTATGTATCATGGATAACGCCCGGTTGCCCGGTTGAACCCCGGTTTTCCCGGTGCCTGGGGCCTGGCCGCTGGTGTCGTCGTTGTAGTCGTCTTCGTGGTCTTCGCCGCGTGCCTAGCGTGCGTCCGTCGGGAGGGAGGGTGGTCGGAGGGTGGTCGGGGGGTGGTTGGGACAAGGCGAGATAGACGTCGTTGCGTGCAGTTCTACAAGGCACGGCAAAGGCGAAATTACATGTTTACTTCCTACTTACGCATGACCGCCGCCGCTTGACGACATCGCTTGCGGGTATTTTGCGACATATGTCCTTATGTATGTACGCGTAACTATGTAATTTCAAGTTGGTGCGGGTATGCGAACGGAGGGTATATAGGTACTTATTTGATCTGGGCCCACGCAGAAAGAAAGGAGCTCGGTGAAGTATGTACTGATGCATTGCATCTATGGAGCAGGTATCGATTATGTAGGTACGGTACCTCCCCTAATCTACACAGGAAGCAGCCTAAAGAAAAAAGAAAGTTTACACGCGGCCTTCGCTTCACTTCCATGATCCATCTATTTATCCGTTCCGAATCTAAGTAGGGTATAATACAGTCCCGTCCCCGTCCCTCCCCTCCCCTCCGCGACCGAGCATTTACTCTGCGAACTCAGCATCGACAGACTCAAAGTGTTCATAGAGGCCCGTGAAGATCTGGACGCCCAGACCGGGATCGAGCGAGCCGCACGCTGCGCGGATGGAGTGCATCGAGAGCTGCGCCATTCCGGCGTCAATCGCGCGGCAGCCCATAGCCGAACTGAGCATGGGGCCGACTGTGCCGCCGCTGCGCGAGTCATTGCGGATCTGGAAGACCTGCAGCGTGTGTCCGCTCTTTTCGGCGATGCGCTGGAGCAGCGCGGAGGAGACGGCGTCGGTCGTCATCTATGCATATAGTTAGTATCGTGTACACACGGTAGGAGAAGATGCGTGGGTAAACATACGTGTCCGTTGGGGTCGGCGGCAACTGTAATTCCGACGTTGAGCTTGGGCGAGTGGTCTTGCAGGTAAGAACCCAAGAAGTTGGGGTTGACGGCGTGAGTGACGTCTGCCGACAGCAGGAAACTGTTGGCGTAGGTCTGGTTCACAACGTTCTAGTCCCCAGTGTTAGCATACAGGTATTTTGCGTGGGTAGGTGATAGTCTTACTGCTCCAGCCTTTCCATCTTTCGAGAAAGCTTCGATGATGCGCTCCACGGCACCACTCAATAGGTTTCCCCGAGCACCTTGACGCAGCTGGCTGCCAATCTCCTCGTCGTCAAACAAAGCGCAGGCATTCACGGTGCCCCGGCCCTCTAAGTCTTTGCTAGCTTCAATGACTCCCTCCAGCGCAGCCCACGAACAGAGCTTGTCGTCGATTCTCGGCGCGAACAGCAACTCCTTGGAGAGACCTCCTAGCCTCGAGGGCTCAAACTGGTAGAGCTCGAGCTCCCAATTGATGATGGAGGAGTAGTCTTGGATTCCGAGCTCGGATGAGATTGCCTTGACGAGACGTGCGGGCTGGCTAGCCGCGAAGGTGCCGGCGGGCATGGTCAACTGCTCATCCTCAGAGCTGTACGTGCTGTTAGCCACCCATCTCCAACTACAGTAGTAACAGCGAACTCACTTCTCCAATCCGATCACAGGAGTCATCTGCGTCTCCTTGTTGAACGGCCCGGATGCCGCGGCGCCGAAGTGCGGCGCCAGAGTAGAAATACGCGCGATCGGCCAGTCGAGGTTTACCAATCTGCTCTCGATCTTGCCGTCCGAAGTCTTGACCATAACGCGTCCACCGACACCGAGATCACTGCAGGTCCATCTATCAGTAACGCGACTCTTCCCAAAGCAGACTCCGCCGAGCATATTGTACATACCGATCCCACCAGGTGGAGTTCATTCCGCCCGCGTACGGCGCAACACCGAGCATCACATAACCTGCGCTGTTGGGCTTCTTCGAGATAGGCTTCAGCCGCGCCGTCAACGCGTCGATATGTCCGGCGGCCATCGCAACACCGTTACCAGGCTCGTACGCGGTGGGGATGCTGAACGCGACAATCGACGATCCGTTCCTGGTCGTGAAATACTTCCCGCCCTTCTTCAGCTTCGACTGCCAGCACTCGCGCTCGCTGAGCTTAACGAAGCCCTCGCCCTCGAGCCGCTTGCTGAAGTAGGACACGGCATGGAACACCGTGGGACTGCTGTCGATGAACTCCATGAACGGCTGCGTGTACTCGGCCGGACAGATGTCCTTCGCGGACTTGTTCTTGCTCTTGCTCGTGGCATTCTTGTGGCGCGACGGGAGGCTCTCGAGAACGCTGGCGAGGTCCAGAGGCTCGTTCGCGGCGTTGACAATGTTGCCGTCTGCGTTGATGCGTGCGCCCGTCCGGAGGAAGCGGACGACCGCGCTCTCGATGTCGAGGGTATCGCGGTCTTGGGCGGCGGCGGTGGCACGCAGACTCGTAGTGCTGGGGGTACGCATCGTGATGTGAATGTGAATGTTTACGTTGAGATGAAGATTATAGAAGACTGTATGTAGGAGGTGTATGTACGATGGCTGGATGTAACGAGAAGGAAGCTGAAGGAAGATGGAGATGAGGAGGTTAACTATCGCAGGAGCTCTATCTATCTATCAGTGTCCGTCACTTGAGGCGAATACCTACGGGCACGGACCGGGAGTTCACGTGTCACCATCCCCAATGATCCTTGCCCCCGCCACCTCCGATAACCCCAGTTGTCTACGGTGGCTTGGCAGGCACCTCCACTCCCGCTATCTTTGACTCCTCCAGCTCGGCCGTCGGCATCGATACGGTATCTTTCGGCGACAGTTATATAGCAGCAGTCGGGCTAGAACCCGATGACTGGCAGGCGGCGACCATAATAGAGTTACGAGCGTGATGAAGCGGGGACGTCGGAATCTCTCCGACCATCATAGCCGATGAGGAGGAGACTACCGTATCCGAACCAATAATCCGCAACCCGGCGCAAGGAGCTGTCACGCGCCGTCGATGGCGCAAGCACACCAACCCCGGTCCCCAGATCCAGACGCCACCTCCGTTTGCAGGGTTCAGGACTCCAGGTTGGGCTGTGCCTGTCGGGAAGAGTCAGCGCTCAGACTACCCCGAAGCAGAACTGAGCGGCTGCCAGATGGCCGATAGGTACTCGAGTACCCAGCCACTGGTGACTGACTGAAGGTCTCAGTTTAGCATAGGTAGGTACACCCGTGGATGGGGCTGGGGAGTCAGCACGGAAGCCCTTTCCGATAGTTGCATGCGGTTGCCATAGCAACGCATCGCTTGGGTCTGCGCAAACACTGAGCATTCAGAAAGGCGTCCGCGACGAGGTCAGCCACAGCAGCTCTACTCTACTTGAACTTAGAAGATGACAGTATTCTACTTCTCTATCTAGATATCGTTTCATACCTACCCAGCTTCTTACCAACTCGCGTAAACGTGTTCAAACCCCGGCTCAAGCGAGTGCGATCCTGTGCATGCGTAACAAGTGAGAAATTAAGTAATTAGCCAACGCCGGCTCGTAAGTAATTATCGGCCGCTGGTCACAATGGCAGGTCTAGGGAGGGGTGTATGGTGCCTTTGTATTCCTATGTAGATACCGGGAGCAGTGGTGCGCCGACTTGATGCTATGAAAGGGACTATTAGTGTACCAAGTAGAGCCAGTCTGCCGAATTCTCAGCTTCAAAGAAAGATATGTCAATCGAATCAACAAATACACACTTACCTAAGGTCGGCTCTAAGGCAAGCTCTCGTGATTCATCGGCTTTAACTCCTTATGGGAGATAATATTGTAGTGCCTCGTTTGTGAAGCCTGCGGGACTGTGGTGGGGTTTGTTTCTGAAGATGCAGCAGCGGGATAACAAAGCGAGTGATATTTTATGAGACGACGTGAGTGATCAAGATGGTAGGTGTGGTCCATATCTTGAAAGACGTCAATTCCCTACCCCCTTCTCACTACAATTCTTCCCCCATAGCCATCTCCATCTTGTCACAATTTTACTTTATTCGAATGCTCCTTGATGATCCACAGACAAGAGTTGAGGCTGACGGTACTCTAGTCACTGCCTACTGTGCTATATGTACGGGATGACAGGACTAGTTTGGCATGGACGTATGGGAAAAACAATGAAGTCATATTTCTGTAGATAAGTATGCAGCCACGCACAGCGGGATGATTAAAAACACTCTATATCTACCTGAACCCCGTATGTATAGTAGTAGAGCTTGAACGCCTCCACTCCGGCTACTCCTTCTCCTCCAACAGCACCTTCTGTAGATGTTCACATAATCTCGCCATAATCCATTCCGTCTCCGTGCCCGCACTGAGGAGCGGACCATCATCACCGAGCCATTTCCATTCCACTTCCTCTTGTTCCTTCCCCGTATCCTCCGTCTCCCCCAGCAACTCCAAAAAACTCTTCCACTCATCCCAGTCATACTTCCTGGGCGGCTCCTTCCCAATATCCGTAGCAAGGTTGGATATCTCCTTCGCGATCCTGGCGCCGAGATGGTGTTTCCCTTTCTCTGCTGGGACAGGATCTATCGCCTCGGCTGTCTCTTCGCGATGCTCGATCGCGTGCCCGAGGTGGGATAGATCTGAGCGCAGTCCGGATAGTTCCGGGTCGACATCGCGGGGTAGCTCTTTCTCGCCGTCGGCTTCGCGCTCGACGCGGTCGGGGGATTTCGACGACAGCCCCTTCTCCATGTTCTTGCCGTGGCGCTCGGGAAGGATCGTTTTCTGGCCGACCCAAAGGGTGCCGTGTTTTACCCAGCCGACCACGGTGTCACCCATGCTCGAGATAAGGATTGTTACCGCCGGGATGGCCACGAGCGACCAGACGACGAAGAAGGGCTTGCCGAAGTTGCTTTGCGGGTAGTAGTCGCCATATCCGATGGTGAGCAGACTGACGTACGTGAAATACAGACTCTGGAAGTAGGTCCAACCCTGGTCCTGCTCTGAATGCGAGAAGACAATCGCTCCGCCGAACCACACGATCAGGAACGCGATGAGCGCCGTGCCGAGCCCCCACCAGCGACGGTTCATGTTCGCTGCGTCTTGCACACTGCGCATAAGCTCGAACTCGGTCTTCCAGTCCGTGTCGGAGCACTTGAGATCCTTCAAGATCTTCTTGCGTTCCTTGTGGATGGCGCGGTTGCGGACTTTGCTTTTCCCTCTCTCGAGGAACAGACCGCGGACTGAGCCGACGACGAGACCGACCATGATCACACCACCGACAGCGTACGGGATCAGGATCCCCTGTGATACCTGCCTCTTCGGACTGAAATCGCTGCCAAAGCCGATGGTTAAGAGCGTTAAATCCGCCCAGTACACACCATCCACAAAACTCCACCCCTCTAGTGAGCTGAAGATCCCCGCGCCTAGGGATAGATAGAGTGTGTACGAGATCGTCTGCAGCATCAAGGTGCGCTGCGGGATGGTGAGGGTCATGAACGATGGCGGATACGCCTTGAAGAGGTATGCGCCCACCGCATTCCATACGAGTAGTGTCGAGATCAGGAAGTAGAGCGCGGCGGAAATGATGCCGTAGTAGTAGGATTGCGAGAACGCGTGATTCTTGGGCGGGAGCCGGAGGTGCTTGTGTGCGGCGACTACAAGTGCGAGGAGGAGGAGCGAGGATATGTACCTGCGACCTGTCAGCCCTCACTGCATGCTACGTACGGCAGTGATTGCGTGCCAGAATACGATTGTCAGCGGTTGCGCGATGGCATACCGGACGCGATGCGCAAAGTTGAGTAGAAGCAGTAGATTCGCCGCGATAGCAAACACGAGCGAAACAGCATTCACCGCGATCAACCTGTATACGTAAACATCAGCCAGGTCGACCGCCACGCCATCACCTCCTCGCAGATAAGCAGACCACGAAGGATCCGGCACCCTCTCCGCCGTCGCCTCCGTCTGTCCCGGTGGAATCCTGACTCTCCAAGTCATAACCAGCGCACACACACTAAACAGATTCGCCAGCGGTCCAAAAGTTCCCGCAATCAGCGGAAACACGGTCGACGTGAACCACCATCGCCTATATTCCCATCAGCAGCCGATCTCCCCTCCAACGCGCCAAAAAGACAACCTACTTCGGCTGCGGATGCGCTAATTTCTGGTCGACTTCCGATCGCAACTGTTTTCGGAATGCGGCGCTGGCGCTGGGAGATCCAAGACCTTGTTGCTCCTCCGTTGTAGTGCTTCCAAGACGCCGCACCAGCGTGCGCTCGGCGTCCTCGGCGGATTCTTTGAGGGGTCCGCCGAGTTCTAGATCGTTCATGGCGCCGGGAATGTGATATAATGGGGTGAGGAGAAGAGGCCGAAGATTGGGATATTTTCAGCTGATGCCCGCCGCTTCATGGTGGTGCTGGATGTGCTGTGGATTTGGGCGTAATGGACGTGGACGCAAGGTGCGTGGTGACAAGCGAGTGGCAGGTGAGTGGCCGGGACTTGATTGGAGTGTGAGGCGAGTGAGCAGGCAAACGGTGATGTCATTGGTCTCCTGCTCTACCATCGCCTTCAGCCGCACCGTTCGTGATTTGATCTTGTCTGGGTTCTCGAACAGGCCGTTGGATATCGTGCCAGCACTCGTTTCTTCCCTAGGTAGTTTAGTCTACCTTACGAAATCGGACTTCAGTAAGTCAGACTCCATCTTGGTTTTCTGGGCTGTCAAATTACGTACCGTAAATTCTGAGGCGTGACGGAAAATTGTCATGTCAAGTTGTAAAGTCTTGGCTATCATGATGCTGTGAGAGCAGTTAGGACGATAGCAAAGGCGTTTCTGTAGATACATAGCCAGACGGCTGTGGAGTGGTTTTTCCTTTACCTTGACCCTGCTCTAACACGACAAATGGAGTCTCCGAAGTGAAAATATGAGATGTGGGTATGGAGAGAGTGAACGGCCAGCCACCGGACGGGGCGGTGCCGCGGACATCTAGCCACGCTGTCAGCCGCATCTGGCCACCAGCCACCAGCCACCAGCCACCAGCCACATTTGGCAACAACACACATTACCCCAGCTTTCTGGCTTTCCAACCGACTCGTGGCTGACTCAGCCTAACCGAAAATAGCGACGCGAACGACCCCACCGAGTCCCGGCCCCACCAGCGCACTACCTGGAAGTGGCCGCTTTCGTGCGGATCATCCGAGGCCCAATGTCATCGCTTGTGATGAAAGGTGTCCCGAACGCCGGTTTAAAAGTATCTACTTGAGAACTGGATTTGGGAACTCGAAATACGGTCACCATATCTTCTGACTTTGCCATCACTATGGCGAGCAAATTCATCCTTCCCGGAGCTGTGGCTAGTATCGGTACGCACATCCATGGCGGTAATCATAATTAATTGAATGAGCATGCTGACGTGGATTACTATTCAGCCCTCGTCGCTGTCCTGACCCCCTTCCTCCGCAACTCCAACGAACTCCTCAACGTCTACCATGACTTCACACCTTACCATGCCTTCGTCTCCGCCCTCTCGTCTACGTGCTCCCTCCTGCACGCGGATCAATTCCTCGGCTGCGAGGACATGAAGCTGGTCGACGATACCATCTACACCGCCTGCAACACGGATCTTCGCAACCGCCAGAAATACTGGCCGGAGTACTCCCGTCAACCCCGCCCTTGGTCGGGCGATAAATTCTTCCGATGGGACACCGCCACCGACAGCGTCGTTGAGATCGATCTGCGCGGCATCCCCGGCGATGACGGCACCGCCGAAACCCGCTCCTTCCACGGCTTCGACGTAAACGTCCTCCCCGACGAGACCGTCAGTATCTACGTGATCAACCATCTCCGCCACGAGAGCGTGGTCGAGAAATTCGTCCACTCCCCCGACACCGCGTTCGCGACACACGTCGCACGGCTGAACACCACTGTCGCGGGCGCCCCGCCGCACCCGAACAACGTCTTCTCGCTTCCCGAGCGCGATGCGGAGAACGCGATTTTTGTCACCAACGACCATCTGTACGCCCACGGTCCGCAGAGGATCTTTGAAGAGATTACACAGCGCCAGTGGGCGTGGGTTTCGTTCTACTCCGACAAGACGGGCTGGAAGAAGGTGCTCGAGAATGTGGCTAGTGCCAACGGTATCGCCGGCGATAAGTCTGTCGACGGTAGACGCGTCTATGTCTCTGAGATCTTTAGGGGCATCATCCGTGTGCTTGAGCCTGTTGGCGACGAGGGCGAGCTGAAGGAGGTGCAGCAGGTGAAGGTGGGCATGCTCGGTGATAATCTCGGACGGTTCGGTGATGATCTGTACATCACTGGGCCTGCGAAGGGCCTGCCGGTTGAGCACTATATGCGAGACCCTGAGACAGCGGGATCTCCCGGGATGGTCGTCAAGAGGATCAACACCAAGCAGCTCGGTGGCGGGTTCTTTGGTGGCGGGTACACCGCTGATCCAATTGTCGAGTTGCTGATCAAGGACGATGGAAAGCTGGGAAACATGACTACGACGTCCGTGTTTAAGGCGCATAAGATTGAGGCGCCGGTGAAGGCCAAGCAAGAGGAGCAGGACGACGAGGAAATGATGGTCGAGGAGCAGACAACGGGCCAGCCGAAGGGTGATCTTTTCATTACCGGACTACAGTTCAAAGGTAGGGTCCTGCTTCGTGTAGATTTCGAGAGAGCATGAGCTAACTGATTGTGCGTAGGTATCATGAAGTGCACGAACTTTGAGTAGGCGGCTACCAGGCTGTACATATGCTGGCGGCGATATTATGTATATAAAAATAGGGCGTGAATGAATGAACGATCACGAAAGCTTAGCGGACGCATCATTGATTTTTCTAAGTACTTACTCAATCACACACCATGCAGTATCACCCCTCGAAGGCGGAAGAAGGGGTGAAACGAACCCGAACTGTGCCGCGGCTTCGGTCGGAGGTCGCGGGAGCGGGGACCGGCGGTCTGTTGTCTCTACAGGCTAGACACTGTATGACGGAAGTAGAAGAAAAAAGGCCTCATAGTGTAAATCTTACTTAGGAACCTATATAGCGTCTCTTGTCCACTCTTCATCATATTCTGTTCGAACCGATACAACGTGATGTAGATCCAGCGCGAGCGTATCACTGTGGCATCACGTCTTGTCTCCCGAGTCCCGTCCGCACTCCAACCACACCAGGACCTCCTTGCCCTCTCGCATAGCCAACAAAACAATGGAAATGAAAGGCCACAATATCTCTATGGGAACTCAGCCGGAAACCTGCAATTGGGGACTCGACCCCCTAGTTCAAGAGTTACACAAACACAACCATACAATAGACGGCGATCTCCCCAACCCCAGATGGGCCGACTGTGAATCGGTGAAGCGCTGAAGAGAAGAAGTGAAACGTGAGCCGGCTTGAGTGACGATCCGATATCTTCTGGAAGATGAAGGTAGACCGCATACTGAGATGTTTAGAATTGGAGGAAAAAATGAAAATAAAATCGCCGCTTCATAACGTATCACACGGATTTTAGAGTTTTGCTGAGGAAAGGTGGATTGTGCAATTCACGAAATGATGCTATTATACTCCCCAGCCTTGGAGTTCTGCTGCAAGTTAAAGTCCGCAATAATTGAAACTTTGTGACGAGTGCTCCTCAGTCTCGTATTTTCTTACTATGTCGACTGCTACTATTACCACTACCTCTCCGGTTGATTTCGCGAGAAACCGAAGTCATAGGAGAGATGGACCCGGAGCGAAGGACTCGACGAGAAATGGTGGTCATGTAATTCTAGAAGTAAATACAGGTCTGCATCGCAGTATCGCACTCCGTATGAATTTCTGGATTTGAACATATTTTATGCCACCCTAAGCTGTACTTACTACTTTGCCATGATCTATTTAGGTTGCAAGCAATTGATGATCAAACAAAAAAAAACGCTACCCAGAGCAGTACACCTCTGCTTGTGTGAGTGGGTTGAAGCACATGACCGGGGCCATCATTCAATCTCGTCTTTCAATACCTAGTTCCGAGCCGCCAGTGAAATGTTTGCCCCGTGCTCTCCGTCTTAAGTAGCTGCCTTCCATCCTCGACTCATTCCATTCCTCCCACGTTCTTATCAACCACGGACCAAATAACCCTTAGTTATGGCGGAACCATCACCAACTGCAACCATCATCGCGGCGACCCCCACAGCGTTCCACCTGGCCATCATAACAGGGGATATCGGACAACCAGAAACAACGGAGAGATATTATCGAGATGAAGAAATTACCACAAATATCCCGCTTATACCTCGGGACCACGAGCCCGAAGGAAGCCTGACGACTGTCCGTTATCTCACGACCGTCACGCACGACAACTCGGTGATGACCCACTACGTGGAGACAGTGTCCACAGTCTACCCGTTACCCCCCGCGGGTTCTGTCACCACCATGATCTTCACCGTCACTTCCGGCGGCTCGACGAGCGGCAATATACATATAACTACGACGGTCCCAGCGCCCCCTGGAAGCACAACCCTGCACGTGACCCCAGCGGCAGGATCTAAAGAGATGAGTACCGGCGCCACAATCGGCGCCGCAGTCGGCGCCGCAGTCGGCATCATCGGTTTGGCATTGCTAGGCTTCTATGCCTGGTGGCAGCACAAGAGGCGGAAGGCGGAGAAAGCGCGCCTCCAAGCCGCCCAGATGGAGTTGATGAGGCTGCAACAAGCGCCCCCGCCGCCGCAGCGGCCCCCATCTACCCAGCAGACCAGATCCGATAGTCTGAGCACGACGATCGCCGTACAAAACTCGGATCCGTGGAGGGGTTATGATGGTGGGCGTGTGCCGTCGGCGATGTCGCAGAGACGATATGAGCCGCCGCCACAGAACTATCAGACAGAAGCCCCGGAAATTGTGTTGAAGCCGGGAACGACATATGTTCCACACCGTACCAGAGGATACCTTCAAACCCCGTCGTCGGTTGCCGATCGCCGCTCGGAGGCTCCAGACCCATATGCTCCGACCGAGTCCACGGAAGGATCTCACATCGCCCCGCCGACTGTATGGGAGGATATGCGGCCCGACGAGTGGAGAGGTATGCGGCATCGGGCGGAAGAAGTGACGGAGAGGGAAGCTGGGCCGGGCTCGCCGCTTGCAGCTGTGCAGAGAACCGTTGGATGGGTGCGCAACGGTGGGGGGAGCGGTGGTGCAAGAAGCGGAAGTGGCAGGAGCGGGGGGACCGAGCGGCCTGCGCAGCCGGTACAGTTGATCGATATGAGCCCTAGCAGCTCGCCGCGGCTGGTAGCTCCGGGACATTCTTCGCCGCCGCCTATTATGGACCTCGACGAGAGGGATGCGCGGGGGCCGAACAGATATCCTCTCCAGCGTGATGGAGCTGGGCCGAGTTGGGGAGCCAGGCAGCATAACACACCAGAGAGGGGCATCACTTCCAATAAGTACGACACACGGTTCCATCCGACGGATAGTGAACTCCAGTTGAACGAGTTTGAAACCACTCAATCGAGACGTCACCCGTTGGAGAGCCAGATGGACGCTCGCGATGCCCGGGTCACGGAAGATGTTGAACCGCTACAGATGAGACGGTCTCGGGATCTTCTGAGGGACCCTAGGGATTGATACGACGGCATCGCAGCAAAAACAAATAGCGTGGTGTTTTGTATTTGGCCGTTAGTGCTGCTCGAGAGGAATGGGAAAATGATATGTACATACGAGTAGCTACTTCTATTTCGATGCTTGGATGTTTCTGATTGTTTGTTTTTGCACAAGTTGTGACATGCGGTTCAAGGATCATCAACATTGCCCCCGAAGCGTAGTAGTGGATAGGCGGTTTCTACATTGTAAGCTGAATTTGTGGATGGCGAGATGGATAGTAAAATTTCCGAGGTTCTACAGTGCTTTAAGAAGGATTCGTATGAGAACTTTTCCATGCTGCCGCCGATGAACCTTCGTGGTGAGAGCCGGTACCTCCGCTCTTAGCTGCTCAACTTTGTATTGTGTAATCAGCTACTGGCCGGATTTAATCAGATCCGCCTTGAAGGTACCGTATTAGCCTCGCACCGAGCCTGAATAACCGCCTCGGTGATGGAAGACTGAAGAATACCCTCTGTAGACCGCACGGAAAAGTATCAGTGCCTCAACACGTACAAAGCCAAATTGGTGGTTTACTATCGTCTTCACAGCCTCTCATTCACCCGCCATACAAACATCGCGCTCCTAAACCTCCTCTCCATTAATTCACCATTAGAAGCAAGTAGGTGGCTCGGTGACTGGGTCCGGGCCGTATGTATGAGTCAGGGGGGGAGTCAGTAGGAACGGAGAGAAAGGAGGAGTCGACGCTCGGGGCAAAGAAGTAGGGGAGCCGGGACAGCGAGGGAGATTTGTATTTACTTGGCCTTTCCCGCTGGTCCCATTATCTCGAGCAGGTTATGCATCGACGACCGACAGGATATCCGGAGTGCGTTTCGAATTGAAGTGAATGGGCTGTATGTAATATGGAGAGGCAGCCGATCATCACCGCAGGCTCACTCCACCACCACAACCACCACCACCAAATAAAAATGCCAAATGCCAGATGTCAGATTCACAGCGTGGTCTCATTGACATCATGAGATATCAAGCGGATGTGCCCGGCAAGGTGAGAGAGAATTCATACCCTAGCTATCTGTCCGGACACAAACATCGAATACCCTCCGTCACCGGAGATTAACACGATATCCCTCGTCATACCGGCAAGCTGTAGTATCGCTAGCTTCTGCAGTGCATTCACCTGATCTCCCGCTGTTGTCTACGCCGGTGCATTTGCGAAATGAGCTGTATTAAGAATCAAATAAAAAACTACTGGGCTTGCACCTCACACGAGAAAGGTCCTGGAAGTTTGTATAGGTAGAATCCTGGCTACTTATTTTTGTCACAGCGGTGAAAAAGGAGGACTTATAGTGAGTTCCGTACGTAAAAGAGAGAGGCGGGCACTATAGACTCTAGAGGGGCTTTAGAGAGATGGAAAAGCACACAATTTCGGCATACAACTTTTATTTTCTCGGTGATGTCACCCATCACCGACACTTAACTGTCCCCCTGCCGAGACTTCCATCCATCCCCCGTACCTGGGCCGTAGCCTGTTTCAATACCGCCTCCTCTTATTTTTCCAAAAGTCCCAAACGTCGCCTCGCAGGAGGCCGCTGGCGTAAAATTCATAATCGCTGATAAATTCCTCACTTTGGCCGAACAGGCCCTCGTAGAGGGCATCCTCAGTGTTGACGATCCTAGCCATTTTGATGATGGCTTTGACAGCCGCCAGCCCGTAGTAACTTCTCGGCTATAATCTCGTCGAAAATGTCGTAGTCGGCCTGGGCTTCGCCGACCTTGTCTTCGTCTACGTCTAGTTAGAAAATTGTCACAGTACGTCGCTTGAATATGTGTTACTTACCATTGGCTTCTCCGGCATCCATTTGACAGAAAAGGAACACACGGACGGCAGTCCTATAGTGTTCGTGAAATTCGCTTCGCAGAATGGGATCCGATTTTAGGACCTCCAAGGCGATACCGGCTTCGTCGACCTTGTAAACTTTGTAAAAAAACGAATTGGAAGTGGTGAGTGCAAACGCATCGGAGAAGTTTCCGGCGCACTCAAAGTTATTCTGAAGGATTTCCACCGGCAAGGAATCCCGGGTACGCACGATGTGCGGCTGTTGTGGAGGGGGCGTCTCGTCAGGGCTACAGCTTCGTCGCCAATTCTCGGGAACGTTATAGCTTGACGAGCGACTGAGATTGGAACGTGCGTAACCACGATTGTAATAGCCTGGCGTACCACTGCGGCCGCGGCGACCGTAATTATCATCACGACGATTGATATAGCCTGACGAGCGACCATACCGCCAGGATTGAGCTTCAGGTCCGTAGTTTCCCCGGTACCCACGTGTACGCTGGCGATGATGCTCGATTCTCTTCCCGTACCCGTCTGTCAGTATACCGTATCTCGGGTTGTTTCCGCACCAGCCGTCGCGACGACGCCAATCTGAATAGAAGCCGGACATTGTTGTTTACTAGGGATGAGTGTAGGAAGGACTCGTCGATGGTGTGAAGGATGGTTGGAAGAGTGGCGGAGAGTGTGGAAGTATTATAGAGTGTAGAGGTATAATAGAGTGTGGAGGTATAATAGAGTGTGACGGATGGTTGGTGGAGTGGTGGGGGGAGTGGAGGTGGAACGAAGTGTGGGGGGTAAGAGAAGGAAGAGTCGACCCTTAGCCCTAAGTTGATGCTAGTTTACTGTTCCTCCAAATGTTTTCCAAACTTGACCATTCTGAAGATTCCAAATGCGGTGATGTCGCCGCGTGACCAGCTGGGCGGGGTCGATTGAGATCCGATGTAGTGCCGAGAGACTTCAAAGATAGCTCCCTCCCTGCTAATACAACTGCTTTCCCCCTCCACTCCCTCTATCGTATTATCTCGCACTAGTAATTAATAGCCTTGTACGACAGCACTCATGTCAGGAGAACTGGCTTCTGAAAGGACATCGCTGAATGTGATAGATTCATAGGCTCTCAATCGCTCCATCGGTTGCCGCGAATGTAATGTCTATGAGCTCTCTCGGAGAAGCACCATCGGATGGGCGATCACCTGCAGAGGTTCTTTAATTAGGAAGCCAGGGCAGTCACAGGCAGCTTCAGGAAACCCAATCAAGGGTGCCTCATGATACGTTGCAATCCGAACTAAGGCCGGCAGCAGCCCAGCTCGGCAATAGAGATAGAAGCATCGCCCTTAGTTTCCTGAGCTTTCCAAAGGACAGCTAGGCCCGCCACTTGGTAGGAACGAACACCGCGATCGACTGATGATTGATTGCAATATTGGGGAACCCGGGAGGGACAGAAGAAACGGTGCGTCCGAACGAAGCTGGAGAGCTCGAAGTACGCCATCCAGGCTGGAAGGGATATGCCGGAGGGAGCCCGAGATCACCATCGAAATTTGATGGTGCCCGACTCGCAAAGGTATCTCTGGTATCGAAAAGGCCGACGAATGGAACGAGCTAGCAGCCGAGGCCCGACAACCCCATCGCCAGCGGAGTGGAGGCTCCCAGTTATCTCAGCCAGTACGGGAGTAGACTACTGTGGCAACCGTCGCACCTCTACCTGGAAGCGTGGGATTACGGAGGCTAACAGGAAAGAGACCACGGCATGGACCGACGCGAAAGCCGGAAACCTTGCGAGAAACCGGACCCGATCCCCAAACGCTTGAGCTTGAGGTTCTACCAGCCGAAAACTGGGTATTGCCACACCGGCCAGTACCACCAGTCGACGAAGAGCCGCTCCGACGCTCGGTGCGGATGGTGTCGTTACAAGACCCAAGCCCAGGAGCACCTCTCCAAATACTGCCCGAATGGAAGAGCCAGCAGAAGAACATGTGGGCAGAGGTTCGGAAGGAGACAGGGAGAGGCAAGGATCGCTTCAAGAGCCACGACCTCATCAGAGGTGCAGCCAGACTATCCTGAAGTTCCTCGTCACCACTGATGTGGTCAGGCGGATCTCGGAGGTTACGGAGGACGATCTAGCAGGTGAGGTATCTGCACGGAAGCTCAGTGAGTGGGAAGAAAGGCAGGCAGGGTAGGGGTAAGAGGAGGAGGAGAAGGGTGCTTAAGTTGAGGAACAGGGGCCACTCCCGGTATTTCTTCCCACACCCTCCTTCATGGCATCTCCTGATGAAGAGGTAGGAACTGGACGGTATGAGGAGTGGATTTTCTTTTTCCTGGTTCATTTCCATGGTGAGCTCTAGATGTAGCTATCTTGGGGAAAGGCCAGGGCGTAGGGTATGAGAAGCCGCATCGGGCCGCTTTACCATGGTAAGGTAGACCGTAGGGACAGTGGACATAAGAGCGGTGTGTATATTGCGACGATCTAGCTAAGTTGCAAGCAATTAATGATTAAACAAACAAAGTCGCTCTCTTAGAACTGTGTGTAACGCCGAGTCTCGGTGCATCATCTGTGCCACCTATGGATGCCGGCGTTTTCCTCGCTTGAGTCGGTTATCTGACATCCCCACTGTCTTTTCCTCCGCGCGGAGGCAAATCACGGTGGTTCGGTTTGTGACGGGAGATCGTAGCAGTTTGATTATATGTGACTTCGATGGGTACTTGGGCTGGCGCAAGGAAGATTTATAGTCGAAAAGAGTTGAACTGGGAGGTTTTGTGGAGACAGGCTCTCGCCTGCCATATGACCAGGTTACAACTCACAACCACAACGGCTCACAGTGCAAGAGGACGGAACAAGTACAGATCATGAACCCAGTAAAAGACTTGAAATTCCCCTACTGACCTTGTGACCATTGCCTAAAACGTACGCCGTTATGACCCAAGCCTAACAGCCCAGCTTCGTGTTCTCGTTGATTTCGTCAGTGTAAGACGCGATAGTGTCCATGAGTTCTTGAATGTTGCCCCTAGCACGGCGCCGCGGAGCGATGGACAACCTGAGCTGGTCGACCTGGTGCTGCAGACATTTACTGCATTGACGGGAAACAGTTGTGACTTCCTTTTCGAGGACGACACCGGGAGCCGAAGCGAGCGGGAGATCGCCACGGCGAGCAGTAATAGCGGGAACGCACCACAGCGCCATTGCGGAGGCCACCACGTGGTCGCAGGCGAACTTGTAGACTGGATGGGGACACATCTGTGGAATTAAATGATGTCAATGAGCTGTTCCTAGAGGCAGAGGAAACGAAATTCAGATCCTGGCTTGCGTCTCGTGTTGATCCCCTACAGGCTTGGCTGTGGTGTTCGAGACGGTGATCAAGATCGGGCACCAGCATAAATAAGCACTGTTATCGGATGAAGGGATCAATTACTGCTTTTATGTGTTAGGTACTAGGTTCGTGATATCTGATGGGTTTGAGTAACTGGAGGTCGTGGTGGTCGTTGCTGTGGGCGCGGTGATGGTTGTGGTTGTGGTTGTGGTTGTGTTTGTGGTAGTGTTTGTGGTAGTGTTTGTGGTAGTGGTTGTGGTCGTATGGAGGAGGAGGAGGACAAGGAGGAGGACAAGGAGGAGGACGAGGAGGACAAGGAGGAGGACGAGGAGGACGAGGAGGAGGAGGAGGAGGAGGACGAGGAAGAGGAAGAGGAAGAGGAGGAAGAGGAAGAGGAAGAGGAAGAGGAGGGAGAGGAAGAGGAAGAGGAAGAGGAAGAGCAAGAGGAAGAGGAGTAGAAGGATGAAGTTGGGCGAGGTTTTTCAATATCGGACCATGACCGTCGACGACATCATGCACACGATGGCTGGAAACGAGTTACGCCGTGTTGAACAGCTCGGCGTGCGTTTTGGGCGATTGCTGAAGAACATGGCGCAGGTGTTTCAATAGTCCGCCTTCCCGTCCCATCGGTGCCCGGCCGTCATTTCGTGCGGTCCATCGTGGTCAACGATTTGATAGGACTGCTTTAGTAGAACGGGCCATGACTGGTCGAGGTAAAGGTCCCGCTTGAAGGAAGGTGTGGCTTATGTAGTGATGGAGAATCGGGGTATATTTTGATTCCGGGCACAGACTCTGCAGCCCGAGAATTACTGAGGTCTGCGGGAGTTCCCCAGGGCGTCAGGCCATCGGATCATAGCCGACCAACAGAGAATGCTATTTCGATCTAAAAATTGATAGTTTCCCCCAACGTAATACTGCAAGAGATCTGTTAGATACGCCGATCGAGTTCGGAAAGTGACTATATCTTTTCCAGGATGTGGAGGAGGAGAGAAGTGACATGGAAAAGGGAAAGGAGCAGCAGGATGGCGGAAGTAGCTCCTGGTTTTCATAATCATAGCATACTACATACATTATATGTCTTTATCTCTATTAATATCCCTACAACCCACAAAGCGCGAAAACCTTAAATCCACGACTCTCAACTTCTCAAGACTCCGCACCCCTGCCGCACACTAACTAAAGCTCATGTTACCCACAGACCAAAATGCCCACAAACGATCGACCGTCGTCATCGACCGACGGATAAAGAAATGGGCGAGACCACGGATCAATTAGCTAAGTATGTACAAGGTAGTTCAGCAGTCCAGGACTCCTCCCTCCGATGGCATCGCGAACAGCCTTGATGGGCCGCCAACATCCAGTCTGGAAGTACGGAGACCGTGCGGAGGGCCGGCGGTAGTGGAGTACGGTGCCTACTGAGGTAGCGACGGTTGTCTCCACCGGACCCGGGATGGGTGCGACCAGATTCTGCAAATTGAACGATTTTCAATTTTCGTGAGGCATCGTACACAGACTCCCGAAGATCTAGGTAGTGGCTGGATCTGGCTCCATCTTATATATGTTCCTTCTCACCACGGCACTTTGCTGCGATATCCTCACCGGCATGCGACTGATCGGAGAAGGATGCTAGCCCAGCCGGACCACCATTGAGGCTAGTCGAGTGATAATACGTGAATATCCCGCCATCCAACACAGAGCGGGAGCGGGAGCCGGAGTCGGACCCAGCACTCCATCACCGATTCCGCGCAGCAAAGAAGTATTAGAATTCGCGTTCATAGAAAGCCGTTGACAAATTAAACCTCGCAATGCGACGAACTGACGCGTTACGATCCGCTCAGTACCCCCACTTCGCCATCCGGTGTGCGATGAAACCGTTATGACCCACCGTAATCTAATCACACCGTACACATGATGCTGAGCCGCGTTTTACCGCTCAGCTAAAGTCCCTATATACCTGCTGTTGGTATGAGCCCCGCTGTATATGTACGTACATTATACATATAGGTACGATCTGTTCGGCGTTCGCCCCCTGAGTCCTGACACTTTCTCCGTTGGTTCAAGCCGTGTTGATGATGGGCGCCTGCTCGATGCTCGCTTGATTAAAGAATGTCAGCTGCACAGCTTGTGGGTACTGGTATATTCATCGACACTTCGCTCTCCAAACATACTGCGGGCATACTAGCAGATACCCGGAGCATGATTACGTTTTATCCTTATCGTTTAAATCACTAACTAAAAGGGACGTACCACAAAATATTCCAGCCACAAAGAAACACTACCACCCCACATGAATTTCATTCCTGCAGTATTCCCTCCCGGGTAGCAGCCCTTGAATCTATCATCGAAACAGACCAAGCGATTGCCACGATGACAAAACTGGGAATCACAAAACCTAACGCCACCCAAACTCCAAGGCTTAAGATCCGATATATCACCTGAAGTGATTAGTAAATACTGATTTCTATTCGTTTGGAAGTGCTCACCCGATTGGAACAGAGGCAGAATCAAATTTCAAGAATGAAACGATACCGGAGACACCTCCGAGGGCGATGGTGTTGTTTCGCACGGCAAAACAGCGAGTTTGGTAATTAGGGGGGAGTAAAAATATCCTACGTGCTCCTAGGAAAATCCAGCCATTACTGACATAAAACAAAGCCATTGTGTAAGGGTTTCCCCCTGCATTGACTGCCTGGATTACATCATGCGTATCAACATCCCTGAGCTGGACGGTTCCGTCGTATGATATTAATTGCAGCACCGTGCCATCCGGCGAGAAAGCTACTGCGTTGACCCAGTCCGAATGGCCCTCAAGAGTGCCACAACAGGTCCCCGTCACTGGATCCCAGAGCCGGACGGTTTTGTCCAACGACCCCGATGCGATGAGCCTGCCATCAGGCGAGAAAGCCACTGCGGTGACACTGCCCGAATGGCCCTCAAGAGTGCCACAACAGGTCCCCGTCACTGGATCCCAGAGCCGGACGGTTTTGTCCAACGACCCCGATGCGATGAGCCTGCCATCAGGCGAGAAAGCCACTTCGTTGACCCAGCTCGAATGGCCCTCAAGAGTGCCACAACAGGTCCCCGTCACTGGATCCCAGAGCCGGACGGTTTTGTCGTCCGACCCCGATGCGATGAGCCTGCTATCAGGCGAGAAAGCTACTGCGTTGACCCAGTCCGAATGGCCCTCAAGAGTGCCACAACAGGTCCCCGTGACTGGATCCCAGAGCCGGACGGTTTTGTCCAACGACCCCGATGCGATGAGCCTGCCATCAGGCGAGAAAGCCACTGCGGTGACACTGCCCGAATGGCCCTCAAGAGTGCCACAACAGGTCCCCGTCACTGGATCCCAGAGCCGGACGGTTTTGTCCAACGACCACGATGCGATGAGCCTGCCATCAGGCGAGAAAGCCACTTCGTTGACCCAGCTCGAATGGCCCTCAAGAGTGCCACAACAGGTCCCCGTCACTGGATCCCAGAGCCGGACGGTTTTGTCCAACGACCCCGATGCGATGAGCCTGCCATCAGGCGAGAAAGCCACTGCGTTGACCCAGTCCGAATGGCCCTCAAGAGTGCCACAACAGGTCCCCGTCACTGGATCCCAGAGCCGGACGGTTTTGTCCAACGACCCCGATGCGATGAGCCTGCCATCAGGCGAGAAAGCCACTGCGGTGACACTGCCCGAATGGCCCTCAAGAGTGCCACAACAGGTCCCCGTCACTGGATCCCAGAGCCGGACGGTTTTGTCCAACGACCCCGATGCGATGAGCCTGCCATCAGGCGAGAAAGCCACTTCGTTGACACTGCCCGAATGGCCCTCAAGAGTGCCACAACAGGTCCCCGTCACTGGATCCCAGAGCCGGACGGTTTTGTCCAACGACCCCGATGCGATGAGCCTGCCATCAGGCGAGAAAGCCACTGCGGTGACACTGCCCGAATGGCCCTCAAGAGTGCCACAACAGGTCCCCGTCACTGGATCCCAGAGCCGGACGGTTTTGTCCAACGACCCCGATGCGATGAGCCTGCCATCAGGCGAGAAAGCCACTTCGTTGACCCAGCTCGAATGGCCCTCAAGAGTGCCACAACAGGTCCCCGTCACTGGATCCCAGAGCCGGACGGTTTTGTCGTCCGACCCCGATGCGATGAGCCTGCTATCAGGCGAGAAAGCTACTGCGTTGACCCAGTCCGAATGGCCCTCAAGAGTGCCACAACAGGTCCCCGTCACTGGATCCCAGAGCCGGACGGTTTTGTCGCGCGACCCCGATGCGATGAGCCTGCCATCAGGCGAGAAAGCCACTGCGCCGACCCCGTCCGAATGACCACAGAGCACTTGCAACGCTGTCGGGTCCCAAACGTTGGGAACCATTGGCTGTTGTGTGATCCAGGCGGGGACACAATTCGAATAATGTTCCTTGAGTGTGCTTTTCTTTGGGCTGAGCGTCAGAGCAGAGCAATATACTTGCAGAGGTGCGATCGCGATGATCGATCCGAAAGTGAGCACGAAGCGCACCGCATCACTAGCCATTGCACGTAGATGATAATCGGCGTCGGACTTCAGTCGACGTCAGCAAGACTATCCGTGAAAGACGCACCCATCTAAAGTTCCGGAGAGGAAATCGGCCTGTGCTGAGAGGCTAGCCCTTTCCAAAGCGAACGGGTATCGTGCGTATTGCAACTTGGCTTGCCTGTACTAGGCGCATCTCGCCGGGGAAAAAAAACAAGCTCGGAGTTTTCGGAGCACTCACCGGCAGCATGGAAGCCAAAGTGCGGACAATGAGAATTCCGTTGGAGATATTTCCCATTAGGCTAAGAGCCTCGAGCCAATGGAGGAAGTTTTCGTTCAGAAAATTGTGGACTAGCTTATGCAGTGATTTGGAATCGCCGTCACGGAGTTCGACGTTACTTTGCTGGAGATGATCGAACCAAAACCGGCACGCATATTGAACCTCTTGGGGAAGGAAATGATTTACCGCAGAACGATCCACTTCGATTGTGAGGCTACCCGGAAGTTTTAGAGAACATATATCCTGCTTAAGACGTCTTGACATCAAATCGAGACAGCTCGCCGCAAGATGCGCGTGTGCATCGCCGCTAGCTATGTGGAACTGCTGATCAGTGCATCTCTGGTTGTTCAATAGAAAGTCACGGAATGACAGATGTAAAAGCGTGATGGGAACACTGTCGCTTTCGGAACCATACTGCAATACAGAACCCAGAGACCGCAACGTCTGCTTCACTTTCCACAGTTTAGCGGACAAGAGCCCAGCAAGAGCATCAGCAGTCAAGGCGTCGAAAAGGATCACAATAGATCCAATAATCCTTTTGAATCGCCTTAAGAGTTCCGGTTTCTTCTCTGGCTCGCGACCTTCGACCACTGCGCTTATTAAGAGAGTGGTATACATCGAATTGAGTTGTTGCGTTGACGATCCGTGCTCCATAGTTTCGTCACTCAACACGGAAGTGAGACGTTCTTCCGGGTCTTCGTCGATGTCCCCGATGAAGCGGCACACCGTTGCAGCATAGATGAATAGTCCTCCTGCTTTCCGAACGAGATTATCCAGGCTTGGTTTGTCCGGCCACCCCTCGGGTAGGTCACAATTCATCCGGATGGTGTCGAACTCGTGTCGGAGGAACGTGGATATGTCGGGATTGACGGACTCGGGGTTTTCGTGAAGGATGATCTCTCGATAGGCAGTGCTCTCTATACCGCTGAGACGGAAGCGAATCGCAATTGGCGGTCTGCTGGTTACGAAAACCCTCAGCCGCACGGGGCCGAGGGCTTTTGCCTGAGAAAGCAGTTGAAGGAGCAGTTCGGTATCTTTCTCCCCGGCGCACTCGTCCAACGCATCGACGACTAGTAATAATGATTGAGGTGGTACATCATTCAGCTGAGAGAGTGGTTGACTGATGAGATTTTTCCACTGCTCTTTAAGGTTTTGTTTGAGGATATCGGGGTTGTCGCATATAGCCTTGCTTATGTGAGCGGCAAGGCCGGAGACATCGTGGGACCGCGCACGTGCCAGCTGGTAGGCGAGGGTGGAGAGGAATTTCGAAGCGTTGGCCAGATCACCCCGACCTTTCGTAAAGAAGAAGCTTGCCCCAAGTCTCCTCTCGAGGTCCCACTTGTGAGCAACCGTACGCGCAATGGTGGACTTTCCGGTGCCAGCCATGCCATTCAACCAGAAGATGCATGCATCGTCGGGATTATCCGACCAGCGCATAATGTCGTTAAGGAGGTCTACTCGGGTGTCGTTTAGGCATGTAGGCTCGTGTTCCAATCGGCGCGAGTTGAAGGCGGCACCGTCGGCGCAGTGCGCTTCGGCTTTTACCGCAACCGTAAATCAGCTATGGAGAATCACATTGGAGCGGCTTCCTCTAACTCACCAAACTTCTCCAAGGCTCCTTGGGTTTGCGTGTAGTGGATCGTCGTATTTCCTCCTAGAAAAAGACGATGTGAGTTAGCCAAGTATTGCTCCGCCGTCAAAGAAGAGGTTGGCGAACCAAGCCCTACAGGCCCATCGAATTTTACGTGCTGGAATTCGTTGTGCTTCGAGTGCTCATATATACGAGAGTTGTTCGTGCTGATTGTTGTCGTGTTGACTCTATGGCTATCGATTGTGCTGCTGCTGCGACTGTCGGTTGCTCGGGCGATGGGAATCAGTAAGCTGCTTGGGCCAATATCGGGGCTATCTAGCTCCTCCAGCGGCTATGTAGATCTGAGTTAGGCAGCCTCCAACTCTCAGTGGTATCCGGAAGGGCGGTACTGACCGTCACGCGTGGTCTACCGCCGCTGCGGAGCGTTTCCCGCTCGTCCCTGAGTGGATCTGGCTGCGCATTGCGTGGTCGGCCCGACGGCTCCTCCGGTGACCGATCTCGCTTTCCTAGTACACTCCGAAGAGGAGTCATTGCGGGCTATGTTGGGGCGATGAATCGAGTCGAAGGTAAAATCCAAGCTGTGGTGTCCGGTTGTGATTACAAAAGAAAGGGGCGGGCTGGCTTTGGTGTTATGCGATTCTGGCTGCGGGGTTGATTGTATGCGGAGTTGTTGGTGCACATACGTACTGTACTTACATGCAGCGATTTACCGATAGTTGCTGAACCAATGGTCCGGCGACATTTGTGCTCTGCGGCGTCGTATCCATGCACGCATTTTCGGGCCTGTTGCAACCCACGACTTTTACGATCAGCTGGCGACGACTCGCTGAAACATAACGTATCAATTCACTGAAGAGGTAATGTCTCAGTTGTATTTGGTTTTGACACTTGGCGCACAAATTAGTGCCCGAACGAGAAGTAAAACAAATAGAAATAGAGGTAGAACTGTCTTTCGTATCAAAGGCCGAGATGCCAGATATAGAAAGCCGACTGCCAGATACGACAATAAAACTATCAGAGTAGAGTACGCCGAGTACCTCTTATTTCAGCATCCAACCCCCGCTGATAGCCGATAGCCTCCTCGGACTCGGGAGGCCATCCCGAATTCCCGAGCCAGCCCTCTTCGCATGTACAATACAGTCCTCCGGCCAACGGGGAAGATTGATTGTTACAAAGAAGGGAGGCGGCCTGCCACTGCTAAGACAAGGACGGCATCGCTGCCTCGTCGGCTATCTTATCTGATCGGAGATGGCGGGTGACACTTCTTGTCTGGACTCCCGCTCACCATCTTACAATCGACATTGCACCATTTAGATACCCGCGGCCGGTGAACCTCGAAAATCTCTATTAGTATGTATGATGTATTGCGAAACAAGTGATTGACACGGTGGTGGTTTCCCGAGACGCGCCACTCTCGTGTATAGATTGTGTCGTACCAAGAGTTCAAGTTCGCCGGCCAAACAAGCTATATGGTATGTGCCTGTTGGTGGGTGGACACAGTGTACCTATGGGGGTGTGGTTGGGTTAAGGTTGGTAGGGGTGCTGACTACATACTTCATTTCTACATACTGAGTGCGCGAAGGCAGAGTCGGCTGGGCGTCATCGGTGGGCGTTGGAGAGGAGACCTTATCGAGACCCGAGTGGGACCTTGAATTTGGGGAGAGAGACCTTGCAGGGACCTGCTAGGACTAAGCGTTAAGGAGGGGAAACCCGATGCGGTCGTTGGACGTTGAAATGTTTTCCGTTGCTGCTTTTCTATTCAGAACCCACTCGGCTAGGTCTAATTAGGTCGGCCGACGTCGGGTTACCTGTTAACTCTATCAGCCGCAAAATTTCCTTAGTTCCCGGCGGTAGTTAGAGCACTTCCGACGTCAAATGTTGTTTCTTAGCCAGACTTATCCCGACCCGACCTGAAAATTTATGGTCTGGATATATCTGACCCGACCAGACCATACCCAAATATAGTCGGAACTGGTCTATGCAGAACACTGTCGGTTCGTCTGTTGTTCAAGTTTCAACACCACAGATATACCCAAAAGTTCATAGACCTCTTTTCCTTTCGATTGAATCACGTTTCTACATTTCTCGTAAGACATCGGAAGGTCTCTCACTAGCATACGGCCACCGAGCGCGGAATCTCGTCGCAACGGAATGTGTCCAGGAGGACTGTGTGGATGGACACCGAGCTTAGCCGAATTGCGTCAAATGGAGGTGGCCGTCGTGTCGACACCCTCCGCGCACCCCCACCGGACGGATTAGGTATGTAATCCATATGGTCTTTGGATATTTAGGACCGTGCTTAGCTTTTTAGGTACATACCGGTAACGATCCGCCAAACCGCTCCGATATCCTAAAGCTGATCCAGAGTAGCTTTGTATGCCACGTGCGTAATCGTTTTCACACGAGACGCACACTATTGGGTTGCCGGTATCCCCGAGAGTACTAGGAGCAGTCAATAGGTCGTGCCTCACTACCTCTACAAATTATAAGCGCAAGGTGAGACACCACTTACCCTTACACCTGAGTACCTTTTATATACCATGGAATGCAGGGGGCATCCTTTTATATACCATGAATACCATGACAGGGACATAGTTTGACCCACAAACCTTTATTATGGCGGCGACAGGTGGCGATAGGCGTTCAGAGTCTGGTTCGAAAATCTCGTCGGTATGCGATGCCCGCTGCACCGCCACCCTAATTCTGAGTACAAAACCAAGTTTTTTTTAAGCAGTCGACTGGGTAGCGAGAGTTCGACAGAGAGAAAATGAATTCTTTTCTATTTTGTTTTATTGAAGCCCTGAAGCTTGCTATGGTGCTGCTTTCCCAACTTTTATACCGATTTTTCCGTGGGTTATGTGTTCCATCGGTTGAGAAGTAAAATCTTAGTTGGTATTTCAATGACGAGTCAATCAAATTTAGTGGCGGGTCAATTTATCTTAGTGATGAATCAATCCATCTTAGTGACACACAAGTCACTAGATGTGCGCATGGCGAGTCAGTGACTTTTATGACTCAAGTGCAAATTGCACTCATCTGGTCTGCGCTGTTCACAACGCGCGACTAGAGACAAATTGGCCATTAGACAGTTACGAAATGCAAGCAAATCCTCAGTAAATTTATTTCGATGATAATACCACGATACCTCGGGGTTCTCTCTTTTTCTACCCCACTGTCTGTCAAGTTGCATTGTCTTCGTTGCATCGACGCGTAAGATGCAGAATTTTTGCTGTGGCTGGTGAGGGCACTGGATACCTTTTTAGCTCCAGCCCGGGCATGATACCTTCGCTCAAAAGACATATTTCGCATAGAAGCTAAGCCTAAAACCGAGGAGCATCAATGATGGAAGTTCAACTCGAGAAGATACATGTTACACCTGACAGTGCACGCAATGATGTCTCTATGTCTCTACAAAGGCTAAGCACGGGTGCGAATCTGATTTCAACGCAAGCCGCTGTACCGGCTTCAGTCACATGTTCACAGCCTACGCACTGAGCGTCTAAAAATGCGTCCGGACACCCACCGCGAACAACGAAAATCGTAGGGAGTTGACTCTAGAGTCCACCATACTTCAGGACTGCCGCAAGAAGCCACACTGTCGAAACGATACGAAACATTCGGTCCGCAATTCTCTATCGTGAGTCGCGTACGCTACATCGTGTTCACCTGCGGTGATGTTGAGTACATACCATCCCATTAGTTCCTGAAATTAATTGAAGTAGGCGGTTATTCTTGAGAAGTCAATGGAATCAATAGTATCCTCCTCTGTTGAACTACATGCCACCTTGCTTCAGCTTTTAGTGCCAGGCGAGAATGTGAGCTTGTACGAAATGCACGTGATATCCGCTAGAGCGCAACAGCGCAAGATCTACTCGTAGATACAGTGCGACGTGCGAACGTTCGATGCTTCTTCTTTTCCCATGGAACCGTCCGTCGTGTAACATCAGTTCGGCAGTTAATCACTAATCACTTGCAGTTGCCTGTTAATTAGGCGCATGTGCATCCAGAACTCCCCAGGGTACCTCGGCAAACACCATATCGCCAGCTATGAAGCTCGCGACAACTATATCAACCCGCACCCCACGTCACGAAGCTCAAACCTGACTCCCCCAATATCAACCAGTCACCCCACTCACCATGTCGACCGCTGTCCCCAAGAACTACAGCTTCCTCCATTTCAATACCATCGCCATATCCCACGTACCACTCCCTCCGCCGGTGCCGCATCACCTTCATCCGCAAGCTCTCACGGTCGTAACCCTGAATCGGCCCAAGCATCTCAATGCATTCACGAAAGAGATGGCCCTGGAGCTGGAGCGCGCGTTCACCGTCTTGTCAGCGGACGAGCGGGTGCGCGTGATTGTGCTCACGGGTGCTGGACGAGCGTTCTGTGCGGGCGCGGATCTGAATTCCGGATTGCTAGGTACGAACGAGCAGCCATTCGAGCAGCATCGGGATGAGTGCGTTTCTTCCTCGATCCGAGTGTAAACGGGTAAAATTGACGGGAAAAACTTCAAGGGGCGGCATGGTCACCCTCGCCATCTACCGCTGCACAAAGCCTGTCATCGCCGCCATCAACGGTCCCGCTGTAGGGGTATGTACGTCTCTCCGTTCCACCGACACTCCCGGTCCGTAGGTATGCACGAGTACTTACAAGTCCTCATTCACGCGCCTAGGTCGGCATCACCATTACTCTGCCGTGCACGATCCGCATCACGCACGCGCGAGCCAAAGTCGCATTCCCCTTCGTCGGGCGTGGGCTCGTCCCGGAAGCCGTCAGCTCGTGGTTCCTACCAAAGCTCATCGGGCACTCGCGGGCGATGCATATACTCACCACTGGTGAGACGTTGCCGGGAAGTGACAAGTTGATCGAAGGGTTGTTTTCAGAGGTGCTGGCAGGGCCTGAGGATGTACGTGTGCATCAGCTGCGGGCTAGCCGAGCGAGGTGCTGATCGACCGCAGGTTGTCCCCCGCGCCCTCGAAATCGCCACGAAGATCGCGACCCAGGCTTCCGCCGTGTCGGCATATCTCGTCAAAGCTATGCTATTCCATACACCTGCGACGCCCGAGGAAACGCATCTTCTTGACTCAAGGCTACTCGCGGAGTTGTTCGTCGGGCCGTAAGTCCTTTCCCCAGTCCTATGGAGGTCAGCAGCTAACAACATGCAGAGATAAGAAGGAAGGTATTCAAGCTTTCCTGGAGAAGAGACCGCCGGCTTTCGTGGCCGAGGTGAAGTCGGATTTGCCGCGTATCGTGCCCTGGTGGAAGGAGGTGGAGACCAAGATGAACAAGGCAAAGCTGTGATGGATGAGCTATCCGAGTTTACTCTATATGTCTCCCGATGAGTCCATGGATGCCATTTGGTACTTATTGATGTGGTTGGCGAAATTTAAAACATTGTGCCAGATGATCTCCACATGCAAATTAGTGACCAGCTGTCCACAAGGGGCTTAACGATGGTGAGATGACGGTTTCGAGTATCGAATCGGATATTCCTTCTATAGTGATGATCTTCCGAAGCTTGTCCGGAACCTTGTGAAATACGATACTACCGCGAGCGGAAATGCGAAGTCCAGCAATCGCAATGACTCACTCCCCATGGTCCTCGACCGTCACATCTAAGAACTGACTCGGTTATTGCTTTAAGGGCCTTGTCAGAGAGATGAACCATACTACCTATTATCCTATCCTTTCCCATGCGCCCTACGCGCCCTGCAGCGAGCCGTGGTACTCTAGAGACCCGGCGACAGTACAGTCGCTGCGGCGCCGCCGCGTCCCCAGGAAACGAAAGAGCGAAGCCACTTCTATACACATCTCGACGCCACCCACCGGTTCAGTTTTTGCAGGCGGCTCTTTTGCCAACACCCCCTCTAGGCTAGAGGGGGGATCGAGAGGAGAGCACACACAGACGAAAGAGAATATATCAAGCTTGATCGTCTATTCGGTAGAAGATGATTGAGAAAGAAGACGAAGATGAAGAAGAAAGCTGGGAAAGAAAATTCCGTTCCTCACCCCGCCGCGCCTCCTGCCTCTTCGACAGGAGATGCCACGAACGAAGCTGTGGGAAGGAGTAGCGGGAGTGGTTCTGGCTCCTCAACCTCAGCACCCTCCTCCCCCTCTTGCCTCAGTCCCACTACTGGGTGTTTTCTGGCGTTGCCGCCTGTGACGCTAGTGCTTATCGCTAACAAGCCGAGTGACCGATGATGCGGCGGCGAAATTTCGATTTCAAGAACTCCTGGAACACCTATAAAACCCTCGCTCCCTCCCACACTCTCTCCTCTCTCCTTTTCTTCCATCATCATCGGCGAACATACCAGGTCAACCCACATATCAGGTCATCGCTCATTTCGATTCCTCTGCGATTCATCGAGTCACAGCGGGTCGATTGGGGGTGAGAGTATCTCTGTGTGTTGGTCTGGTACTGTTTGCTTACTTTTTGGAACTGGGGTCTGGGCGCTCGGCTGCAGATGTTCTGACTGGATCCCCCTGTTTTTTTATTGCCTCTCTGGCTGCTATGCGAGAGGGCGAGGAAAGGAGAGCCGGTGGACCGTGGGACTGGTCCGCTGGGGGTCCTGTCGAGAAGCTATATACCCTCGTAGCCCCCTCGTAATCAGAGAAAAGTTGAACAGCTGGGATGCCCGGTGCCGAACGGGTTCATCGGGGCCGGGGGCGATCAGAGTTTGCAGCTGCAACTGCAGCTTTGGTATCAACATTCACCTCGTCAGAAACCCCAGGCCTGAAAACACAGCTCCATACAACCCGAAAAGGCCCTCAGTTACCGACGCAATCTGTTATGACGCCCGACGCCCGACGACTGGCTACATACCTATCTACATCCTACCTAGAGAACTGAAAACCAGCCGAGTGCGGATGCATGATCCGTCCCCCCAAAAAACCAATTTCAATTCTCAGAACTCCTGCAGGCTGCAACGCATATATGAGAGGGCGAGAGAGCGAGGAAGCGTAGGTACCTGTGTAGTCGGGAGCTGGGGGTCACTCTTGCTTGAACTTTGAAGTTCCGGCCCTCCATTGATCCACCTCGCTACTGCGCTGCGTAGAAGTAAACACAAAGAAGAATAGAAGTAAAACAGAAACAAAGGATTGGGTTGGATGTCTGTGTATACAAGGATCCGCTTTCTCGCCCAGGAACCAGTGAGGTCAGGTGACAGGTCTCGGAATTGGACCTAGGTACTCAAGTTCTAAGAAGCAGGTAACTTAAATGAGATGGAACCCCCCCACCCCCGGTGAAGACTTACTTCCGAATTTCCAAATCATATCATCGAGTCCTTCATCTCCCGATGTCCGGTCGGAACCACAGTGCATCTCCGGAAGATCCCATCAGTGCGCGTCACCAGACATCACTCGACAGCACGTGAGTCTTTACGTCACAACGCCACAACGCCACGGCCACCAGAGTGGATCACTACTAGGTATCATACGTGGAGACCAAATGCACATCTAACGGCGAATGGGACTTTTGTTCGTTCGTCTGTTTCCCAGTTTCCCAGGTTCCCACGCATCATCTGTCTGCAAGCAGCTACGGTATGGATCAACGTGAGCGATATACGAGTGGCCAGTGGCCAGGACGAGTCGGAGTTGTGAGTGGACATGAATCCTGATTCGTTGCATTTCATTCACAGAGTCTTTATTTATTATTCGTCATCCATAACAGACATTATTCGTTCGTTCATTCGTTCATTCGTTTCATTCGTTGATTCGTGCAGCCATGATCCCACGGTCCACCGCGATCCCACGGTACCCTCCCACCCTCGCGACACGGTCTTGTAAATTTCTGATGCATGGTCAGCACGCTGTTCGCGATGGAAAAGAGGAGCGATGGGGTGTACCATAGTAGTGATAGTAATACTAGCAAAGTATTCTGTGATGCTCATATTCCCCCGAGTCCAAACCACGTATCGACATTGACAAATCAATGGATAATCGTGTCCTACGGTCTGGCGAGCAGAAGTGTGAGTGCGCGGGCAAGGAAGGGACAGAGACGGGGTATAAGTCGGCATGTATGTATAAGTGTACACACGTACCTTTCTCACGATCCGTCCGTCCCGCCAGCACTGTTCCCCGCGCACGGCCAGCAATAATTCCGGGCAGCCTTGAAAGAGAGCGAAGGCATCGGCCCATCTGCGTGATATTCCATCGGCGACTACGCGCTAGACGCGGATGCACATGGGCGCGCGGTCCCACGCCTGCTCCCACCGCCGCTCGAGGGACTCGGGCAGGTTCATCTCGTCGAAGCATTCCTCGGGGGCGCGGATCAGGGCGATCTCCCAGCGCTTCTCGAGGTAGTCGGGGAGGAACAGCTGGGCCTCGCCGTCTTCGCCGGGGGAGGGGAGAGGGCAGTCGCGGACCAGGTCGATCCGCCGCGAGGTCAGGCTGCGTGTGCGGATCAAAGCGATCTCCCAGTGCTTTCCCACCTCGCCGCTGAACGCGTCCTTGATGGGCGATGAGGGCGCGGATGAGGGCGCAGATGTGGACCGGCCGTCCCGGACTAGCTTGGGCCGCTTTGCGAGGCTGCGCGTGCGGAGGATGGTGAGCATTGCGCTTGGTTTCGGCATGTTGGGTGTGGGAGGAAGAGCGCCGCGTGAACGGGTTGTGTGTGCGAGCACAGGTCCAGCGAGGACTCTTCTGGTACTTAAAGTGTTTGCTGGGCTGGTGCACTCACACACCACTCCCCCCACCCAACGTTCGAATGCCGCATTCGCAGGCTGGGTTCCTTTGCAGTCGTCCAGCCGCAGCCAGCCCGCCGGTGTGGGTGTATGGGTGTGTGGGTGTCGGTGTGTGGGTGTGTGAGTGAGATTGTGGGTGAGTGTGTGGATCGGAGAGTGGCTTCGAGCCCACCATCAGCGATAGAGTGCACACAGTGGATGTTGGCGTTCTGGTGGCCATGCCGCCACGTTTCGGCCGTGCAGTCTATTCTAGAAGAGCTGATGCTGGAACCACCTGTCGTAACTCGTTGGCTGACTGTTACACCGCCAACCTTTTTATGGCACGACATGCAGCACACAGTCACCTCCCGCCAGACAGACAGCTACCCCACCCAGTGCACCCCACCCTGTTGAATGTTCTGCGTGTTCTGTGTGTTCTCTGCCTTCCATGCATTCCCGGCGTTCTCCGTATTCTCCGTGTTCTGTGTGTTCTCTGCCTTCCATGCATTCCCGGCGTTCTCCGTGTTCTCCGTGCCCATCCTCCGTGTTCTCCGTGCCCATCCTCCGCATCCTCCATGACCGCCGTGTTCTCTGCGATGCTTCCACCATTCTGTTTGCCGCCGCCCTCTCCCGTCCCCCTGTATGCTGCACCTTGACGCAGCCGCGCCGTAAACGTCAAACTGCAATAGTAAGCTCGGCCAAAAACCCTGTTTCTGATACCCAACTGACGAATCGGCGCGATTTTTCGGCGAGGGTGACTGGCTCCTCGCGCGCGACCTCTCGTGCGTGCGCAGTTTCCGGCCCGCCAGCCACTTGCTCTTAGCTACTTGCGGCTACCAATGGCGGCGGCGGAGAGAAGGTGCTGAAACACAACGAGGACGGTGGGAGGACGAGATAAGGTGGAACGGCGCCCAATAGCATGCCTAGCGCCGCAGCGAGCCCAGGATCCGGTGGTCATATGTACCATGGCCAGCAAAACCTTGGCCCTGGTTGCTGGGACTGGGCTGCATAATGTTTCGGATTCCGTTCCATCGACGCCGTGGATGCTGGGCCAGACTCCCAAGGCTGAGGAGTTGGCCGTGCAGCACTACTCTAATACGGTATGTTTGTATGCCTGTTGGACTGGGGGCACATACAGATGCTCGACGTTTCGCACTCATGTCGCCTTTGCCGCAGCAACACAGCAACGTGTTGACCTCCGCATTGGTGCCGATTCCACTACGGAATACATCGAATGATGAATCGGCGATCGGGCGCTACGATCCCAACCATGAGGAAATCGGTGTCCAGACTCCCGCTGGCTCTCTTGGTGCGAAACGTCAAAACACGATGTGGAATCCTGGACTGTCCTTCGCTCGAGTGCCAAATTCCAATGCTGCTCTTCCGACGAGTGCTACCCAACGTGCTGCAAGCTGCAAGCTGCAACTCGAGATGAACGCCATATCTCACCACGATCACATGTCCGTGGGAGGGTGGGTGAACACAGTGAGCGAATCAGAACTTCTCGCACGCTGCAAGTGGCGTGGTCCGTCTGCGTCGTGGCCTAGGACAAGATCTTCCAGTTCGACTCGTGTTGTGTTTCGATTCTGGACGTGGCTGATCCTCGCATTGGGTCCGGCCAGTATTGGCCCCTTGCTTTCTTGCCATTGTCATGTGTGTACAATACGTAAAGCTCTCCCGCGCACCGACGACGCGGTGCATGGTCATCGGTAAGATCACCATGCCCCCCCATAATCCCGCACATGACATAGCTATGTAAATACAGTACTCTTCCTGTGTGCGCGATGCACGAAACGTGCCAATAATAAGCGACGACTCGTTTCACCAGCACGAAACCTCGTCAGCCACGGCCAGCCGTACGTATGTACGGCGTACGCACCGGAGTGCCATGACCTTGACAATATCTGTGGGGATTACCTTCGATGCCGCCGCTGTGCTTTTTCACGTATGTACGCGTAGGTAGACCGCCCATCTCGGCGCCGTACACTTGCTTGCTTGCTTTGTCGATCGGTGAACCGTGATGGTGATGGTGAAACCCCGCCTGGCCTCGCCGTCAGCCTACATACTTCCTTCAGGCTCCCCCGATTCTGGTGGAATCGGCGACGGAAGTGGAGCTTACACAGAGAACGTGATACCCACCTTCTCTGCCTCGTATGTAATCCCACTCCCAGTGACCCGCCGCGGGAGTGGATATCGGAGAAGGCATGAGGCATTCCCGTGAACCGGCACGGTTGGATTGCCTCGCAGTCCTGAGTCCACCGTATTCGTATCCTCTCCGACTGGGCGTTTGTTATGTTACATGTATCGCCAACCTGCCCAACCGCCGCCGCTGGGCTTCAAGCCTCACAGCCAAAGGTGCACTTTGATATGTACGGTGTACCCCGTGATGTCGATGTGACTACGCCGGGCGCCCACGCCCACTGCAGCCGGCCGATTTCTCAGGTTCTGCGAGATCCAGATCCAATCCGCGGCGAGCCCAGTGAAGATATCCAGCCACCCAGTTTTTTTAGATTCTAGATACCGTAACACGCTCGCCCGGAGGCCTGGAGACTGGAGATATGAGGGACACATACTCCACCGACCCTGCCGAAAATGATCCTATCCCGCCCTGCCCCACCCCGCCCCGCCAGGCGGGCTCGAGCCCGTTGGGAATGGCCAGCGGCCAGCCAGCCACTTAGTCCTCTGGAGTGACGGATTCCCTGATTTTCCAGAGATGTGGGGGCTCCGTACCCTCCCTACCAACTAACCATCTCCCGGCCATGCAGCCTCGAGCCTCCTGGTACAATAGAGACATCGGTGAAGAGAGCTACGGCCATGTCACTCGTTGTAAGTTGTACTTGTGCCGTGTCAATCTTGGGTTGTATGTAGGCACTACATATGTGGCGGCCGCTGTCATCGACTCATCGTATATAACAGGAGAAGCTGCGAGGCAGTCATGCTGACACATCTTTGGTTGTCAGGCGGCAGGCCGTTTCTGTCCTCTGCCGCTGGTAGATACCTACATACCCGAACTCACGCCGGCATTGGATGGAGACGGTCCCGCTGTGCCAGACTTCCAGTTGTAAGTTGTAACATCACCTGGGCCCGGGAGGGGGAAGATGTAAGTTGGTATTCTACCGTCAGTCCGTCAGTCCGTCAGCCCCTCGCTCAGCAGTACGGATTCCGCACCGGTCTGTATGCATGTACGGCTGACATAACATAACAGATCAGAACAGAACAGAAAAGAACAGAACACGGCATCGAAAATTGATAATCCTTCTTGAGTATAGGTAGGTATACCTCGTCTCTAGTTTCACGTTTCAACTCCCGTGCCAACTATATAACTCCCGTGCTAACTGACTAACTACCGGTATACCCTACAAATAAGTATGTACTTTCTTGCTGACATTCCTCTCGGCTTATGTACATTAGGTGCGTATCACCTACATTGACTCCGCACTTTGGCTCCGCACTTTGGCCCGGTGAAGGACCATGGTGATCACTACATATGTAGAGTACTGCGGCCTGCGGCCTGACTACTGCAGCCTGACTAACTACACATCCATCTGACGCTGCTCGGTGCTCACTGATGCGGAATGCGGTACAACTATCATGCCCGGCGGAGGCGAAAGATTTCTCGACGGAAACACGGCGTCTCACTGTCAGATACTACCCGTTTACCACATCTTTCGGGCGAAACAGTCAGAGTTCGTCTAGCTTGTTTCTCCAATACCCAGGGAGAAAAACAAAGCATCGACGCATATCGTAGCGAGTGACATATAATGAACTTTACAGGATAGCCTAGGCACCCGAGACATCGGTGATGGTTGGCGATGGTTGGTGAACTGGCAGCAGCGGTGGAGAATACAAAGCACGCTGCACGCCATGCCGCAGCCCTTACATAGCTAGAAGAATGCTCGTACTTCCCGCGTTTCTAGTGAAAGAACCATTCAGCCGGGTACATGTTTGCCCATCGTCATCCGCAAGCCTTCACCTTCACCTTCCAGAAACCAGTCTCGACTTTCGAGTTCGCTGGCGGCTACGTATGTATGTAGGTGGGTAGGAAATGAGCTTATCGATGAGCGAGCCGATAGCTCGGGAATCGGGGATCGGGGATCGGGAATTGAGGGGATCGGGTCGGCTTTCGTGGCTGTTCATGGCTGTTCGTGGCTCTTCGGCGCCGCCATGATCCAACCTCTGGCCATGAGTATCGGCGGATGCAAGGTGGTAAGGTGGTATGGTGGTAAAGGTGGTAAAGGTGGTAAATGCGGCAAAGGTAAGCACGCCCCAAGCCTCAAAGTCCGTCAGCCTTCGGGTTTGGAACTGAAAGTACTTCGTTTAGGCTGCTGGTCAGTGATCACTGGTGGGCCGTGGCTTCAGTTGCGGTGTGGTGGGGGTGTGGCAAGCCGCTATTAAGTAAATGCGAGCCTGCTTGTAAACCGGCTCCTGACACAAAATGCGGCTCATTTGCTCTGGTATTTCAGGCTTCTGCTAGTAAATTGGCCTAAGCTGAGCCAATAGGCGTTTGACAATAATTTCGGCCAGTTTACGATAGTCAAATTTGGCTCTTATACTTAATTTTGCTGCCAATACTGAATATGTCGATTGGACAGAAGCCTGATTTGGCGTTGAAGTGTAAACTGGCGATTAGTAGTAAATGCAATGTCTCTCCACCACTCTCTTCGGGCATCCGTTGGTAAAAAGATTCTTACCGCTCATTAGGCTTCCGGCTCCAGTGATGAATGGGCTTCGATTTATAAATGGAGAATTTTCTTCTTATTCGGCCGACCCACCATGCGTACCCCCCGACATTCCCCCCGCCATGCCCACAAATTTTGATGCCTGCAGCCTACTACTGGCCACATTCGCTTCCTCCCGCCGACAGCTTTTCCATCACTTCCTCATCTCGCCAACAGCTCCTCCAAGTTCTCTTCCTCCTCTCGCCAACAACACATCCTCTCCTCCTTCTCCCGAACATCTCCTCCTTCACATCCTCCTCACGCCGACAGCTCTTCCATCACTGCTTCCTTTCGCTGATGGCTCCTCCATCACTACGTCATCCTCTCACCGGCACGGTGGCACCCACAGCTCCTCCATCACTTCCTCCCCCATCACTTCCTCCTCTTGCACTGCAGACAGCTCATTCCTAGAAGAAAGCTCCTCCTCCTCCCGCCCACAGTTCCTCCTCTTGCCGCAACTACTCTCGCTCCTCCTCTTGCTAACAGCTCTTTCTCTCCCGAAAATCTCCTCCTTCACTTCCTCCTCTCGATGGCAGCTCCTCCTCACCCTCCCCCTCTCGCTAACAGCTCCTCCGTCACTTCTTCCTCACGCTTCTCCTCTTGCTAACAACTTCTCTTCTTGCTGACAGCCCCACCTCTCGCCGAGCCCTCCTCCTCTGTCACTCCACCACACAGTATTTTCTTTCACCGTCGTTCGCCCTCACCACTGGTCTTCCTACAGCAGGTACGTAGTGTGCTTGTAGACCTAGCTCGCTGCGGATACCCACTGTCTAGGTACTAACAGAATGTCTATCAGCACGCCGGTCATGTTGAATCTGTGCTAAGGCACCCGGGTGAAGGCCGGAGAGGCTGGGAGAGGCTGGGAGAGGCGGGGAGAGGCGGGGAGAGGAGGGGAGGGGAGGATATATATGGGGTGAGCAGCAGTATCTACCATACATAGAACCACAGCAGTTTCAAGCAGCAGTTCGCGCTCGTGTAATTGTTGAGGTCAGATGAGCGATGACCTCATATGTGTGTTGACCTAGTATGTTCGCTGATGATGATAAGAAGAAAAGAAAGAGGAGAGTGGGGGAGGGGAGCGAGGGTTTTATAGGTGTTCCAGGAGATCTTGCAATCAAAATTTCGCCTCCGCATGGTTGGTCACTCGGCTCGCTAGCCCTAAGCACTAGCATCACAGGCGGCAACAGACAACCGGGAAACGGCGCCACATCGTGCTGGCTGGTAACGGGGTCTCAACCCCCGGCTCGCCAGAGTGGGCAGGAAATGTGATGGTTCGCCATAGTCTAAATACCTACCATAGCGAGCCGTGTACTAATGTCGTTAGCCTTATGTGGGGCTTGAATAGGCCTACAAAATAAAACAATCCTCGTATAATCCAGCTATAAGCACGTTGAACTCGTGAGACCTCAGTAAGGGCTGTGTTAAACTAAGGCTAGTGTTCTCATTTCCCTAAAAATGTCGTAACTCCTACATAATGCCTATGCAGCAACAACCTCCATCACCTAAATCGGCCTTGTCACTTTGTAAGCCCCATAGCTTTCGTCAGGCCTATATCGTCATTGTTGAAATGCACAGCACTGCCGTACAACAATGACTGTAAAACTGGCAGGCTTTTTGAAGCATTATGGGATATATCAGCCCGGGACAGAAAACCCAGTATGATGTAAGCGTTCAATGAGCCTTATTCAAACCCATGGGTTCTACCACTCTTGTGAGTTAGTAGTGCATATGCGAAAATCAGCCTGGTTGACACCGGCGGCGGCGGGTCGAGAGGAGAGAGAGCGGAGGTGGGAGGTTGAACGCAATGTTCTACATAGACCAGACCGGTCGGCCGACCAGACCTGATTTTTTCCTGGTCGGGATATATCCCGACCGACCCGACCATACCAAATTTGGTCGGGACTGGTCTATGTAGAATACTGGTTGAACGTCTAGGTATTCTGTAGATGGTGATGAGAGAGAGAGGCAGCTCAGATAGAATCAAACCCGCCAGATAATGCCCTAATGTATAGTTAGGCGTAGAGTTTTCTGAAGACAGATATGATAAAGCTTATTTTTCAGGTTAAAACTCTCGAGCCCAGGGCCCGTCCTCTTCATCTTTCTAACAACTCCTCCTCATCTTTCTAACAGCTTCTCCTCTCGCACACAGCTCCCCCATCACCAGGCCTGGGAATCGTCCGTCCAGTCCCAGACAGGTCCTCCATCACTTCATCGCCTAGCTGACAGCTCCTTCTCTCGCCCACAGCTCCCCCATCACTTTCCCCTCTCGGTGACAGCTTCTGCATCACTACCTCCACTTCCTCCTCCCGCTGCAATTGCTACCTCCGCCGCAACTACTACTGCTACTCCCGCTGATATCTCATCTCTCATGTAGCTACTACTCCTGCTGCAGCTCCTCCATTCCCCGATAGATTCTCTTACTGATTCTTCTATCTCTTACAGTTACCGTCCCCGAAACTCCTCCTTTTCCTGATAGTTCCTCCATTACTTTCTCCTCTTCATCCTGTCACTGCCAGACCGGTATCCAAGGCGAGGGGCAGTAGGGGGGCACAGTATGGTGAGTAGGAGACTGACAAGCGGGGAAGAAGAGTAGTTTAGGTATATAAGGGTACGGAACAAGCGATAGTCATCGTCAAATGAAGAGCATTGATAAGTGATAAGTATGACATTGGGATGAGGCTTCTCGCAGAAGAGCGATTATGGAAACCTTTTGGGCGTATAAGCCTTACTAATCCTTATTTTTTCAAAATTCCCTACAGAGCCCATATGGAACCCTTATGAGCTTCCAAGGTGGGCCGGCCAGTAGTGGTTGCAGAAGGCTTACGAGTCGGGACTGATTTTCACTGCACTCAGGATTGTGGAAGCCGTATTCAACAAAAAGAGCGGGAATTTGAAAACCCTGACTAAGCCTTAATTTACGACAAGACTTTTGGGGATGAAATACTAATATTAGTATTTTTTCGTCAAGAGTATTGTGCCAAAATCGCCCTCATGTATAGCTGCCATAATGTTTTTGACTTTAGTACACGGCTCGATATGGTACATAGGCTGCATGCGAAATAAACTGAGGATCGATCTCAACCGTCGAAACAGGGGGGTTGACGTGTAGACATTGCCATGATCTAGACAGGTCACATGTAATTATTGAATAAACCAGAAAACAAACAAATGGCAACACGCTTCAGTGGGAAGAGAGGGTTGACGGGCGGAGAGGGTTGAGCGGACAGCAGTAGGGATTCAGGAACCGGTATCGAGCTCATTGCTTCCGCGAGTTCTAGAGATGCAGCTACTCGATAAGACTCACTCTCGCCCCAGCCCCCCCCCCAGCCTCCGCCTGCTCTCTCTTCTTTCTTCGCCCTCTCGCATAGCAGCCAGAGAAGCAATGAAAGAAAAAAAGTGGGGGATCCAGTCAGAACATCTGCAGCTGAGCGCCCAGACCCCAGTTCCAAAAGAGTAAGCAAACAGTACCAGACCAACACAGAGATACTCTCATCCCCAATCGACCCGCTGTGACTCGGTGAATCACAGAGGAATCGAAATGAGCGATGACCTGATATGTGTTGACCTGGTATGCTCGCCGCTAAGGATAGGGAGAGAAGAGAGAGGAGAGAGTGGGGGAGGGAGCTGGGGTTTTATAGGTGTTGGAGGGGTTCTTGAAATCAAAATTTCGCCGCTACATAGTCGGTCACTCGGCGTGTTAGCCCTAAGCACTCGCGTCACTGGCGGCAACACGCGCCAGTGGGTATTGAGCGGGTAAGGCTGGGTGGAGAGCAATAGGGAACCGATATCGAGCTTGCGGTCAGCGGTCGGTGGCAGCCGGGTGGATACTGATATGTCATCTGCCATGATGATTAAACAAAACCAAAACATGCACCAGTAGGAGGAAACCGCCATGATCTAACAAGGTCGAATGCAATCAAACAACCCAGAAACAGCGGCAATACGCTTGAGTATAACTAATGAATCACAAGCAATGGGAGTGTTATGCGTTTGTCGCACATCATCTGCCAATTCTTCCTACCCAGTGCTTGTATACGTTCCCCAACGATCCCACCCTCATGCAGACAGCTCAACGTCTCGGTCGGACTCTCCGTCCACGCAAATGTCGGGGGCTACCCAGCTTGACTTGCGTTCATGGCTTCGAAGGTGGCTTGCCCCGTAAAAGCTGTCCCAAGGTGGTTCAAGTAGGTTGCATGTACGGTTCTGTCCTACTTCTCTTCCAGTCTTGATCTGTCTGCATATCGTCTTACCTCCTGTTCAGGGGCATTTGAGTTCCTCGCCGTACGTACGTTGTGCTTTCTCCCTTCCCTCCACGATGAAGTTCATCGTAGGGATTCTCGCCTCCACCACCGGCGACAGTGTAATTATATGTCACGTGATACTGCCAAGTGATATACAATTAGTGCTCTCTCTGTCACGCCAAAAACAAAAACAAAAACCATCACCACCCCCGGTAGGTGGCTTGGAAGCCCCAAGAGCTGAGTCTTTCACCCCGGTTTGAACCTGGAGCTTTCGCTCAATTCCCCTCGCCGATTGCGTGGCCTAGACTACTAGACCACGCGGGGTTTTTTCCGTGCTGGATACATGAATCCGAATCATATAAAGTGGTGAGTCCCCCCGCGACGTACAAGCTCGGTCACAACGCTGTCTGCGTCACGGGAGTGTTATGCGTTTGTCGTATATCATCTGCTAATTCTGCCTACATTCCACCATGCATTCCCCAACACCACACGCACCTGATCCCCACCCTCACGACGGGTCATCGTCTCGGTCAGAATTCATGTCCACGAAAGCTTCGGCGGCTACCTAGCTTTACTCGCATTTGTGGCCTCAAAGGTAGAGTGCCCCCGGGTAAGCTGTCCCCGAGTTAGTTCAAATAGGTTGCATGTACGGTTCAGTCCTCATGTACCTATGATACCTACTTCGCCCCGCACCCATACACGCACTCTCTAAGTCAAAAGAGGACATATGCTGTGGACATAACTGCGTTTCTTCGATCAGGGAAACGCCCCTTGGGTGCGTAACACGATACTGCAATGCCTGGAGGCTGGATATTGTTGTCCCGAGGATTTCCGAATCGGAAACCTCGATAGCCTCGGGTTAGTATGTAGAGCATTAGGCGTCTAGGGCAGAGATTCCGTCCTACAATAGTGAATTTCACTCTTTCTCATCTCTTCTGTTCTGCAGACACACCTTCCTGTCGGATCTTTCACGTTTGCTGCTAGGTAGAAGGTACTCCGACGTCCACCGAGACCGGCTACTTTTGCACAGGCTGTCACTCATACCCCCGTGCCCACACGTGCAGGACCATCGGCCTGTCGAGCGACTGTACGCTCGTTTCGATTAGCGGGGTGTGGAGGTGGTGAGTTGCTGGCACGCGGGCACTGTGGTGGCGGTAGACATCTACTCCCCGAGTCATGGCCGTGCATCTAACCCTACTAGATGGGATCATGTCTTACAGCTATTTTCTAGATCTACGGGCTTCTCCTGTGGTGGAAGCTCGAGTTCCTGCCCCGTGTGTGGCCAATGATGCGGGTTTTCGGGCCGATAACTACCAGTTGTTCGTGCTTGTGACTCCCTCCTTCCGCCCAGGACAAAGCGTCAGTTCAGTCTCCATCACTCCATTCGTTGCCTGTTGCGAGCTGCACCGTCTATTGATCGGTGTATGTTTCGCCCCACCGCGCCATGCGCACAATACCACTGCAGCGAGTGATGGAGGCGCTGTCTGCGAGAGGACGGAGTGAAGGAGGACTCCTGTCGGCGGGAGAAACCAAATGTGATTAGTGTGGTGCGCATCTCCTCCTCCTCCTCCTCCTCCTCCTCCTCCTTCTGCTTCTTCTTCTTCTTCTTCTTCTTCTTCTTCTTCTTCTTCTTTCTAGATCATCGTCTATCAAATAGACCGCCAACCCCCATCTCCGCTCTCGCCTCTGTGTGCGCTTCCTTTCTCTTCAGGCCTGGAGAGTAATTGGCAAAGAGCCCTCGCAATACCACCTGTGCCCACCCAGCCAGCAGGTGAAACAGCCAGCACACCGCGGCTCCACGACCCCGCCGTCTTTCAAGCGTCAGTTACTATCGTCTCCCCCACCGGCAAGCTTCTCGGAGGCCCAGTATCCGCTCGAAGACGACGGATACAGCTTTCGAATATCACTCGGCTGCTGGGGCGTTACCGCGAGGACGGAGTGGCACGGTGGCACCCGGCACCAGCATTCCCCGAGACCCCCGATATGCGATGTACCGTAAGATACGACTAGCTTGGCTGCGAAGGTCACCACCTGCGGCATCTGCCGTTGAGGCGTTCTTGCGAGCTGCAGATATTTGCCGGCCATACGCAGCCCGCGGCTTCGATCTATGTATGTCTGCACTGGGTCATCACGGCTGCTGAAGGTACGTACGGAGCCTTAGCTTGCCGGCACGACCGTAGCAACGAAAGACAGCGAAGAGTGCGAAGAGTGTGAGGATGTGATCGGTGATCGGGAGGGAGAGAATCGTCTGGTCGGTAGGGAGGAGTACTAGTAGAAGTGTGAGCTGTGCGAGTGCGTCTCTGTACTTATGTGATTTCCACTGTTGCCCCCGTTCACCGGAACTACCACTACCCCGTGTTACAGAGAATACTAACATGCTATAGTAGTTTCGCTCTTCGCATACTCCATAATTAGCTATGATACCCTCCCACATACCGGTACTACATACCGGTCCTTCATACTACACAGCCACCGTTCCGCCGTTCGATCGGCCCGGTTTGGCATAAGCCAACAAACGAGTGCGAAAGTGTGAGTGAGCCGGCACACACCATCCCGCCGCACCCCGCCCCACCGCACCCCATTTACTCTGCGTCCGCTCCGGTGGGTATCACCTGACCCATACCACCCAAACTGCGACTGTTTGCAGGGGGTGTCTTCGTCCGGCTCGCCACTGAACAGCCAATTGCACAACTGATGACTGACGACTGACGACGGACGGACGGCGGACGGGGCTCGATCTCGGTGACTCGGTGACTCGGCGACTCGGTGTGGTGTTGTGTGGTGTCGTGTTGGGGCTCACATGCCCGTGCCGTCGACGACGGGCTGGGCTGGGTTGGAACCTTTTTCTTTTCCTTTTCTCGGCAGGTCTCGAACTTGGGGGTGAGGTATTTGAGGGTGCTGACACATATCACATCATACATGTACGGTACATACCGTACATACCGTATCCGTCAGTCTAGGTATATCTATCTATCTATCGCTGCCCCGCTGATTACTCTACACGAATCACGAGCAGCAGCGTCGGATGCAAATAAGAAGCCCCATTCCTCCTCGGTGGGGCCTGAATCCGAACGAAAAATAAAATAGACTAGGGTGTGTGTGAGAAGAAGAAGAAGAGAAAGAAGAAGCTGAGCGCATCTAGATGTTCCCGTCGCGATTAGTATTGTGGTTTGGGAGGGGGCAGATGCAGTGATGCACACTTGGCGATCGGAACGGATTGTTTGGAAGGAGCAACCGAGGGGCATCAAGTAGAGTACTCTAGAGTACCTACCTAACCATCAGGGGGGGAAGAAATGACTCGGTATCTTCTTCTTTGCCCATCCATTTGATCAGAGGATCAAACGGTTGCTAGGGCGTAACTATGTCTGTATGTATGCACACGATCTTCACTGACAGACAGACAGCTTCCGCACGCGGGTAAAAAAAGACCTCAACTCAACTCGGCAGGAACCCCCGGGTACGATCGGGGCCCCGACGACATCATCATTGGAGCTTGGGCCTGAGGATGAGGGGGAGGGGTAATTTCCGTCACGCACGGCCGGCCGGTTCGATTCCCCCATCCCGCCCTGGGGCCTTGGAGCCTGCAAACGAGGCGTCGCCCATCGCCTGTCGCCCGGTATTTCCGTCCGGCAGGCACAGTTGAGATCCAATCGAACGAACGAACGCTGCTGCTGCCATGGCGCACACACACCGAGCGAGGCAGAACGCAGACGACGATGGAAACCTGTTGGCGCCCGTCGCGTCCCGCGTCCCGCGTCCGCATGTATGGATGCAGAGTACGGGGGCTGCATAGTGGTCGTCGAGAGGAAAGCGCGCGATCAGTGGTGCTGTCGCATGAACGAAACCTATAGAAACTATAGCAACTACAGCCTGTGTATCGCAACTAGGGCGTTGTCCGCAAACAGGCAGGCAGGCAGGCAAGCCGCAGGCTGCCTTCCGCACGGCCGGGTACGAGAGGATCGAACATCGAACGCCTTTTTGATTATTATTATTATTTTATTATTTTGGACCACACGGCGCACGCGCGACATGAGTGTCACATCCACCATCATCCATGGGTGTACTCATGGCTGTCTGTAGTTATGGAGTTATGTATGCAGAAACGGGACCTGGTGTTTGCGTTTCATTTCACCGGGACACAATCAAAATCCTGGAGTACATACCGGTATCATCAGTCGAAAGCGGAGTGTTGGGAGTACTGGGGGAGGGGCACGGCGAGAGCTGAATTGCACGCACCCAGCTGCCCAGCTGCCAGGAAGCTCAGGTACGCAAGCCCACGCAACGCATGTCGATACGGCACGGTATGTGCCACTCCACTCCACTCCACTCCACTAACTCCGAGGTAACCGCACCGACCAGGATCGGAGGGGACGATGCGGCTTCATGTGTTCCTGAGGTTTTCGGTTGGACTACCAATCGATCGCTGTGGATGGAATGCTTCGTTCGGGTATGATAGGTGGACGTGAGATGGAGATGCACGACGACGGGCTGGAAGCCCTCTTCTTCTTCTCTCTGCAAAGATCTCAGGCATGAACTGGTGCAGTTGGGGTTCGACCGCGCGCTTACCTACTTTACTAGTACTATACCCTCCAGAGTCCAGAGTCCACTTATCCCACCCAGTGGTTTCTTCTTCTTTCGCTCCCCCTCCCCCTCAGCGCAGCCAGGGATACATACCGTACATACGGTATTTCCGCGCCATCCGGAAGCTTCAAGCTGCATACGATGCGTGCGTACGTGCGTAGCCCTTTCTTGTTTTTTTTCATTCCTTCATGGCCGACTTCTAAGTTTCTGGCTTACGTCAACCGGTGCCGTGTCATGTGCAGTGGCTCGCTCATTGATGATTGGTATAATATAATCGGCGTCGATATTTCTGGCTCGATGATTACCTGGTGGGATGGATGAGGAGTGTGGGGTGTAGAGTGTGAACCTGGATTCCCCCCCTCCCCCTACAGAAAAGGATAGGAGGATGCGGCGATGCGGTGGTACAGCGGCGATGCGGCGGCGGCGAGTGGCGACGAGAAAGCGAGTGATACCGCATGGCGCCGGAGTGCACAGGTATCAAGGTAACCACGAGGCTCCAGCTGCAGGAAGCCGGGGCGAGGAGGTCCTGGTCCGAGTCTGGTACAGTCAAATATTCCTATCCAGCGGAGCCTTGCCTTGCCTTGCTCTTGCAATTTCGGGTGCGAATGATGGCGACGACGAAGATGGTGATGGAATGTGGGCAGTGGGCTCGACAATGGACATTGACGTCCATCAGCATCTCACCCGCTGCCTGCAGCTTGCAGGCCCTGTGGACGATTATGAAGTAGGTACTACTGGCAGCTCTCGGGCTCCGGCGGAATGTGCGTCAATGTTTTCTCCGAATTATACATAGCCACCCGTCTGTGGTCTGCCCCTTACATATGTACGAGTACATAGGTTGCCGCCAGCCAGCTTGCGGAGTCCTGGACACCTCAGGTCGGCTTGCGGGACGATACCTGGAGTACAACAGGTACATACTAGTGAGCTTGATAGTGCGTTCCCCGCACTCTGCGAGTATGTATGTACTCCGAAGCAGTCCGCAGTCCTCATTCCGCAGCCCGCAAGACATGGATAGCTTGTATTAGCTACAGCCCGCCAAAGGTTCTTTACTGACTTTTGTTCCGTACTCTTCAGACCAACAGTTGAAGCAGCATCATCGGTCATTTTAAGCGGCATAATCCCTCGAGCCCCGATTTTGTCAGTCGTTTCGTGTGCCGTCGAGCATGGAGAGTACCTTAGGTACCTACTTCATGTTCCACATTCATGGGCGGGAGGGCGGCATGCTCGACTCTCGAGAGCTCAACCCTAACCACCACCCAACGCAACAGCTAGAGCTGCAGCTGGAGCGTCTCCCTGCCTAACACATCACCACCACCACCACCCCATTCGAGTGTCGCGCTACATACACCCGCGCTCTCGCGTCCAGAAACACCCCGCACGCCGACCGATAGTGGGGTAGTGAGAGGGGCTGCTAACTAAGCCGACCACGCGGGGGTCCAGGTTCGACCGTTCGAGACCACACCCTACCTGTCAAGCACCTACCTACTACGTCACGGCGAGCGTCCCCACGGAACCTCCACCTCCGTCGGCTATGTATACTTGCGCGGACGAGGAATCGAGCTTCATCCGTGACTCGCACTGCGGAGCTGTTGCTGCGCGGTGGCTCGAGACGGCCGCATACCGGCCTACATATGAACATCGCGATTCCACGCAACAGCAGCAGCACGGACGTCGGTACTTTAGCGGATACTGGGCTGGGCTGGGTTGGGCTGGGCACGAGGAATGATTGCGCGGAAGGGAGAGGCGGAGGTGTCGAGGGGGTCTGCTAAGCGAAGGCCGGATGAAGTCACCACTTCATCCCACGCTGGGCCGGTGGCGACGGCGGTGGTGCAAGGTTCGCATTTACGGACCGGTCGGGAGCCGCTTCGAAACGTCGTTTCGATACTCTCTGCCGTAGCGTAGGTAGGAGGTAGGTATTGGGTTGAGTGTTGTTGAACTTGGGTAACCTGAAATCAGAGATGGAGATGGACGCTTGACTGGCACACTGGTTACTACCTAGTGACTGGAGAGGGAGAGGGGCGCGCCCGGCGCCCTACAGTAGAGTACTATAGAGTAGTTACCAGGTATCTACCTATTCCCGGACGTCCTATCTTCGCATGGGCATTGAACATTGGAAATCGCCTTTAGGCTTCAATCGAGTTTGAGTGTACCTATTCTACCTAAAGTAGAGTACTTAGAGTCTATAGACCAAGTCGAGACCAGGACAAGCCTCAAGGGCGCGCACCACGACCACGACCTCCACCACCACTACGCACCCGAGGGGCGAAAAAAACCAGACATCATCCCCTTCCGCCAGAGTAGAGTACGAGTACTCTGGAATAGAGTAAATGCAGTGAACGGAGGCGATCCGTGGCGTCGTCACGAAATACCTAATGGCGAGGAGTGCCGTATGATAGTCAGTGGTGCCGAAGTGAGGGGCCGGGATCGGGGACTCGGGGAGCCCCCCAAAGCTAAGGAAAGCTAAGGAAAGCCTAGATGGCGTGCGAGTGCGAGACTGCGAGTGCAGTTCTGCTGGCTGTCGGGAATAAACCCTCGCGGCTGTAGTCTGTATCATAAGCCTCGTTGAAGCTACTCCGCTCTGGATACTTATCAAACCTAGAGCATGTACTCTACACATGTACCCGAGTATGTACCTGTGTCCAACCGCAACGAAACAAGATGACGACGACAACACGGTGGGCGGACGGAGTGGACGAACAGGCGTTGCTCGGCGAAGCAAGATCCACCCGTCACGCCCCCACGCATCATCCACGGTAATTGGCTGGCTGGCTGGCTGGAGGAGGGGTGCTCTGGGCTTAGAGTACGTTCTTGCTCTACTAATATAGATATTTGGAAGGTATAGAGCAGTTGGTTATGCAGGATAGGCACAAGGTAGGTATGATATGTCACGAGTTTCATGATTTCATGATTTCATAGTTTCATTTTCGTATGTACATACGGTACTGGTATATGGCCTAGGTGGGTAGGTAGTTGCTTTCGCGGATAGTCCCCGCGTGGATGGATGTCGCAGTTGATTCCAACCACGAAGACTCTGTAAGCGGAAAAAGAGGGATTTGACGGTATGTAGATACATACTGCCCATGCTGCTGCTGTGTGCATCCATCTATCTACGATTCTACATACCCAGTACCCACGACGTCCCTAGCGCGAGGCGGTGGATATGATAACGACATTGGCCTGCTGCTGCAGCCTGCAGCCTGCAGCAACAGGCAGAGGAAACGCCCATCGCCTCGGTCGTAACTTTGCTCGATTCCATGGCGGTGGTTGTCGTCGGTCGAACGTCCGTCTCAACGACAAATCAACCCAACCCAACCCAACCTGAAGGCTGATGCTGATGCTGGAAGAGTCGGAACTATGCATCACTACCATGCTCCTAGGTACTCTAGCATCTACATATGTACGGTAGATACCTATCTACATACCCATCTCAGCTACCTAGCTAGCTAGCTAGATGCTTGCGGGTTTTTCGGAGCGGGGGGTGAGAGGAACTTCCAGGCTATGTATGCATAGGTACATACGGTACTAACTACCTAGTAGTTTGTGGGTTCGTTCGTGCCGGGTACTTAGCATACACAGCCCAGAGCAACCCGGCGATCGTCACGGTCGAGATTGTGAACTCTTTGTGAACCCTTTGCGGACGGGACGGTGTGTGGTGTTGTGTTGCGTGTAAGGGTGTGTGTGTGGTGACAAATATACCTAGGGTGGGTAATTGGCATGTATCCATTCCCGTCTCGTCTGAGGTGAAAGGGGAGGCAGACGTCTGACGAAGACGAAGAAAGAAAGCCACTGAAAGGGAAGTGACCCGAGGCCGGCCGGTTGGCTCGAATGTCGAATGTCGAATGTCGAAGCTGCACTCCTCTTCCTCGCAGGAACGATAGCCCGTCCGACATATCCATGCGTCGGAAACCCTTCAGGATCCGTCGACGAGCAAGCCATTTCAGCGCCGGCGGACGCACAAGAACATACTCACAGAGAGCTCGAGACTCGACTTCGAGACTCGCGAGCGTTGTTTGAATTTATCCCTGGACCCATCGTTATTCGTTACTCGTTGGTCTCCTATGAAGACTCTGCATAGAGTCTAGAGCCCCCTCCCCCTCGTCCAACGGCGAAGGGGAAATGGTCCGCGGCTATGTACTCTACTACATATACCGGTACATACGAGGGGCGAGGCGTCTGGAAACAAGTTGGGGTCGGAGGCCGCAGGCCGCAGAATCCGGTGCCAAGGTGCTGGAAAATCTGCACGAAGGTTTCCCCCCCGCTCTCCTTGGTCCTTCGTCCTGAAGAATTCGCGATGAGTGGGGAGGAACTTGGGCCTAGAATAGAGGATGGAGAAAGGCTGGCTGACTGACTTGCTTGCTTGCGGTATGATATAACATCTACCGACGACATCCAATTACCGTATGTACCGGTACTCTACGGTACCTGTACGGCCCTCATCTCTTCCGTTTGTTCTCTCGTTATTGGCTCTTCTCGGAGTCTCTTTTCGTCGTCGTTCCTTCCTTCCTTTCTTCCTTCCTTGCGAGATTGCTGTCCGGCATATGTAGGGGTATCTAGAGTAACTACCGCCGGCTATGTAACTACAACAGTCATTGAGGGGAGAAGACTCAAGACTCAAGACTCAAGACTCAAGACTCAAGACTCAAGAGACACCGAAGCCTGGAGGTCGCTCGTGGAACGTCAACACGAAGCAACTCAAGTACTGCCTTGCCTTGTACCATCTCCGACGGAAGGGACTCTCGCGCCGCTCGTAACTCTTGGTGTTTGGAGGATGCAGCCCCCTTGTCGCAAGACTTCCAGGGCTGTGCCTCGCGCTCGGCAGGTCAAGTGGACTCTGGAGGTTGTTCACTTGTGGCGATGTGCAAACCCGCAGGAAGGCTGTAACTACCTCTAGGTGCAGTACTATCGAGGTTCGGGGATACCTGCCTTAGCTAGACGAGTACTAGCACTTGTGTAGAATACCTTCCGGCCTGCCCGAGAGTCGAGTGACCTTCTCGCTCGCTCCGCAAGCAGCACCTTGAAAAATCTCAACAACTTGCGATCAAACTTTGATGGTTCTGTACGGTAGATATCGGTGGCCATCCACGTTCGTTCGCTTGTTCGTTCGGTCGGTCGGTTTTTCATGCTCCTCCATGCTCGATGTGCCCATTCATCATGCACGGACAACGCGGACAAAAAAAAAGAGTAAGGAAAGAAAAAAGAAGGACGGGATTAAAGAAGAAGGAAAAAAGGAAAGAAAAAAATGGATGGCCATAGATCTACTAGTGATAAAGTAACGATCCAGAGTAGCGATCAGTTTCCTGTCCAAATTCTATTCATTCAATATCCTCCTCCAATAACCAACCGTTGCGCGCGTTGCTTTGGTGGTGCCGCGTGCGTCACCGAGCAAGTCAAGATTTTCTTTGCACTATGAGGGGTGGGGTGGGGTGCGGGGGGTACATACATCGCTGGACGCGTAAAGTGGTAAAGTGAGGAATCTTCTTCTTCGTCGTCTGACGCCGTGGATGCAGTGGGATACCGGTCTGTGACTCTGTGGTGGGCCAGCTTGTACTCTACATACATGTCAATCTAGCGGTGGTGGTGCATTCATTCCTTCATTCATCCCGATTCCCGTTACCTGTGTTTGTTACCTACTTCAAACTTACTCTACATACTTGTTATGTACCCCTTCCGGCCCCTTGAAAGTTGAGGCTTGGTTGGGCCTTTATGTACACATTCCCGAATCTCTCAGTGTGCCAACCAACTACTCTATCGACGGTGGCTGATATTTGATCATGCTGGTCTGCTTATCTTCGTGGCGTGGGGGGGAATGTCGACCGTTCCGTTCAGTTGTCGATGAAAGAAGCGACCTCTTTCACTAACCACCATCCGCTTCATCGCCGACGATTCGGCCCAGCTCGCATCGCAGGATCGAACATCGAACGGACGGAGGGGGAGGGGTTGATCCGACCGGAAATCTCCACCCACTGCCCAACTGCGGCTCCCGTGCACTTAGAAGGTATGTAGGTACGATACTGTCGAATCTCGATACATGCACCCCCTTCACTTCACTTCACTTCACTTCTACGAGGGGACGAGACGCGAATGGAGAAGGAAGCACAAGTTTTCAACAACCTACCTTACCGTGGGCGTATCTGTGCGTACAACATCTGCTCGTTTCTGCTGGTGTTATATATCTAACTATGGGGGCTGGAAGTTACATATCATGCCTAGATACCCAATGCGGGTAAAGCGAGTGAGACTCATCGTCGCCCGGCCGAGAGTCGAGATATCCATCACTCGTAGTTACTCGTACTCGTAAGTAGACGTGGCCATGGTGCGTATGTGCATACCGGGCTATGTAGAGTACCTTTCCTCCATTATTCCGTGACGCTCGGGGAGCGAAATTATATTGTGGCGGTATACATAATTTATGTACTAGTAGAGTACATACCTGGATAACTACTACTCCCCACGCTCACGTTGGGGCGCAACCAGTATTGGCCCTTTCGGAGGATCGCAACATTGCACATAGAGTACTCTACCAATGCACATACATACGAGACGATCTCGCTGACAATTTCTAATTTGTCGTCGTCTGGTGGGGCCGGAGGTATGTAAAGTACCAGTACTCTACTCTACTATGATTGCGAATCACGATTGCCTTGCCTTACACTGACTTCACTTCACTTCACTCGGCGCTCTTTCCAGCTACATACCTCGAACCCCGTCCATATGTACCTAGTCCCGCGTCCGCCGTCCGCAGTCCGCAAGATTCCTTGTTATGTTGTGTATTTTAGGCGTTCACCCCCCCATCCCCGTCCCTTGTCTCCCATCCCCGTCCCCCGTCCCCTCCATCCCCCCCGTCCCCCCGTGACTTGCAAGTTGCACCGCCGCCGTGCCTTATCCGATCTGCTAGTAAGTAGAGTACATAGACTCTAGAGTACCTAGTGTACCTAGTGTCGATGGGGGAGCAGACTGAGCATCGTAATCAGCATCATCATAACCAGCATTATCACCAGCATCGTCTTCATTATCTGAGCAAACTTTGCCGGCGTGCATTGATATCGACGAAGCATCCTACATAGGCAAGAAGTAAGAGTGAGTAGAGTACATGACCTGCTGCTGGAGTTGACGGCCGCGCTCAGGTATCTATTATATCGATCATGGGTTGTGGCTGCCTGTCTGTCTGTCTGTAAGTGTAAAGTGGAGGTATGAGTGTGTCGTGTACCGGTATGTGCAATAGGTACTCAACTTCTTCGCCTTCTTTGTCTACTTCTTTCTTCTTTCTTCTCCCAAAACTAGAGTTCGGGAGCGGATACTCTATCTACTATTATGGTAGTTAGGCGCGAGTCACGAGTGCCGTGACAAGTTCTTCAGGGAGGGGAGGAGGGAAGGGGGAGATGTTTATCGTGAATTAATTTTGTTTCGAGATTGGGGGTGGAGAACGCAGGACCTCGAGCAGGACCTCGAGCTTTGGGCGGAACCACTGATTGGCCAGTGTCCAGTGTCCAGGGGAGGAGTGCAGCGCGGCGCCGGCGGACCACAGTAACTTACCTAACCATCCCCCCACCAAGAACAAAGAACCAAGAGTGGAACATCACCAGCGGTCCACCACCACCAGCAGCACCACCACCAGCACGATCACGATCCTTCCTCATCAAGGAAAGGAATCAAACACACCCCCCACCCGTGACCCCACCCCAACCCAGCCTACCCGAGTTACCGTGCTCCACTCCACTTCAACCCAACACAACACTCATCTCCAGGCTCGCTTTTCCGGTGTTTCCTCCTTGTTTGCGAGACCACCGACCACCGACCGGCATAACTACCTAGGTGACGGTGATGATGGTGGTGATGATGGATGGATGGACGCCTCAATAATCAGACACGCACCCACACCCTCGGCACATATTGTTATTATTATTCGACAGCAGCAGCTCGAGAACTCACTCCCTCACTCACTCACCGCATACCGTAGGTTTCGGAGGAGCTCGTTTTTTTTTGCCGAGTGTATGCGATGCGATGCGCGAGTCTCTAGGTGGTTTCTCACGTCGAGGAGTAACCACAAGTTCGCTGGTTGGTAAGCCGTTCATCTCGGATTGCAGAACCTCGATGGACGCTACCATCCCGGTCCTGCGTGTACTCTACTCGGGTGGACCGTGGATGTACTCCAGAGTACATGCATGTACAATACAATACGTATCGTATGTATCGTATCGAAGTCACGTTTCGCAGAAATCTTGTCGCACTGCACAGGCGGCAGGAGTCGATGGGACGGGCGTCCGGCGTCGGGCGAGGGCGCGCGACGTGGGAGCAGTGCAACAAGATTGCGACTGCGACTGCGACTGCGACGACGGAATACGGGGATATCGGCGGCGAGTAGAGAAGGGTAGAGTGGAGAAGGGTAGAGTGGAGAAGAGTACTATATAGCAGAATAGAAAAGAGTGGAGCAGAATAGAAAAGAGTTGTCAGAATAGGAAAGCGTACAACCTAATAGCAAAGAGAATAGAAAAGACTAGAGCAGAATAGACAGAATAGGAAAGAGCATTGCGGAGTAGAACGAGTAGAGTTGAGCATGTACTGGACGCCAGGATCGGTGGCACCTATGAATATATCTCCAACTCTCCAACTCTCCAACTCTCCAACTCTCCAACTCTCCAACTCTCCAACTCTCCATCTCTCCAATTCTCCATCTCACCAGTTCTCTCTATCTCTCTCTCTCCCCCCCTAAACCACCACACCGCCACAACACGGCGACACTCCCGTATGTACCAGTACATATGACGCGCGTCGTCGGATCCGTCGCACCTTTCCCGAAGGCCGGAGGTCGTCGGGACGGCCTCCAGTTGTCCGTCCGTCCGTTGCACGTCAGGATTCCTCAGGAGTCCCTAACTACTCTCGATACATACACACATATGTTCGTGAAGCGCTTGTTATGTTGTCTCCGAAAAGAAATCTTATGTATGATGTAGCACGTTCCGAGCTGACTCGTGCGCGCTCCCAACCAACTCTCACCTAACTCATGGCAGCAAGGTAAAGCAAAGCAAAGCCACCGTTCCATCATAGGCATTATTGCATGCCTGGCCTGACCCGACCCTCGCCTGAGTCGCCTCGCAGCATGTCTATCGTTCCTTCCATCCATCCAAGTCTCTACTCTACACAACTCACTTTATGTAGTTACCTGCACTTCACTTCCGGATGAACGCTGTGAGCTGTGAGCTCTGAGTGGCTGACCTGACCTGGATCAGCTCCCTTCCTTGTCCGGCAAAGAAATAATCTTTTTGCGTGTGCGTGTGTCTCTCTGCCTGTCTCCGTCTACTCTAGCTAGCCCGGTGAGGCCAGCGAGTCGGATTGATACATGGAGGAGGGGGAAAGGGAAAGGGAAAAAGGAACAAAGGGGGACGGTTGCAGACGGGAAGGGAGCGAAGGGAAGTTCACTTGTTCGTTCGTGCGTTCGCTCGTTCAGGACGGGCTGCACGGAAGGAAAAGGAAAGAACGACAGAACGGGAGAACGAAAGAAAGAAAGAAGAAAGAAAGAAGAACGAAAGAAAGAAAGAAGAAGAAGAGAAGAACGAAAGAAAGAAAGAAGAAGAAGAGAAGAAAAAACACCACTCCCGTCCAGTCCCGTCGTATCGTGTCCGTCCAAAGAGTCAGTCAAGACCAAGCATCAGCATCAGCATCAGCACCAGCAGCAGTATCTAAACAAAGCGACCTTTTCTTTTCCTACTTCCTGCTTCCTGCTCTGCTTCCTCCAAAGTCCATCCACCGCCACGATAGGTAATCTAGAGTATGTAGAGTACCTATTCCAGCCCACGCCCGATATCGAAATTGGGGCGAGGGAGGGGGGGATGGGGTGTGGTGTGTGGTGTGTGGTGTGTGGTGTGTGGGGTGTGGGGTGTGGTGTGTGGTGTGTGTGGCCAGGACTCAGGAGGGGGCGTTTGGGTAGGGTAGGTTTGACTTGAATCTTCTCTTGAAGGGGTGGGGAAAGGAAAGGAAAGGAGGTGTATGAATGTAGAGTACTCTACTCTATGTATGATATGCATGGACGTGTGTTGCGTGCGTGTGTGGGATGTGTGAACGAACGAACGAGTTCGGGCGGGTGCGACAGTTGCAGTTGCAGAGAAAGGGACTCACTCCCTCCCGTTAGCATGGTGTCTGTTTGGTGTCTTGTTTCTGTTTGGTGTCTTGTTTCTGTTTGGTTCACCGTTCCGGTCACGACGACGACGACCCTGACGTTCTATCTCTCTCTCTCGATCGTGACAATTATTGCTTGCGGAATTTGGGGGCGGGCGCGCGAGTGAGTGAGCGGTTGCTTCAGGATATGATCTATGTAATTCCCCACTCCCGTACAGGTCTGAGGAGTACTCTACCGTACTAGGTATAGTTGCTCCTATTAGAGGGTGGTTTCGGTTGTTCGTGGGATGTTCGCCGTGCACACTGGACGGTGCTGGTGCTGGGTTCGACGGCCATAGCCCCGAGCGGTGAGTGCGATGGGCTGTGTTGACTCTTGAGGATACTCTGCTAGTATCTTCATCGATATGTAGAGGGATAGGTGAGTGCTACTACGACTACTACGACTACATACCACAACCCCGCGATGCTGTGCTCTGGAAAGGTACTCTATCGTACTGGGCGGTGGCTTGCGGATTATGGCGATGCCCCACCGCCCAGAGGCGGCCGCCCACCGCCCACCGCGCATCGGCCAGTGGCCAGCCCATATCACCCACGCTGAGGCGATTCTATGTAGCCTCCAGGCTCCAAGTGGTGGTGGTGGTGGTGGTGGCTTTCGCAGCTCAGGATGGATTCGCGTCTTTCGGCCAGGCAGACGGCCTTAGTCCGTTCCCCCTGTCTCCCGTCACCCTCTCGGGCCTGACCGGGGGTTGACTTGGGTTGAGTTTCCGGCTGACTTCGACTCGAACTTTCTCTTGCCTTTCCTTCCTACATATGATAGTTATCCTTCTTTCCTTTTTACACTACTCTCGACTCTCGTGCCGGTAATCATACGCTCTGGTTGGTTGGTTGGTCTCCTGGGTATGATACTCCTGCGCACCGACGAGAAACACTCACACTCGCACTCACACTTACACTCACACGATTACCGCCGCCGCCCCGGGTTGGGTTGGGTGATGGCGAGTCGCGACGAGCGAGGAGAATAGAGCAGAGGATGGCGAGGATGGGCGTACTCTAGAGTAGAGTACAGTAACGAGGCGGCACGCGTCCAGGCGTCCTGACTCCTGACTCCTTCGCGATCTGGGCGAGAAAACGCCGACCCGACCGACCGACTGGACCAATCGTGTAGATACCTAGAGTACTCTACGTTACGTGCGTGGAGCGAGGGGGTTCTCAGACTACCTAGAGTAGAATAGTCGGTGCCGGCATGCGTTGATGCGTTGATTTTTCCGTTTCGATTCGCAGGTAGGCCGCGATATCGTCACGAAGGGTATGTTGGGTACGGTAGACGGAGTGCGGCATCATCATCACGAGAGAGAGAGAAGTCGAGAGCCCCTCTGCTCGAGAGCGACCAACCACTACTCTACATCTACCCTAGCACCTACGCTAGACTCTGCTAGATGACTTCATTAGTATTGGGATAGGCTGAAGACAGGGGCTCAGCCTTGCTGTGCGACCCTCATAACTTTCTCATTTTTTCTTCAAACCAGCGATTTAATTATCACCACAACCACTGTTCAAGACGTTCTCTTTCCCTCGAGCATCTTTTGACATTATCATCATGATAGTTGTAGTGGCTGGGACCGTTGGGTGATGAGAGAGAGATCCTCTCACTATCATCAGCCTCATCTTGCAGCGCCAAGATTCAGCCTATCCCAATACTAATGAAAACAACCGTCCAACTTTCAGCACGGAAATCGCAGCCCCAGAAGCAGCCGACACTGGCCAGCCAGCCAGCAAACAGGAAGTTGAGATGCGGTTTGCACCTTCCTGTTGGTTGGTTGGTTGGTTGGTTTGTCGGTCGGCACATCCCCCTCTCCCCTCTCCCCTCTCCCCTCTCCCCTCTCCCCTCTCCCCTCCCCTCCCCTTTCATCAATCGAAGCTCGATCCTTCACGGCCGCGGTGCCAGCCAGCCAGCCAGCCAGCCCGCCCGCCGCCGGCTCCACGATCCCTACTCTACATACATATGCATATACATATCCCTATCCCTATCCCTTGTTATCCCTTTGATCTGATCCCCCCCCAACTTGCTCCTCCTCTGATCCTCACACGGACTGGACTGCTCTCTGCAAGTCTGCAAGTCTCGTGGCCATCCAGTCCGAAGAAAAAATCAGGACAGGCTCACTACAGGTTAGATACAGGTTGCAGGTTACAGCCTCCACGGAGTCCACACAGTCCACACAGCAGCAGGTGGGGCTGCAGCACTGGCAGTGGGCAGTCGGGAGTGGGCACAGCCAGCGAAAGCCACCAACTCAACACACATATTTGGTTAATCACACTCACACTCACATTTGGTTAATCACACTCACACTCACACACATATTTGGTTAATCACACTCACACTCACACACATATTTGGTTAATCACACACACATATTTGGTTAATCACACACACATATTTGGTTAATCACACTCACACTCACACACACATCGCATCCCGGTGGTGCTGCCCGGAGAGTAGACTCTAGAGTAGAGTACACACATACGCAGTGCAGAGTAGATGGAGTAACGGAGGACTTGCTTCCTTCATACACTTTCGCTTGGTGTTTGTGTGTTTGTGTGTTCGTCAAACAGCCCCCAGCCAGGCCATGACTAGAGTATCGTGTCGGCTGCGTTCTGTGCGCGCCGTCTTCTCTCGAGAGTCTCTCTCTCCTGCCTGAGGTCTGCTCGCTCGTGCTTGCGACGGTATGTACCTGGCCCTAGGCCAGAGATGGAGAGAGACGGAGACGGAGCCAGAGCCAAAACCACAAACCAGAGCCAGAGCCAGAGCCAGAGCCAGAGCCAGCGCCAAAGACGAATCCCCCCCATGGCCCACCAGTCGTCCTGGAACTAGGTAGAGCACTTACCCTGGAGTACTCTAGATACTTTGCCTAGCAGGTACACCAGAGTACGGTCCCCAGCCCCAGCAGCGCCGTCCAGCGCGGCCACCACCTCCACCACCACCACCATCGTCCATCGTCCATCCCACCACACGCACACACACCCAGTGCCCACCCACCCATGCACCCATGCACCTCCCAAAAAAGAGAGAAGAGAAAAAAGAGAAGAAAAGAAGAAAAGAAAAAAGAAGAAAAAAGAAGAACATCCGCACTGGGCTAAACTAAGCCAAACTGAGCCAAACCTACCCAGCTAAACCGGGGAGACGCTTATCCTCCTCGAACCTTCAACTTCCTCAGTTGCTCACTCTGCTCACTGCTCGGTCACTCACCACTCACCCACCTCGGCCCTCAACCCTTCGCTCCTCGTTCTATTCTGCCGTATTCTACTCTAGAGTCTATGTGCCGTGGTTACGGCGTAACTACTCTGCCTCCTCACTCATGCTCATGTAACTCCTCACACTCTATTCTACATCTGCTACCTATGCTACATCCTCCTCCCCCGTCAACTCCGCCCCGGCACGCGCCGCCGCTTGCTTGCCTGCCTGCCTGCCTGCCTGCTTTGCCTGCGAGGAAAAAGTGGCAAAGCGCGGCGGCGTCTTCTCGCCCATAACCCATACCCATACCCATACCGATACACACATAGCATCGATCCGGACTGACTGGCCCTAAAACTGTTTACTCATTCAAATCCTTCCCAACCCAACCCAAATCAACCCCAACCCAGCCCAACCCCCATCCCGTCCCTCCTCGTCGTCGCCTGCCTGCCTGCCTGCCTGCCTGGCCTGCCTGGCCTATCGGCGTAGAGAGAGAGTACCAATCCAACCCCCGCGCGCCCCGCCTACCCTTTACGCTCTCCTCTCCTCAACCACCACCACCACCACCACCACCCCCTTCGTCCAACTAAACTCAACTTAACTCAACTTAACTCAACTTAACTCAACTTAACTCAACTTAACTCAACTTAACTCAACTTAACTCAACTTAACTCAACTTAACTCCCCCCCGTTCCGAATCCCAATCCGGTATGATATGACATGACGTTAGTGTTACGGTACCAGACCAGACCGTCGTAGCGCTCTCAAAGTCAAGTCAGTCAAGTCAGTCAAGTCACCATCGAGCGAGAGCGTGAGAGAGATAGAGAGACAGACCGAGAGAGAGACAGAGAGAGAGAGAGCACAGGCACAAGCACAAGCACAAGCAACCCACCAAGAAGAGCCCACACCAGCACGAACACCAAAGAAGTTACTCACTTACTGACTTACCTGGCGCCCTTGTCCACCACCATCCACCACCGCCGTCGCCGCCGCTTGTCCCGTTCGGTGGCTGTCGCTTGGCGAATCACGCACCCACGCGGATTGTGATCTTAACTTCATCTTTCCTGCTCCTACAAAAACTCCCTTCATCCCGATCCCACCCCCCCCCCCCCCCCCCCCCCCCCAATCCCAGGCGCTACATACAACATTCTCTCACACCATACATAGACACCATCCCCCTCCCCCCTACCCATCCCACCCCCCGGTTCAGCTCCCTCTGCCGAACGAAAGGAACGGACATCCAGTGCCTGACGGGGCCAAAGCGGAACAGGAATTACTTTTTTATATCACCGTTACCCATCGCTCCTTGCGGGGTTGCACCGGACGCGTCCTACTGCCTCGTGAACCCGTACTCCTCATATTCTACAGCATTCCCACCCGTCTCCACTACCACCACCACCACCACAATCACAACTACCACCACCAACCCCACCCCCCTCCCCCACCCTCCCGGGTCTCTTTTTGTTGATCATGATGGAGTTTGCACCGAGACCCTTTGTTCGCCCGCCGTCATCGTCTGCAACCTCGTTTCACCCCCTCCACATCCTACGTCCGTCATCGGCTACATCTACCGCTCCTCCTCCTCCTCCTCCAGCCCTCCCTATACCTCGTCCGTCAACCTCCTTTGGCCAACTCTCGGACTACAGATTACGCTCGGATATACGGATAGTGGAGGATACCTCGAACCGGAAACCTGAGCAGGCGCGGTTCTGGGATAATTCGACCGCCCGACGACCATCGCGCCCCTACAGCATTAGCCCACCGCAACCGCCGTCCTCTTCCTCCCGACAACAGTCTTCGAATTTTAGATCGCAACCGGAAACCAGGCAACAAGCAGTGAAGGAGGAGGAGGTGCTGGTGGACGTGCTGGAGGAGGAGAAGAGGTCAACCCGGAAGCAGCAGCTGGACGACTTCTGGAAGAATTCACTCACACGACTACCCAGCCCGCCGACGAGACGCGCTAGCTACAGCAGCGCTGGTCCACAGCCGGTACCGACAAGACGTCGCAACTCCAGTTGTCGCATGGGTGCAACCATGACTGTTCCTCCGACAATCAACAATACCAAAGGCGCGATGGCGGACTTTGCTGCGCAGGTACGAACCACCCCCCGCCCTAAATTCAGCGCCTGCGTTTCCCCCCCCCCCCCCCCCCCCCCCCCCCCCCCCAACCCCCCTGTTGACGATGTATCTCGTCCGCAGATTACTTGTCTGTTCTGGTTCGAATCGACGGGTGCGATACACAGGATAGCGGAACTGAAAACACCCCTGGACCCTTCGTCGATTCAGCCCATTGCCCGTCACGCCGTTCCGGAGATTGGTTTCCGCAAATGGGTCGCGACGGTACTATCGACAACCCAGGTGTCGCAGAACGTCATCCTACTGGCGCTGCTTTTCGTGTATAGATTGAAGAAACTCAATCCGAGCGTGCAGGGAAAGCCGGGCAGCGAATTCCGGTTGTTCACGGTGGCCTTGATGTTGGGAAACAAATGTGCGTGCCGGAGGGGAGGAGGAGGGAGAGATATCCCTGGCGGATGTGTGATATCCTGTGGCTGACTCACGGAACAGATCTTGACGATAACACCTACACCAACAAGACCTGGGCAGAGGTCTCGGGAATCACTGTCGGGGATATTCACGTCATGGAGGTCGAGTTTCTGAGCAACATGCGCTACGGCTTGTATGTCGGGGATCAGGAGTGGAAGGATTGGCATACGAATCTGGGGAAGTACTGGGATTACTGGGATAAGGCTTCGAGACTACCGCTGGCGTCCCCACCGCAACCCCAACCGATGTCGCCCACCTCCAATGGTGGATCCCCCGCTTTCGCCCACCTCCATGCCCCGCCGCCGCCGCTGCAGCCGACCGCTATTGCTGGGCACCAGCTCTTCCTCCCCGCCCCAGTCGCGCTGGATCCTCCGCACGTTCCGTCGATCTCGATGCCCATCCCGGACTTTGACTCGTTCTCCAGGAAACGCTCCATCGACTATGCGAGCGTCATGCAGCCACCGTCGAAGAGGGTGACCAGATCGCAGGTTCCGAAGTTGTCGGTGAACGTGCCGCAGTTTCCCGTCTCGGTGCCGACCACGATGCCTCCCGGGAGTGCGCCGCCACGGCTACAGCCGTTGGATTACCAACTGCCGCTGCCGTCGAATCGGGGGGCTCCTCCGCGAACGATGGACACTCACCCCGTCCAGCTACAGCAACATCCCCTTCAAATACAGCAACAGCAGCAGCACCACTCGATACAGCTACCCCAACAGCAACAACAACAGCAGCAGCAGCAGCAGCATCCCCAACTCCCATTGCCTTCCGCCCGGCCGATGCCAGTCGTGTCCCACTCGAGCCCATCCGCTTCGGGTCCCCCGGTCCATTTCGATTTCTCACCCTACAGCGCTCGACAGACATCGCCTTATTCGGCCCAGCACTCGGTCGCGTCGTCCCCCATCACGCCGAATTTCAGTTCTCAGCGGTCGCCGACTTGTTGGATCCTTGGGAACCGCCATTCGCCCTACCGGCCAGTGCGCACCGTCAACACTTTGCTCGTTCCTCCACATCTGGAGGCGCCCCAACAGATTGGCTACGATCAGATGCACTACCAGCCACTGGCCAAAGTGAGATCGGAGTACAAGACGGGTGTTGTTCCTTACATGCAGCCCGAAGTTTCCTGGAACCATTCTTGGTCCGACAACAACCACTACTGAGGTCATCACTACCGGAAACGGTCAACTATACTACCCTACGAAGGATGAGATCACTAGACTCCGGGGGAGAGGGGGGGTTATGTCAAGAAACAGCCGGAGATTGCAATTACTGTTGAAACATCCTTTTTTATTATTCTCGTTCCGAGCTCTACTTTTTTTTTCCTTCTTCGATTACAGGGATTATCCGGGGTTTTGTTGGGTGGTATACTCTGAGGGTGTCAGCCTCCCTCCCTCCCCACCTCTCATTCGATTATTCTTGAATGTACTATTAGCTTTTTTCTTTTCTTCTCTCTTCTCTTTTTTTTCCCTTTCTTTTCTTTTCTTTGTTTTGGGGGCGGGTGGCGGCGGTGGTTATCTTGCTTTGGACTGCTACATGAAGGTTTGTGTGCATCGGACTGGCGTTCTGTTTGTTGGGGATTTTTACTGTGTTTGTTACCTTTCTCTTTGTTGTGCGTGTGATAACTGGGAAGGGATGGGGTATGGTGGGGGGAAAATGGAGGGGGGATTACCAATGGAGGGGCGGAAGATGGGAGGGAGGGGGGATGAGGGGTGATGGGGGGGGGGGGGGGCGCACAAGCATACGTTACCTATTTTACCGCCTGTCAGGAGGCAGTCTTTTTTTCTCTCGAAGGGATGGAATGGAAGATTATCGTCTAGGGAGCGAGGGAGGGACACGATGGCATGGCTGGCTTTGATGGGCTGGTCGCAAGATGGCCGGTCGCAAGGTCGCAAGGTCGCAAGTCTGTCTGGCCTGTCCTGCCCTGTCCTAGGTTATCGAACCTGCTCTACTCTTCTCTGTGATACTCTTTGCTTCGGTGTGATTTGCCTCTATGCCAATGTGATTTGCCTCTATGCTTTATGTGCTCGTAGGGAGGTAGGAGGTAGGAAGGTATGCGTACGGTATGCGTGCGGCTGGTTTCGAAGTTGCACTGAGGTCTGAACTCTGGCGACCAGTGACCACTGAGGTCGCGAATAATGACTACATACCTGGTACTCTACATGCTTCCGAACGGCGAACGGCGAGCACGCGCAAACGCTAGCAGAGCAGCTGCCAGGTCGAAGCCACGAAGGATGATGGATGATGGTATGTAGAGTATGTAGAGTAGGAAGCATGTAGAGTATGTAGAGTATGTAGCCGGCAGCCGAGCCGAGCAGGCGGACGGACGACCGCGATGTCACAGTGAGCTCTCGTGATTCGCGACGGCTAAGGACCAGCTATCGAACACGGCGGTACATAGGCGGGCGGAGCGGGAATACTGGTTGAGAACACGTGCAGACTGAGGAAATGCGCGGAAATGTGCGGAAATGCGAGGAACGTTAGATCATGGGTGGTCATGGGTGGTCACTGGGAGAGCGAGTGATAATTAGGAAGCCCAAGTACTGCTCACGGTATGTAGAGTAAAGTAGATAGTACGAACTGGAAATTAAAATCCTACTATGTACTCTAGTATGAGGTATGTAGTATCTACCCTCCGATGACGAGCGGGCTCATCCGCGGGTTCACAGCGCGCAATCGCACAATCAGTCAATTAGGGGATAAGAGGTGGCTGTCCCATCCCATCCCATCCCGCATCCGCTCCTGAACGGTCATTGAAAGCCGTGGCTGCCACGCGATTGTATGATACTGACTCGCCTTTGCCGCTTGGGCTACTATCACCACTTAGGTATCACTACTACATGGTGTGGTACATAGAGTGGTATTTTTCTCTCGAGAGATAGAGAGAGAGAGGGGGGGGGGGGGGGGGGGGGGGGGGGAGAGCGAGGAATGTCCACGAAGTCGGATGGGTAGTTGGTATGAATACATAACATAACATAGCATTAACTTGAGTCTTGAGTCTTGAGTCTTGAGAACAGCCGTACATAAGTACCTACAACATCGCCAGACAGACAGCCAGCCGGCCCTAATCTTGGCCAATCATGTATTTGTCCCACATATATATCTGTAGGCTCTAGCTAAAGCAGAACGAGAGAAGCAGACAGACCAAGTAGACTGGCCGGACGTATTGCTAAAACCATGCGGCGTATCATACCTATGTTCTGGAGGGAGGGAGGGTAATTAGTGAGTGAGTGAGAACGGTGAGAGCCTGTTTTGTTGTTTAATCATCATCGAGAACGGTGAGAGTGAGAGGGAGAATAGCGAGGGAGAATAGCGAAGAAGAACGGGTTCGCTCGGAATCAGGATGCAGAGCTCGAATGAGTACCTACCAACTGAATACCGGGCACCGCCTTACCGGCCAGTAATAAGTATCTCCAAAGGACGAAGAACCGCCCTTCCCAATGCCCGCCGCAATGCCCGCTGCGGCAGCGCGGCAGTGCGGCAGGCTGGTGCCGCTGCAAAGTAATAAACCCCAGACCCGGGCATGCAGTCGCACCATTTCAAAACCTGCCTCGAAATGCGAATGGAAAAACCAGCCAGCAGGAAACACTGCGAGCAGTGGGCAGTGGGCACAGGTCGGGAAGCAGACAAGGAGTGCCCAGGGGGTAAGGATCGATTCGAGATCCGCGAGCGCTTCGCAGACGAGCGGTGCAGCGAGGGGTGCAGTCAGCCTTCGAGACATCCGAGCCGAGACTTCTTTTCGTCTACTAGGTGCTGCGGTGGGCACTGGGTAGGCGGATCCCTAGGGCCTAGAGGCTGGTGGGGAAGATGCAGCAAGTGAGGTGAGGTGTCGGAGTGGGAACTGGGGAAGCTGGGGGAGCTGGGGGAGCTGGGGGAGCTGGGGGGAGCTGGGGGAGCGGGGGGAGCGGGGGGAGAGGAAGGTGCTGCGAGCGTTCGGCGGCCCGAGAAGGAGGGTGAGGAGGAGGAGGAGATTTCCGAGGGAGGCGACAGCGTGGATTAGGGACTCGCGGAGGGGGGAGGGGGCGGACGACTCACGAGCCCGGGGAGCGGACGGGGGGTTTCCCCCAGTGTTATTTCTTTGGTGCGCTCCATCTGAATTTCGAGTCGGGCAGTGGCGTGAAAACGGGGGGGGGGGGGGGGTGTATGGGTTGATATTGCCATGCTCTACATATGTGGGTCACATGCAATTAATGAACAAACCAGAAACAAAACAGGCGGCAGGACGCTTCAGTGGGGGGAGAGGGTTGAGCGGAGAGCAATAGGGAACCGGTATCGAGCTCATTGCTTCCGAGAGTTCTGGAGATGCAGCTACTCGAAAGGAGCCATCCAAGCACCAGGCTTTCTTCGCCCTCTCGCATAGCAGCCAGAGAAGCAATGAAAAAAAAGGGGGATCCAGTCAGAACATCTGCAGCTGAGCGCCCAGACCCCAATTCCAAAAAAGTAAGCAAACAATACCTGACCAACACACAGGGATATTCTCATCCCCAATCGACCCGCTGCGAATCAGTGAATCGCAGAGGAATCGAAATGAGCGATGACCTGATATGTGTGTTGACCTGGTATATTCGCCGATGATGATGAGGAAGAGAAAGGAGAGAGGGGGGGAGGGGAGGGAGGGTTTTATAGGTTCTTGAAATCGAGATTTCGCCGCTGCATGGTCGGTCACTCGGCATGTTAGCCTAAGAACTCGCGTCACAGGCGGCAACACGCGCCAGTGGTTGTTGTGCGGGTAGGGCTGGGAATATATCTGGAGGATGGTGCTGAGGTCGGGCCCGCTCCCGCTGTTCCTTCCTACACCTTCTTTCGTGGCATCTCCTGTGGAAGAGGCAGGAGGCGAGGCGGCCAAGGAGCGGAATGTTCTTTCCTGGCTTTGTTTCTTTGGTGTGCTCATATATCGTCGGGATAAGCTACGGCGCGGGTAGGGAAGCCGCACCGGGCCGCTCGGTGAAAGTCTGGTTCGAAAGTGGCGTGGAAACGGGGGGGCGTACGGGTAGACATTGCTCTTATCTAGACAGTTTGCACGCAATCAATGATTGAACAAAAAACAGCCGCTGAGAGAGAGAGAGAGAGATCTTCAGATTATTTCGCGTGCAGCCTATCTAGACTATGGCGAACCGTCGCCCTCCTTTCCTGCTCACTCTGGCCGGCCGGGGGTCGATACCCTGCTACCAGCCAGCACGATGTGGTGCTGCTGCCCGCCAAACAAATAACATAGAAAATCGCACCAAGAACATATCACTGGTGACTGCATATCCCCATTTCTTGCTTCCTCGCACCGGCCGCAGACACAGTACCCTGCTAGACACTCTTATTCTGCCCTTGATGCGATGCTTGCCTCCTCTTCATCATCCTCCTCCTGTTAGCTAGTGCGAAGTTAGGGCTAGCTTCACACTTAGATCTAGCGGTATCGAGTGACATATTACGCGTCAGCAAAATTTTGATTGCAAGAACCCCACCAACACCTATAAAAGCCTCCCTCCCCTCCCCCACTCTCTCCTTTCTCCCCATCATCATCGGTGAACATATCAGGTCAACGCACACATCAGGTCATCGCTCATTTCGATTCCTCTGCGATTCACTGATTCGCAGCGGGTCGATTGGGGATGAGAGTATCTCTGTGTTGGTCTGGTACTGTTTACTTACTTTTTGGAACTGGGGTCTGGCGCTCAGCTGCAGATGTTCTGACTGGATCCCCTTTTTTGCATTGCTTTTCTGGCTGCTATGCGAGAGGGCGAAGAATGCCTGGTGCTTTGATGGCTACTTTCGAGCACCTAGCTGTATCTCTACAACTCGCGGAAGAAATGAGCTCTATACCGGTTCCCTATTGCTCTCCGCTCAACCCTCTCCTCCCACTGAAGCGTGTTTCCAGGTCGATTATGAACGAGAATAAGGAGCGCGAACAAAACGCCCAACGTGTGAGACGTGAGCTACCCCGCAGCGGCGGCGGCAGAACAAGCATGAAAGCAAGCCATTGATGAACACACACGGCAGCTTCCGTAGCTTCTACCTGTAGCTGCGTGGGAGCCTTTGGTAGAATACCTAGTATTGGTCGCTACTATATAGAGGGCGGCGGATCCGGTGCTCGAATGCGTTTGCCCGCTGCGAACCCGCCCATGAGCTGGATACCGTACCTAAGTCGACGATCTTGGAAGTTCACCAACCAGAAGGCAACTTTCATATGATATATCCAACAAGCTGTAGCGGCGACGGTATGCGGGATTCAGTATGCCCAGATGAGTACCTACACTTACCTTTCATAGCGCGCTTCCCTACTATTCTGCTGTGCTATTCTTCTAGGAAGGTCCCCCGTTATGCTTGCCAGACATTACTTCCTTTCCTGCTGAAGAACTCTTGATATACTACCTAGATAAAGCCCTCGTCTTTTCGGAACTGACTCACAGCTCGCCGCAACGAGATTCCCAACACTAGGAATGTGAGGATGTTTTGGTTCACGTATGTAGTCCAAAATCTCAATACAGCAGTCTCTGTTCGCCTTTACGCACCGCCGAGCCGCCGAACCGCAATCAACAGAACTATCAGAACTAGCCGCGAGATTTGTCGAGTGAGCGAACATGATGAATCGGGGGTGCGGGCGACGTGCTCAACCGAAAGTGCTGGGACAGTTTATAGAGGCAACATCATCTTGACGGATTACCTCCGAGTCCCGATTTTCACCGATTTTCCGTTTTTTCGCATTATGTAGGTAGTCATTCCGGGACCGGAGGGTTCCATGAGCGGGTTCCATGAGCGAATACGTAGATTATCTATATCTCCCGAGCAAACATCCAGGCGCTTGCTCACCGCACTACACTGCACTGCACGTACATAGGCTTGCCGCGCCGATGCGTACAGCGCGGGTATGTACCCCCATAGCTACCATATGATATATCTCTACGAAAATCATCATCTCGACCTCACCCGCCCGTCGCCTTCTGTTTTAACTCTCCCCTCATGTGGTTCTAACTTCTCACCGAGACGAGACGAGACGAGACCGAGCAGCCGCGCCGACCGACATCACGCATCGCACCGTCCATCGCATAGTCCATCGCGATCACCGCGCAGAGTACCTAGGTAGGTACCGGTACATAATGTATAGGGTACCTACTAACATAAGTACCTACCCTGTAGCCCCTTCGGAAGTTGGTTGATCCATCCCCGACCCTGGGGGGTTGACGATGTCAGGGCAGGGCAGGGCAGGGCAGGGCAGGGCAGGGGGTCAACTACATACTTACTTAATTAGAAGTTAGGCGTCGCATATCGGCGAGCGGGAGATGAGCGTACTATCCGTGGCCATGCTATGCTATGCTATGCTATCCGTAGCTATGCGGTACGGACGGTACGGACGGAGCGGCGGCGGCGGCGTTCAGGCTTCAGGCGGATCCCGTCATCCCCATGTGAGTCGTGACTGGCGACTGCCTGCCTGTCTGCCTGGCTGGTATATACCTAGGCGACCGACGGCTTCCAGAAGCTCGGGTGCGGCAGATAGATACCTACCTAGAGAGTGGGTGGGCTCGAGGCGGTGGGTGGGTGTGTACAGTGTGGGATGTGGGATGTGTGATTTAGGATGACGACGCCGGGATCTCCGGGTGGATATGAGGGATGTATGGAGGGATGAAGGATGGAGGGATGGCTGTATGGAGGGATGGAGGAGTGTAGGGTGGAGGTTCTCGGGTTCGCTTTCGCCAAAGTCAGAGTCAGAGCATGGGTCCCTCCCCGTCCTCATCCTCCTCCCAGCGCCGACGCCGATGCCTGCATCGAGTATAGTATACGGTACCTAGTACAGAGGCTCGACAGTGGACAGTGGACGTTCGTCAAACCGTGGTGCCGCAACGCCCGGTAACTCCCCCTTCCTCTCCTCCCCCCGCGCGCCAGCGTTACATAAGTACCGGTACCTAGGAGGAAGAAGGGAAAGATGCACTTCACGAAGCGCCAGAAGTGCCAAGTGGGCCCCGTCCCCGTACTAACTATCGCTAGGTATATCTACAGCTAACTGTAGGCTGTAACCACCCTTCGCATTATATACCAAGTAATAATCATTAAATCACAGCCCGACTGTCCAACACTCGGACTGTCCGACAATCCGACGCATTGGATCCGCTCAAAACCTCAAACCGCTGTATAACGCCCAGCCAATACTCCCCTAGAGTAGTTGACCACGTCATCCCGATTCGCACATGTCACGGGGTGCTCGGCGGGCACTGTAACAGTCTATGTATGTAGAGTACGAGCAACTTTCCCTCAGCCAGCACCTCCACCACCACCGCCGCCTCCACCTCCACCTCCACCTCCACCAGCGCCGCCATCGCCGCCGTGAACTCGCCGGCGCCCTGTGGAGATTATATATGCGAAATGTATGCAGCGATGCAGCGGTGCAGCGAGTGACACGCCATGCCATGCCATGCCCATCCGCGTGCGCCATGCGCCGTGCGACGTGCAACGTGCGTGCGTGCGTGTGAAGCCTGATTCACTTCGCAGTCGCGGACTCGCGGAGTCGCGGAGTCGCGGCGTGCATGATTGGTTGGCGCCACCACCACAGTACCACCGCCGCCGCCGCCCAGCGCCGTGTCACGAGTGCAGATCTGAAAATAAACTGCCACTGGTGAGCGGCGTGCATGGCGCATGCGCATCATGGGCCATGGCATGGCATGTCGTGACTTTACTTCACTTCGGTGCTGAGTGCTGAGTGCTGAGTGAACTGTGGCTTCACCCCTTCGCTCCTTCGCTCCCCCACCCCTTCATTCGTTGCAGTAGAGCACATTGTACCTACATGGGCGAACTCGAACCTTACCGTCCGAGTATGTAGCCCAGCCCAGCCTGCTCAGCCCAGCCCGTACGTTTGGCTACCATACATAGGAGTACCGTAGGAGTGCGAAAAGGGGAGAAGGGGAGAAAGCGAGAAGGGGAGAAAGGGAGAAGGGGCGCCTCGTCAAATGTCATCGAAAAGGAGAAGAAGCATCAGCATCAGCAATGTTCATCTTCAGGAGTAGTTAGAACCCGTTTTCTGCCCTATCAAGTGATGAAGGTGACACGAATGTGTAGGAGCTGCCCTACACATCACGAGCTCCTCACCCTTCGCTCCTTCTCTTCACTCGTCGCCCCCTTTACTCTAACTAGAGTAGAGTAGCCTGAGCGAGCCTGGGCGAGCTCGACTCTCGACCCTCGACTCTCGAGAATGTGGCTTGGTCGTCTGCCGTCTGTATGTAGATAGTTCTGCAGTAGGTACCTACTCTACTGCAGTCCCGCTGCTGCCCACGCACATTTTGCGCGCGCTTGGTTGTATTTATGTACCAAAGTATCCCATCGAATACGCATACGCACGACGCATCGTGATCGTGAATGTTCCGTTATTATCAGGAGGGGTACATAGCAGTAGTAGCAGCAATAGCAGTAGCAGTAACAGTAACAGTATCATAGCAGTAATAGTAGTAGTAGCGGTAGTAGTATTTCATTCATCCAGCCATTGTTCGATACGACACCCAGTTACACACCTACACACAGAGAGACACCTCCACACTTCCACTCATCCACACACACAGACACAGAGACACAAAAACCAAAAAACACAATGAAAAAAACACAAGGAAATGTAACGGAAGAAGAAGTAAAAGAAAAAATGGAAAAAAAAAAGAAAAACCCAAACAGATATCAAGGTACAAACGGATCACTACGAATGACACGAAAACAAAACAAACAAACAGAGAAGAAAAAACCCGAAAAAAGGAACCCATTCACCCGTTTCCACTCCCCCTATACGCTATGCAAGGGAAAAGAAAAACAGACCGGAAAAGCAGACAATGATAGAACGCACAAATACAGACACAGATACAACACGATACGATACAGATGACAGGAACTGTGAAAAAAGAAAAAAATGAAGAAAACAGGAGCTAATAGTACAACAATGCGAGAACTGGGCATACGCGGCTATAGGAAAGCAACAGCGCAAGGGGCGAATGAGATAGCGAAGGAAGGAGTTGACGGAAAACAGCTGTGCCATGTATGTAGCCAACCGCATCGTAAACCAAAAAAAGGACGAAAACAAACAAAAAAGGATTAAAGCGAGTATTCTTTTGAGTAAATCCCACCCAGACAACACAAACCACAAACGAAAAGCAGTAAAAAAAAGATATCCCATCCGCAAAAAAGTTCCGACCCCGATAAACGCCTCTCCCCCCCCAGTCCCAATGTGTGCCTTAAAGAAAGTCTCCCGGTTATCAGCGTTGCCCACCGGGCTAACACCCCGCCAACCGCCCCCACAACCACACCTATTATTCACCGCCAGTCAATTAAGCCGGCAACGAAGGAGCGGTGGTGGCGACTGTGGTGGCGGGCTTCGACGCGAGAAGCAGGTTGCTTCGAGAGTCTGCAGAAGGAGTACCAGCCATTCCACGTCGAAAAAAACCCCAACCCCGAGAGCAACGAAAACACAAAACCCTCCCAAAATAAGATCGTTGACAAAATCCGAAATCCCAAAGCAAGGCGAGACACAAAGAAATCCGTCGAATTTGATTGCAGTATTAGGGGTCATGACAAACAGAATCCGTTGTTTTGAAGACAGCTGAAAAATAATGAAATCTCAGTGGTGTAGCGTTTACATGCCATTGGGATCCGGCGATAAGCCGTGTGTCATTGGAAACTGCATCAGATGCTGCATGTCGACGGAGTCCTGGTCGTCCATATGCGGTGGTGAATCATGCATCTGCATCAACGATTGCTTCGAGTACAGCTCGCTCAGATCCTCCTGCATGGATCCGGTGTGATCGTATGCGTTGGAGAACATGTCGGCACTGGACGAGCGGTCGAGGTGGGTCAAGGGAGGCGATCCGCTGGCGATGATCGGGTCGGCACCCATCGAGATGGGCGAGATGGACTGCGACACACCGTTGGACGGGCCGTGGAGCGGCGACAGGAACGGCAAGCTGTACGGAGTGCCGTATCCACCGCCGTTCACATCGGTGTGAGGAGCAGAATGGAGCATGTTGGGACTCGCGTAGTCGGACGGAGAAGCAGTGGTAGTGGCCGAGAGGGGGTAGCCGGTTGAACCGGGTCGGTAGTCGAGGAAGCCCGACGACGTGTCGATCCGAAGCGGCGTGCCGGAGAGAGCGGAGCCCACGAGGGCATGTGGGTGCATGGGTGCAGGCGCGTACAGGTGGTCGTTGTGGTCGTTGTGGTCCTGGAACGAGAACGATGGCATGTTCTGCTGCATCTGAGAGAAGTCAATAGCGATCGGCACGGACCGACTACGAGTGCGACGGTGCTTCTGGTGGAATTGATGGCCAGGAGCGACCTCCAGCTGATGGTGTTGAGGCCAGGTCGGGATGTCGTTGGACGAAGCCGGGCGGATGATGTGTGGCGACACAGGCGCCGAGACCGACATGGACTGCTCGTACATCGAATAATGCATCGCGTGAGCGTGTCGGTTGGCGAATGCCTCCAGCGTCACCAACTTCGCCAACTGGCCCGCCAGGATCTTGGGGTGTCCGCCGAGGTAGTGGGTGAGCACCTGGGAAGCCTGTTGATCCTCGGTGAAATCGCCGCACTGGTAGAAACCCCCGGACCCGGACGAATCCATGAAAAAGTTTGGCGGCCGAGTCAGGTTGATGACCAATTGTCCTTGCTTCTGCTGTCCGGTGGTCGAGTTGCTCGCCGCCACATCGTGTGTCTCCAACTCGATGCTCTTGATGTACTGGAACGGGTACTCGATCTTGTAACCTGCAGAATCGTTGTTGATGTAGTAGGTCAGACAAGCCTTTTCGGGCGAGTAAAACACGATCAAGTCCATCGTGTTCTGTCCCACGCGACGCCAGGTACCGATGTTAAGCGACCGACAGTTGAAGTGGTGGATGACTGTTGGCAGCATGCGTCAGTACCGCAAAGGGGAGACCAAAAAAAAACTTTTTTTCCAGCGCCAATCGGAACTCACCAATCTTTCCCTGTGGTTGCGTCTCCTGAGGCATCAACATGGTTCCGTTGCCATAGGCAGACATCCGGTAGCGATCGCCCATGTAGAAGCCCTTTCCTGACTCCATCGCCTGCAAAGCGAGGTACTGGCGCATGGACTCGGGAATCGCATCACAATCCTCGCCTGTCTCGATACTCTTCTTCGCCAAGGTCTTGATTTTGGCACGTCTGGAAAGAAAGAAAATACGAATGTCAGTAAAAGCGGGGCGGACGGAAACAATTCCCACGGAACATCGACGCACCGGTTCTGGAACCAGATTTGCACGGATCGCTCGGTCATGTTGATCTCCAATGCGATGCGCTCACGGACAAGGGCTGTGGGTGTCGGGTTCTTGTTGAATTCGGCCTCCAGTGTGATGAGCTGCTCCTGGGTCGCGCGCTGACGTTTCTGATTCTTCTGCTGTTGTGTGAGGGTGCTCTTCCTCGGCGGCCGCCGGGAGGCTGTGCCGGACGACTGGTGATGAGGAGGGGAGGGGGAGGGAGACATCGACATGTTGTTTTCGGACATATTGTTTTCGGGGATATGTATTTCGGTTTCTGGCGCGAATAAAGTCAGTGTCTCGCGCCTTTTTTATTTTTATTCCTCGGAAGAATTATGCGTACATACCTCCGTAGCAGGAATTAAACGTTCCGAGTGATCTAGGTCGACAGTATTAGGAGACCGAATGGAGACTTTTCCCGTACGGCTGAGAGCTGGCAATCGCTTACGATTCTGATGGAGATTGCGACAGTTAACCTGAACGTGCCGAATCGATATGGGAGCTGTTGAGGTGGTAGTATTGGTGAGTTCGAGACAGTTGAATCCTCGTACTATGCGTAGGGGGGGTGGTTGTGGATGTGATTAACGCCGGTCGGAGACGCTGAATCCCAAGTGCTGCTTGCCGGTTGATTGTATATGGAGACTGGTGGTAAGAGAAAGATGAAAAATGGTTGCGATAACCGTCGAGAGAGTGTGAGTGTTCGGGGGGATGAATATGCCGTCTACGGTATTATCTATCGCTCAGGGGAAAGAAGGCTGAAGGGTGAGTTTCCGGATGAGTGATTGTGGAGGAGTGAGTTTATGACGATAGTTCACGAAGCCGTAGAACAACAGGTATTGACGAGCCGGAAATAGTCCCAAAAGAGAACAAGAGAAAGAATGGATATGGAATAACTAGAAGGTCAAATGGGGGGGGTACAATATGCCAAAAAGGAGCGTCTAGGACTGCCAAAAGAGTGAGGCGAGTATCCTGAAGAAGGCGAGCAGAAAAGGCGTAGCACGAGGGAAGCTGTGAAATGAAGATGGAGATCAACTGTGAGAGGGAATGGTTCGAAGTTCAAAGGGAAGAGAGAGGAGGAGAGAAGGGGGGTGGATAGAAAGAAAAACCCACCTTAAGCGTGCCTGCCGCCCTGCGCAGCTCCTCCACCACCAGCAGCAGCAGCACAGGAGCAGCGTCCATGGGTCTGGCCACCCAGTTGAGCGACCACACACACTCTCGCTCCCCGCTGAGCCCACCCACTCGCCCACTCGCCCACCCACACCCCACCGTCTCCCGTGCCCGAGAGAGAGAGAGAGAGCCCCTCGCCGTCCGCGCCCTCGTCGCACTCCGCGCCCTCCTGCCCTCCTCGCCATCCTTCCCCTCCTCCCCCTCCTCCTCCCTCACGCCCTTGTGCATCCCATACTGACTAACTAACCCACCCACATACCATGCCAGCCTTGACCGACCACTCACACACCACGTTCGCGAACGGCGGCAGCCACCTCATCGCAGACGATCTCACGCTCTCACCCACTTCGCCCCACACTCGCCAACAGCATGCTTCCGGTTCCTGCGTCTCATCGCCCTTGCGCCCAGTAGAGTGCTTCCTGCTCCGGACTTCCAGAGTATGTACGAGCACGAGCATACACTCGAGCACATCCGCCGCGCCCGACAGCGACAACGACAAGGCCAGTCGGCATCCGGCCACTCGCGACCGCCTTCCATGGTTTGTTTGTATGAAGCGGTACTCCAAGTAGGCGTGCTGCTGCTGCTCCAATGCCCGTCGCTGATGCCCAGAAGAATCCGGCGGCAGCTCACGGCAGGGAAGGGAGGGGAGCGAGGGGTGAGGGAGGAAAAAGCAAACCACTCTTTTGAGCCCACCCACCCACCCACACAACTCCTTCGCCCAGTCTCGCTCCTCTCACCTCGCACCTCCCACCCACGCAGGAAACTCCACAGCCGTTCTTGTCTTTTAGACTTGGAGTAGAGTGCCGACCCCTGCACAGGTGCAAACCCCCTTGTCCGCCTGTGTTTGGTACTCTAGCCCAGGAACAGGCACCACCACACAAGCCAGTGCAGTAACGAGCGAAACCCCCCCTCTGGCTGGCAGGTGTGTGCGCGCGTGAGGGTTCCGGTTCCTAAGTGTGTGTTGTGTTCGAGAGAGAGAGAGAGAGAGGCGAGGATCGGGAAGAAGGGAGAGTTATAGAGTAGCATCCTTCCCATACTTTTTACTCACTCTACCTATGCCATCGTCAGGCATCTCTTCGTATGAATTTAAAGAAGAATGAGAAGAAAAATAAGAGAAAAATAAGAACAAAAACAGAGAACAAAAACAAGAAGAAACAAAAAAAACCGGATGCCTTTACGCAAACTCCCCAAGTACTTGTTTCCGTACTTGTTTGTTTGTTCGTGTACTCCCCCACCCCGGCCAGGTCTTCCAGGTCTTCCAGGTCTTCCAAGTTCCCCAAGAGTCAAGAGTCAAGACAGCCATTCGATTCGATTTCGATCATTGCCTTGTGGCACGCACGTACTCTACTCCCTCCATATGTCTGATATGATGGAAGGCGTCGCCGTCCTTTGGGCGCCACCACACCGTCCGTGAAACGTCCTATAAACTCGCGTCCTATTTGTCCCCGCGGACACCCGCCGAAACGTTCTCGGAGAATAGCGTCTCGTCTGCGTGGTCTGAAAGGACGGCTGGAGGTGCCCATAGGCTGCGGGGGCGTCGTCATCAATTAACTATCCTTTTCGACTGGATTGGATGGATTGGACTGGATGGGTATGTAGAGAATGTATTGCACATGGAGGCTCCTTATCGAAGCTGGCTTGCTCTTACATACTCTACATACTCGTCCTGTGTAGAGCAGTGAACCAGGTGCCTAGGGGGAGGCTGACCATGACCGTGATGCCGAACGACGAGCGACGAACGGCGGTAGGACACTCTGGCGAGGGACACAGAGAGAGCGAGCGAGGCAACGAATCGAATCGGGGGCATGCTTTCGGCACTAATGGCACTAGATACTACCTAGCTCGGAAAAGGGGTGTCATACTTGAGTACCGGTATGTGGTGGCTGTTGCTGGGCAGGTACCGTACTCTACTGACCTGGGCATAGAGTTACCGGTACCGTACCACTTACCGTACATACTCTACAGACCGAAACCTTGAGGTTTTTGAGACGTTGATGGAAACCTGCTGAGAGAGACTTGAGAGAGACTCGAGAGCTACACTGCCCACAATTTGCAGTCCATAGTCCGCAGACTTCCGAACCGCAGAACCGCAGACTTCCGAACCGCAGAACCGCAGAACCGCAGAACCGCCAAAACCTCGGGCAGCGGGCAGCGGGCTTTGCCGTCTTGCCGTCCTTACATATCTACGGTGCATAGGCAGGTATGATTCTGCTGCTGGAGCGGGAGCTACCGTACTCCTATGTACCAAGCTGCCGAATGAGCCCGCTATTACTAGTAACTACAGTAGTACCGGTAGTACCCTCCAAACCGCCCACGTGCTCGGACCATCGTCGACATCGACATCGACGTCGACGCCGACGACTGGATAGGTATCGGGTGACGGGACGGACGCTGGACGGAATAAAGGCCCATGGAAGGCACGTCAGATTCTGACTCTGACTCTCTTGCAGTGCGGATTCTACCTTTGGACTCTGGAGCGGGGCGGGCGGGTGAGGGTGAGGGTGAGGGTGGTCTGTGGTAGGTATATGTACCTGGACGCATGCAGGATATTAGGATATCAGGGTATCAGTATTCAGAGTCGGAGTCGGAATCGGAGTCGGACTTGAGGAGGGGGCATGAGGATCTAAATCTACGCACTGCACTGTAAGTAAAGTGCTGTACTGCACCCCACGCACATCTGTTCTCTGGATCCCCCACCGGAAGATTGTTATTTTAGAAAAGGAGGAGGGAAAAAGGGGTCCCTCATCACAAGCCCACTGTTGACTAAGCCGGCCGGCGACGTCCGCGTCTATCTTGTTTACATACGCGGATCGAGAGGTGCACGTTCGACGAAGAAGGTCGACTTCCTCATGGACGTTTCCGCGCTGCTGGGTCGGCTTCCAGTCGGACTGATTGAGTGTACTCTACGTTAAGTGGGTGGGTATTGGTACCCGCCTTTCCGTCCATCCCCCTCCCCACTGTGGATGGAAACTTGGTCTTTTTGCCCCCTCATCCCAAGAACATCATTGGATTTCTTGCTTCTTGGTCGGCTTCTTGGTCGGCTTCCAGACGGACCGATTGTGCATCAAGTGGGCGGGTATTGGTACCGGCCCTTCCATCCATCCCCCAACACTGTTGTCAGAAACCTGGTCCTTTTGCCTCTCCCCGAGATCATCACTGGATTCCTTCAAGAGCCGTCAGTACATACTCTATAGGATCTCCTTGTCGTGCGAGTCTTCTAGTCGGATTATAGCTCCATCTGACCTCCACCACCTCCAATCACCAAATCCAAGTTCACGAAGATGCGGAACTCCGAAGCTCAGCTTTGCCTCCCCGCGTTTTCCTGCCTGCCTACACTGCCTTCTCAAGCTACCAAGGTGGCTAGGATTCCATCGATAATGATATCGCCAAAGTTAGCGAGACATTTGTCCGGACAGAACCGTTTTTTCTGTTGCCACTTGCGCCGCCTTGGTGCGTTCCAATGGAATGCTGACGCCGAGCAGCGGTTCATGCGCCAAACCTGTTCCTTCACGGCGGTAAAACGGCGAAACTCGTGACTCGACGGGGAAAAGCGCCGTCAAAGACGGGGGGATGGGGAGAGGTGGATAAATGGTGGATTGAGTTGCGGGCAGGGCTCTACACACTACCGTATACATACGGCGATGCGCTCCCTCCATGTATGGTACTATACTCCACGGTACCTGTGGAGAACTATTTACTAGGTAACTACATAACTTTTATTTATCTCCCGAGTCGCTACTCTATATACATCCTATATACCTACACACCGATCAGGATCAGGATCAGGATCCACAACTAACGTAGGAACGTAGCCTAAATTGATGAGCGCGGGAATTTTCCACACACATACCTACACACATAAAGCTCTGCCAGACACAGGCACAGGCACAGGCACAGGCACGGCGCCAGTCAATCAATCAGTCAAGGATTCAAGGATGCCGAATACATACCGCCGGTACTGCCGTTCAAATTTCCGCGCTGCAGCATACATAGTCGAGTTGCCTAGGCAGGTACTTTTGTAGGTACTTTTGTACGTAGGTGCTTAGGTGCTTGGTTAATACCCCGCCCATCAATTGCCCCGCCCCGCCCCGGCGCCCCCAGTGCCCTATGACTTATCTACTACTTACTGACTTATCCGTATCTACGCGCTTCTTTCTGGTCCTGTCTGGTCTGGGCGCGCGGGGGCGGCGGGGAGAGGGAGGGGGGAGGAAGGAAAACGTCATGAGCATCGCCGTGCGCAGCATGAGACATCCGTACCGGTTGTATCCATAAGAGGCGTCGGCGTTGGGGCGTCGGCACGGGGCTTCGGTGCAGCGGATAGGCAGAGTGAACCACTGAACCATGTGCCAGTTTACGTGTGTGTGTGTGTGGGGGGGGGGGGGGGGGGGGGGGGGGGGGGGGAATGGGGGGCAATAATCGCGATTCCAACATCAATGTCAACATCAATGCCGTCTTCCGAAAATCCGAAGTCTGAAGTCCGATGTCCGATGTCCGCGGGAGTACCTGTCTATGTATGTACTTTACGGTAGACACGTACAGTGCAGTGCAGGACAGTACCTGTATCGGTACCGGTATATAATAATGTAAGAAAGAGCACACCAACACCAGCTGAGTGTCTGGGTGTCATATATATATATAGCGAGGGCTTGCATTCGCTAGATAAATAGCCACGGCAAGGGACACGGCAACGGCAGCGGACACCGGCAAAGCCAGACCGGACCGGACGGAGCCCTGGGAGATCGAAGCTCTACTCCTATGTAAAGCATATTTATGTCTGTATGTACTCACCTCTGTATGTAATACGGTATGTACTCTACTCTATGTCCACTCACAATGGTATTAGTTGTGCTGAGACCCCACTCACCCACTGTCCAGTATCATACATAATCAAGGTGGTATGATACGATTATTGCAGCACATCGTTGCATTATTTCTCTCCCGAGATCCCCAAGGCTGACCCCGCCCCCCCTCGCCCTCGCCCCTCGCCCCTCGCCCCCATGTTTTTCTTCTGTTTTTTGTTTTTTTGTGGACGCATCGTCATCGGATAGTACTCGCGGATCCGGAAGGGGTGGGGATAGGGGGCAGTGGGTTTCAGAAATTGACGGCGCCGGCCAATCATGCGGGCCCCATGGCCCTTGCAGTTGCACTGTTGATCCATAATCCGTTGCCCCATAGTTAACATTTGTCCAGCAGCAGCAGAAGAAGAGAAGTAGATGGATGCTAGTAGGGCATGGTGCAGCCCCGAATATATCATATGTACCAGCTGCAACTGCGGAAAAGGACAAAAGGGAATGGAAAGGAAAGGAAAGGAAAAGGATTTCTCGCTGGTGATCAGAGTATGTGGAGTGCCCACCTGGGTGTGAGGCATGAGGTATGCTACAGGCGTCCATGTATCCATCTACACAGGTACTCAAAGATACCCATCTACATATCGTATCCACGTACATACGGTACTTCCTACATACATCCATACAGTACCGGGCCGCTACCGCAACGTGTGCCGACCCCGTGTCTCGTCTCAACCGCGCCACGAGTGGCCGCTGGTCAACGACGCCAGCTTTCGTCTCAACTCTCGATCCGTTGCTTCACGCTTCGTTGCTTCACGCCTCGTGCTTCACACTTCACCGGGGAGGGGGGGTGAGCAACGCGTTGTTTTGAAACCTCACGGTAAGCAGCTGCGATGCGACGCGGGGGGCCTGCTTCGACGCGCGGGGAGGGGGGTGGTGGTCAATCGGTCGGTCAGGGACGGAGACTCGAGAGAGAGCAGGCAGGCAATACGGTATACTACTATATCTACTGTATATACTGTATATACTAGTAAATAGAGTACTATCTGTCTGGGTGTGTATAGTAGAAGTAGAGTAGAGTACGGTAGAGTATGGTACCTGAATTCGACGAGCAACTAATTCAACGAGTAACCAAGTACCTAGGCTACCTACCAGGCGGTTTGCGTACCCGTACCGTACCGTATGTCACGGGCAGTACAGACAGACAGTAGTTACATACGTGTGACACGCTATCACAAGCGACCGTCGTCTCCTCCCCCTCGTTTCATCGTCTCATGACGCCTCCGGAACTGTGCCACTCGCCGCCGGGCGCCCAGACGTCTCTCTCCGGTCGCTGGTTGGTTGGCGGTCGCCAGAGAGTGAGTGAGTGGGACATGTCCGAGCCACATTCCGTCTTGCGGGAGAGCGCACATGCCCGAGCGCCGGTGTGTGTGTTCACTGTTCAGCATGCACCGGCCGGAGGGATCGAGACGAGAGAGAACTAAAACGATGCTCCGTGCCTGCTTGCTTACTTGCCTGCCTGCTTGCTGGGGAAACGGGATTCCTTGCATTCACAACTACCCGGTCGGTACAGGGCACGGCCGGAGCGCTACTACAGGGCCACACATAGGTAATCATCACGAAAACCACCACCGCCGCCGCCTTCTTCCATGCCATGCCTGCCCTGGGAACCCTCCATATGCAATACTATATATATTGCTGCCGCTGCCGGAGAGTCGAGTCGACAAGACAAGACAAGACAAGACATATCCGGTGCCGACATGTTTTTCCAGTTGGTCGGTTTTTTCTCTCTCATTCTTTCCCCCCGACCCCGGCTGTACATCGGTAGCCATGGTAGAGTAGAGTAGAGTGGGTAGAGTAGAGTGATCAAAGTCGCCCGGGTTTGCCTGTCCACACCGTACACCGCACCGCACGTTCACGGTTCCACTGGACCCAGTCCCTCACCCCTCCCCCCCTTTCCGACAATCCGCGCCATCAACAGGCATCAGCTGGAATGCTCGGCTCCAGAGTGTCGGCGGGTCGCAAGTATGTACTGTAGAGTACAGCTCACACTCCCCGTCTCTCCCCCCTTCCGCCGTACCGTATGGGAAGGCGCAGTCGACGTACTCTACGTCGGGGGAAGAGTCCTTTGCTCTAGCATCTGCCATCTGGTCCGGGTAGTTTTGATTCGACTCAGGAGGAGGAGGGCCGGGGGGAGGCGGCGCATTGGAGTTCCCGATTGACGTTTTGCCGATGCGATGAGTTGATTCGGCGCGCTCGAAGATTCCCGAGTTTCGTGTTGCCTGACGGATGGAATGTCCGGCCAATCCAGTCGACGGTCCTGTCTTGGGAGGGAGGGGGCACATCGATGCGCGGCGAAGGTGGGCAGCTGAGAATCGGATCGGATCGATCTTGTGCAGCCGTAGAATAGTACTGGATAACTTCCATAGTACATAGTACCTGTGAACTGCGGCGGTCTGGTGCCTGAAAGTCAACATGTACCGGTTCAGAGGCCTTCGGAGGCCTTCTGTCGTACGAAATGTCATCAGGAACGTAAGAACATAGGAATGAGACAATATTGAGTGAGACATGGAATTCCTTCCATATCTTACTCTCCTTTCAGGTGAGATTCCAACCGCTGAGTAGAAGCTCCGCGTACCTGGTTGCATCCATTCCAGAGCATGACAACCGATTAGTTATCGATGGATAGGTCCTCGCCAACTCGTCGAACGGCGCCGTAAGCGCAATCTGCCAAAGAACTAAGCACTGCAGCTGAACACTCTCTGCGAGCAATCCGTTCCGGTCTGCTCGGGTCGGGTCCTGGACTTGTTCTGCGGAGCCGAGGAAATATATTGTGGAGCGGAAGGCGGTGTCTGTCTCGGTTTCGAGAGGTCGGGTTTCGCTTGATTGTTGCGAGCTGCAGTTCACTCCACTCACGACTTCGAATTAGACTTGTTCTGCCGAGTCGATGAAATATATTGTGAATGGCGGTCTCGGTCTCAAGAGGTCGGGTTTCGCTTGGTTGTTGCAAGCTGCAGTTGAATCCAAGTGACCGCGTCCGAAGAAGGTTCGAGCTTTCTTCCACCACCACTACCCGGAAGCCGGATATCGTGCCAATGTTTCTTGAAGTTTCGATGAATGAAGGATGCCGTGCCATGATCCAAATAGTGTTGACGTTGTGAGGGGCCTCGATTTGGTGATTTCGGCTACCAAGGCTCATCTGTCTTGGTGTTGACGATTGCGAATTGACAAGACAAAGCTGCGTAGGCGTTCCAAGGTGGGGTTGTGCACGGTGATGTCGTATTTATGGCTGGGCATCGACGTGCTCTGGAGTCTGAAGCTGTATTGCGTGCGATGTCGAGGTGAGAAGGACGCACGAGACGGATGGATAAGATAAGCAAGGCTAGGCCAGGCAAGGCAAAATAGCTCGTCAACAGAGCCTCTCAAATCACGACATCACCCTGACCCAATCGCACGCCAGGGATAGGAAAGCCCCGCCATCAAAAAACGCAAAATGTCCCCGCCATCGCTGCATCTGATGAAGATGCCATACCTTGGGAGCCAGGCACAAGAGCACTACCCCCCGCAAACCTCCGGAGAACCGCGCCTGCGGCTGATGAGGACATCTTGGGAGCTAGGCACGAGAGCACTACCCCTCCCCGCGAACCTCCGGAGAACCGCGCCTGCATGTAGAGTCCGCCCGTGATGGCGAATCCACCCATCTAAAGCACGTCATTCCACATGGACGGAGCGTGAAGCAAAAGCCTCGCTTCCAAAATAGTTTGCAGGGCGCAAAAAAAAAGTGTCCTGCCGGAACTTTGCCCCACCATAGAATACCGTTGCGCTAGAGATTCAGTTTTCCTTCCGCGTCTCCCCCTCCTCTTCATACCTTCCGCTGCGGATCTTGGCTCTGGGTTGTTTTATACCACTAGGCTTGCTCGTCTGCTTCACCGTTTCTGACCCTCCTCACCATCCTTTGTTCGTTGTGATACCCTCCCCCCCTCTTCACATATCCGCCAGCTATGTCTTCGCTTCCTCAGCCTCACGGTGGTGTCCTTAAGGACTTGATAGCACGGGACCAGCCCCGCCGCGCTCAGCTCTTTGAGGAGTCGGAGACCCTCCCCGCTTTGGTCCTGACTGAAAGGCAATTGTGTGATCTGGAGCTTATCCTCAATGGTGGTTTCTCTCCTTTGGAGGGTTTCATGAACGAGAAGGACTACAATGGGTACCTATCCCCCTCCACTTTGCCAGCGTACGGAGAGAGGCTGTAGCTAACATCACCGCAGAGTTGTCGAGAACGTCCGCCTTGCCGACGGCACCCTCTTCTCCATCCCGATCACCCTCGACGTTTCCCAGCAGCAGATCGACAAGATCGGCATCAAGGCCGGTGCGCGCATCACGCTTCGCGATTTCCGTGACGACCGCAACCTGGCCATCATCACCGTCGATGATGTCTACAAGCCCGACAAGACCAAGGAGGCCCAGGAAGTTTTGGGAGGTGACCCAGAACACCCTGCCATCAAGTACCTCTTCGAGACCGCCAAGGAGTTCAACGTTGGAGGAAACCTCGAGGCCATCAACAAGCTGGACCACTACGACTACGTTGGTCTGCGATGTAAGTTTTCCCGAAAGTTCGATTGGACATAAACCCGGCTGATACCGTCAAGACACCCCCGCCGAGTTGAGGGCGCACTTCGAGAAGCTCGGATGGACCAAGATCGTCGCTTTCCAGACCAGAAACCCCATGCACCGTGCTCACCGAGAGTTGACCGTCCGTGCTGCACGTGCTCGTCAGGCCAACGTCCTGATCCACCCCGTCGTCGGTCTCACCAAGCCCGGTGACATTGACCACTTCACCCGTGTTCGTGTCTACCAGGCGCTTCTCCCCCGTTACCCCAACGGAATGGCCGCCCTCGGTCTTCTTCCCTTGGCCATGCGCATGGGTGGTCCCCGCGAGGCCATCTGGCACGCGATTATCCGCAAGAACCACGGTGCGACCCACTTCATCATTGGCCGTGACCACGCCGGTCCTGGCAGCAACTCTAAGGGTGTCGAGTTCTACGGCCCGTATGACGCCCAGCACGCCGTCGAGAAGTACAAGGAGGAGATCGGCATCGAGGTCGTCCCCTTCCAGATGATGACCTACCTCCCCGACAGCGACGATTACATGCCCGCCGACGAGGTCAAGCCGGGAGTCAAGACGCTCAACATCTCTGGAACCGAGCTCCGCCGCCGTCTCCGCACGGGAACCGCCATCCCCGAATGGTTCTCGTACCCCGAGGTCGTCAAGGTCCTCCGCGAGTCGCACCCACCCCGCTCTAAGCAGGGTTTCACCGTCCTCCTCACCGGCTACACCAACAGCGGCAAGGACGCCATCGCGCGCGCCCTCCAGGTCACGCTCAACCAGCAGGGTGGGCGCTCCACGACCCTCCTCCTCGGCGAGACCGTGCGCTCGGAGCTCTCCGCCGAGCTCGGCTTCTCGAAGGAGGACCGCCACAAGAACCTCCAGCGCATCGCATTCGTTGCCGCGGAGCTGACCCGCGCCGGCGCCGCCGTGATTGCCGCGCCCATCGCACCCTTCGAGGTCTCGCGCAACACGGCCAAGACCACGATCGAGCAATACGGTAGCACGTACCTGATCCACGTCGCCACCCCGCTCGAGTACTGCGAGAAGACCGACAAGCGCGGCGTGTACGCCAAGGCCCGCCGCGGCGAGATCAAGGGCTTCACCGGTGTCGACGACCCCTACGAGACCCCCATCAACCCCGACCTCACCGTCGACGCCAGCAAGCAGAGCGTGCGCAACATTGTGCACGAAATCGTGCTGCTGCTCGAAAGCCAGGGTTTGCTCGATAACGGAAACTAGAAATCGGTTGTTTAGACGGCGGCGCTGAGGGATTCATACTGTTATGAGGAGTTTTGGGTACATGTATTGGCTTTTTGCTGAGAGGACCCCCCACCGACTTGTAGGGGTTGAACATGTTGTTGCTTTGTAAGATTCGGTAGATGTACGTACGTATTGCGGGGAAACATTTGACGTTTGGGCGTTCTGGAACACATTTCCCACCTACGAGCGAGTGATTATGTGTGAATCAACACGATCGGTAGCCACTATATGTATAGTACTACGGTAAATACTGGTACAGGGCTGGGCCCTTTCCTTCTTGCGGGACAACTAGGTGTGGAGACTCGCAGCATAGGAAGAAGGATTACATTCGAAACTCGATTCGGTCATGTTTTTGAGTCTCGAGTCGAGACCATCCACGCCGAAACCCAACGGCACAGCTCAGCCGGACGACATCGACATCGACATGCATCCATAATACCGGTATCGTCGCGAGCAGCAGCGGCAGTGGCAGCACGTTGGAACATAGACAGATAAACACCAGACAAGGCGCACGCATATATAGTAGTGCGTGACGCTGTCACCGCCGCCGCGGCGAGCCCCCCCCCCCTCCCCAGTAATCAGAGAACAATTGAACATCTGGGATGCCCGGTGCCGAACGGCTTTATCGGGGCCGGGGCGATGTGAGTTTGCAGCTGCGCGCGGCTACAGCTTTGGTACCAACCTTCAAGTCGTCAGAAACCCCCCAGGTTTGAAAATACAGCTCCATAGCACCCGAACAGGCCCTCAGTTACGGATGCAATCTGTTATGACGCCCGACGCTCGACGACTCGCTTTTGTTCTTTTTTATTTGATTCATTGATTGCATGCGACCTACATCTTATCTAGATCCTGGCAATATCTACCTGTATTAACCCTCCGCTTCCCCGCCACTATTCAACCCAAATCCGCCTGTGACGCTAGTGCTTAGGGTTAACAAGCCGAGTGACCGTCCATACAGCGAAATCTCGATTTCAAGAACCCCCACCTATGAAAGCCTCCCTCCCCTCCCCCCCTCTCTCCTTTATCCTCCTCATCATCATCGGCGAACATACTAGGTGAACACACTGATCAGGTCATCGCTCGTTTCGATTCCTCTGCGATTCAGTGATTCGCAGCGGGTCGATTGGGGATGAGAGTATCTCTATGTGTTGGTCTGGTACTGTTTGCTTACTTTTTGGAACTGGGGTCTGGGCGCTCAGCTGCAGATGTTCTGACTGGATCCCCCTCTTTTTTCATTGCTTCTCTGGCTACTATGCGAGAGGGCGAGGAAAATTGCTTGGGTGGCTCCTATCGAATAGCTGTCTCTCTAGAACTCATGGATGCAATGGCGAATCAGTGAGCCGCAGAAGAATCGAAACGAGCGATGAGAAAGGAGAGAGTGGGGGAGGGGGGGTGGCTTTTATAGGTGTTGATGGGGTTCTTGATTTCGCAGAATCATAGCCGGTCACTCGACACCGCTAGCCCTAAGCAGTAGCTTCACAGGCGGCGACACACGCCAGTGGGTGTTGAGCGGGTAGGGCTGGGCGGAGAGGGGGGAGGGTGCTGAGGTTGAGAAGCCGAGATCACTCCCCCTATTCCTCCCCACGCCTTCTTTCGTGGCATCTCCTGTTGAAGAGGCAGGAGGCGAGGCGGGGTGAGGAGCGGATTGTTCTTTCCTGGCTTTATTTCTTTGGTGCGCTCATATATCGTCGGGATAGGCCACGGCGCGGAGTGCACGGGTAGAAGATATTGTCATGGTCTAGATAGGTCGCATGCAATCAATGAATGAACAAGAAAAAGAACAAAAGCGAGTCGTCGGGAATCGGGCATCATAACAGATTGCAATTGGCATCCTCGCTGAGTCGCTCACCGTTCTCGCTCGCCATTCTCCCTACTGGTTTGCCATAGTCTAGAATCTTGATAGGCTGCATACGAAATAAACTGAAGATCTCTCTGACTCTCTCTCACTCGCTATTCTCCCTCTCGCTCTGATCGTTCTCATTCACTGCCCTCCCTCCAGAACAGAGGTACGCCACATGATTTTTGTGATAGGTACGAATGGAAAGTCTGCTCACTTGTCTCGCTTGAGCACAAATACATGATTGGCCAAGATTATGGCTGTCTGGCGACGTTGTACGGCTGTTCTCAAGACTTGAGTTGATGTTACGTACTAGGTACGTTTCGTGGACATTACTCGCTCTCGGGAAAGACCTGCATCCATAGGTCTGCTGCATACTACTATAAACGTGAGGACCGAATCCTGCACCGATTGTCAATCGAAAGTGGTGATACCTATGCCGAGGCGGCGTGTTGTGTTTATATACTGTAGTATAAACCCTCCTCCCCGAGCTCGTACATAGATGATAGTTAGATCTTTCTAATGACTGCTCAGATTCCGCCACCCGCAACCGCTCTTGCTCACAGATGCAGATGCTATGCGGCTTTCCCACCCCAGCTCTGGCGTTTTACTTGAAGTTGAATACAACGGGTGTTCTGGGTATCCTGTTCTTCGGGTGCTCATGGATGATGCGTAAGGTTCGGGAGGTTTTCAGTATCCTCTGCTCCTTCCAGGCTCTACTTCTCCGAACCATAAATTCTTCAGAGCCAAGTACGCATCCCACCTCCCACCTCGCACCCATCCCTCACCTGTCACCATTCAACTTTCAAGTTCCCACCCCTTCCCTCTCATCACCACTACTCCAATCTCCAATCCCCAATCTCCAGCAGCCCCACCAACCACCAACCAGCAACAACCACCACCAACCACCAACAATCCCACGACCTCTCGTCTCGAGTCTCAAGTCTCGCATCCTAATTCCTTTTCCGTGCCCCACTGCATCTTCACCGGTTACGACTATCTGTCACATATATTCCAGGATCAGGTAAGTCCCTGCACACCGAGCCGTTCCGGAACGCACCGAGATGTTCCGGAACGCACCGACTGCGACTGCGACTGCGACTACGTCTACGTACGGCCCTTTTAGGGTGCGTGGCTTGCGCACATTGTCGTCGTCGATGGATCAACCCGCGGAGAGTTGGGCGACGGTGAACGGGGACCGGACTGTGTACAGTACCTACGGTATGGGACGGTACATAATAGCTTTTGGTTCCAACTTTCAACTTCATAACACTACCTACATTAGGTAGATAGGTATGACGTCCAAGCCGCAAGCGTTTGCAGCACGTGGACGGTGGTTTAGGTTTTGTTGGTACTATTTCATTCACATCCAATTCGAACCCACGAGTGACATCCCCACGACATCCCCATAGCTCCCATCGCCTCTTCCTCGTCTCTCCATCCCGCACCGGCAAGTATTCATATGATCTCAATCTATCATTCGATTCATCCTCATCTATTGGCGCCAAGTCGTCACAGTACAGCAGTACAAACATTAGTTCCCCCTTCCCCCCTCATCACGGCCGCTGCAACACCACAAACCACAACTGAAATCTACAACTACATCCCCTCCCCTCCTCGGTCTCCATGAAAACACGGAAACACGGAAACACGGAAACACGGAAACCAGTCCCTCAAGAAGGAAAGCAAGAAAAGAACGACAAGCAAGAAAAGAAAAAAGAATATTATCCCTCTCCCCTCCCGTCCCCATATCCCTAATGGTATAGAAATGAAAGAAAGAAAGAAAAGAACGGCACAAAGAAACCCCCCATCCCCGGAGCAGAAAACTCGCGTTTGTACATGATTCCCATCATTCCAACATTAACCCCCACCTATCTTCCTCTCTCTCTGCCGCTATCAATTACTTCTATACGTACGAAAACGAACGAATGGAGGAACGAAAAAAAAACTGAAGAACAAAAAAAACAGTGGAATAATATTAACGCCCAGTCCATCCCCTATTTCCACATCATCCCATCCATCTCACACACACAGATGACAGGCAAGCAAGCAACCGCACACACACACATCGCACATCATCACACACACGCACACTGCAACCTGAACACCAATCCAACAGATTTGTAACGGGGTTTGGTCAAAAAAGACTGAAGAAAACGAAAACAAAAAACAAAAAACACCCCATCCCCAAAAAAAGACAGACGGAAAAAAGATCTCGTTTCCCCCAAAGTTTTGCCATGTACTCGTTCGCACTCAGCTCTACCGCAGGGTCAGATGAGCGTCGTTAACTCCGCGCTTGAGGACTTCTTCAAGGGGCCATCGGGGTGGCACGATCTTGAGGGTTCCTGCTTCGCGCATCTTGGCCTCCATATCCGGGGCGACATTAGGTGGGAGAGGGTATGCTCCGCCAGCGACACCACTCGAGAACTTCAGTTGCAGGACGTCGCCGACCTCGTCACAGGCGGCGAGTAACCGGTCGAGATCTTCCTTGTTATGGGCGGCCGAAACACAGAACCTGGCTCGCGACGTGACCAATGGTGTAGCAGGGTATCCGACAACGACGACAGCGATCTTGCGCCTCAACATCTCGTGGGAGAAGGCGGGCACCTTCGCGGGGTTGTACAGCATGATAGGGATGATAGGAGAATCGTCGTGGCCGTAAACGATGAAACCGAGTCTCTTCAAACCCAGGCGGAGATAACGAGAGTTGAAAGCGAGACGTTGGAGCCGTTCCTCACCCTGGCCGGGTACCAACTCACCGGCGATGATGCGGAGGGAAGAAGAAATTTGGGTCAGGACGGGTGGCGGAGGCGCTTCACCGTAGATACTAGCAGAGTGCGAGACGCGAAGCTTGTCGATGATGGCCTTTTCCGCAGCGATGTAACCACCGTTGGCTCCGAAAGACTTGGTCAGGGTTCCCATGAGGATGTCGACTTCCGCAGGATCGCAGCCAAAGTAATCGCAGACTCCGCGTCCGTTAGGTCCCAGAGCACCAACCGAATGGGCCTCGTCGACGAAAAGATGGAACTTGTACTTGCGCTTGAGCTCTAGGATACCGGGCAGATTGCACATGGTTCCTTCCATAGAGTAGAGACCTTCGACGACAACCATAATCTTCTTCCACGGGCGGTGGCTTCTCGGCTGACCGAGCGCAATCTGCTCGCGTAACAGGGATTCCAAGCTTTTCATGTCGTTGTGCTTGAACGTTTGGATCACAGCACCCGAGAGTCGTACACCGAAACGGATGGATGCATGGTTGAGTTCGTCGGAAATTACCAAGCATCCCTTCCCAACAAATGCAGCGAAAGCGGTGGCATTGGTGGCATATCCCATCGAGAAGATCATCGCTGAGGGTTTACCCATGAAGTTCGCGATCAGCTTTTCGACGTCCGTGGTGAGATCGAGAGTGCCCGCATCGAGTCTGCCGCTTGCGGACGACATTCCGTATTTCCTGATGGTATCCTCGACGGCGTCGGCACAAGGTCCTTGCGATTGGGCGAATCCTAAGTAGTTGTACGAGCTCATGTTGAGGGTCTCAGTGTTGGTTCCGGTGAGCTTGAACGACACATTGTAGTCGTCGGACACACGGTCGAGCAGACTGATGAACCGTCCCGGGACACCAGTGAAGGGGCGTGCAAAGCAATCGTTGATACGAACTTTGAGGCGACGCACATAAAAGCTGTCGAAATCGTCGTTCAGAGGTGCATATCCCTATCATCAAAGAAAAAATGTCAGATTCGGTACCTCATCACGTGATATCGAAGGGGGAATGACGACTAAGACAAGCTGATGCGTGTCATGCAGGAGATCGACAAACATTTTGCGTTTTCAGATGACTGTATTTCTTCTCCTTGAACCGCTTCCCGAACCAGTCCCGTACATGTCCGAAGATGATGAGAATTAAATAAGAAATGTAGGTGGTGACGAAATAGTATTGCGGCGGCTCATCCTCTATGGGATTCACGACCGGCTGCCCCTTGGGATGGCGAGAGACATATTTGTGGCTGGGGTGCGTCAAAGGGCCGAACTGGGCGTGTTGCCGAGCAAGCTTGCGCGACTGCTCGGGAGACGGAGGGGAGAAGAGCATTGTGGTCGTCGCAGGAGCGGTGTCGAGCGACGTATCCGCAGTCGCCGTCGAAAGGGAGATGGTAGGGAGTGACGGAGACGCCGATATCAAACGGGATTGCTCCTGAGCCGCGAGGAGGGCTTTGGAGGCCGTCAGGGCGGATTTCGGCGACGACGAGAAGAATTGAGCAATCTTCTTGGTTGCTGCAGTGCGCGAGGCCGAGGATGACGAGCGGGTTCGACCACCGCCGCTGGGGATGGGAATAGGGGTTGTCGAAGGTAGAGATGAGCTCGATAGCGGATGAGGAGACATGCCGTGACGGGTTCTGGATCTGATGGATTTCTTTCTGTTCGATCGTTCAGAATTTCCGAGGGTTGTGCGAATCTCTGTCTCTGCACGCGAGAGTGCCGATGCTTTTTTCGAAGTTGAGCGGTCGGTTGTAGTGGAGAGCGGAACTCTATGGTTGAAGAGAGAGTTTTGAGGTTCTGTTGTGTCGATACGAGGCCGACGTATACGAGTGTGGCTGTGCGATCCAATTGATTATGGATGTTGTTATGTACTGCCGTAACTCTCTCTCTTGTTCTCTCACTCGTCTCTTCTCTTCTCTTCGCCGCACTCTATCCTTGGACCATCAATGATCACTCTTCCGAGCAGGTGAGAAGGAAGCTGCTATCGGAGGACCCACAGTCGAAATCGGAGAGGGACGTCGACAGGAGAGAGGGAAGAATGCAGGTTCGCGCTGGCGATAGAGCACAATCACGGAAGGAAGGACGGACGGACGGGGTGGATAGAAGAGGGGAGTGGAGGGGAGTGGAGGGGAGTGGGAAGTAAAAAGAGAGCGAGCGAGACGCGCCACTTGTTTGGGTCGAGGAGGTGGAGGAAAGGGAATGAGCTCTATGGGGGTGGGATAGGGGGAGGAAAACGGCAGCGGTGTTGTGCTGTGTGTGTAATCAGTCCGTTCGGGGTTAAAGCGGGCCGGGCATCTTCCTGGCTTGTGCCTACGCCTACCTAATCAACACGACGAGCCAAGCCGCTCGCCCGTCACTCCCAACAGCCAGTGTTCGCCCAACAACTCCGCCCTTCAACGGCTAGAGGGAGCTGGGTGTTGGTGTATTTCACATGGAGACTGGTCGAGATAGCGCTGGCTAATGGCGACAGCGATCAGGGCGAAACCTTGTGCGAAGGTGGGAGACAGGGAGAGACGACGGACCCGTGGCTGAACACGGCGACAGCGTGGATTCTGGAACGCGCCGTGGCGGAAGAAGCCTAGCGTGGAGATGTGCGCCAAGTCATCCGATGCCGTTCGGATGAACGTTTTTACCGGCCCCGCGCAGCCGCGCTGGTGGGCTCGGAAGTGTTTCCAGTCAAGTCCATCATAGTTACCGTATGCGGCCCCTCCCCACGAGATATATTCGCCTTCATTTACAGCAGCCCTGTACTGCGACACAGCCGAAACGTTGCTTGGAGGAAGAGGGGCACCCAGCACCTTCCTCGGCACTCGAAGGTTTCACGCCAGATGTTTCTGTCGGACTTGCGGTGTTCCGTTCGGAGTCTGCATTCTCCGTGGTCTCCGTGGTTCCAGCTCCCTTGCATCTTCGTCCCAGCACACCACCCCACCTCTTCGCCACTGGCCCGCTAATATTCGCAGCTAAGCGACACACAAAACCTCTTCGTGGTGAGAACTTTCGTTACATACACACCTTACCTTGGAGTGTGCTCTTTGCTACCATCAGCTCGCTCGGGTAAGGCTGAACTCGCGACCAATCACCAAACTTTTGAGGTTGAGCTGCCAGCCACATGGCTGATGGCACACAACACATCATCGCCCCTTGTCTGACTCTGCGAGCGGGTTTCCTGCGCCCCTGCGTCTCTTCTTCTCGGCCAACAGCGATGTGCCTGTAGAGTATTGCGGATCGATATTGTGAATCGCATCCTCCACTGGCCACGGAAAAATCTTGGTTTGTTGAGCCAACTGCGTCTGCTGACCAGGCTGGTCACTGGTGTGGTGGGGTTCTCCGGTAAATTGCATCCAATAAATCGGTGTCTCCAGCTCTCGCTCAAACAAAAAGAAAACACTGCCATGTACAGCGGTTGCCGCCCCGAACCAGATACCAGTACCACCCCCACGGTGGGATGCAGAGGATGCAACGGCAACTTTTGCCTTGCATGATTCAGCCATATTTGCACGTGGGCGACTGGTAGGTATCCCGCTGAAGCTCTGTTGGCGATCGAGATCAAGATGGTCCACGCATAGGACTTATGGAGAGAGAGAAGATGGAGAGGAGGAGAGAAGGAGCGAGAAGGGAAGGTGAGAGATGAGAGGAGAGAGAAGGGGAGACAACCTCACTTGGAGTCTGAGCTCGAGGGTTTTCGAAGTGTGTCTGATGGGCATGCTGCATGCAGTCGAAGCAAGGTGAAGGGAGAGAAGGGCGAAGGCATGAAGTCGATAATACGATGACGTCTGTGCAAGCTATGTCTACATGGGAGGAAGACGAAGGAACGGATTCCGTCCATGAGGCTTATCCTCGAGTGAGGCCTCTTATAGGTAGGTCCTCAAGGTTCATTTCTCCAGCGGAAGTTGGCTATAGATACCGTATTACAATGAGGTATCTACCAAAAGGCCTGTTAATATAATTCCGCTATTTCGCTGTTTGCGGTCCTTCGAACTGGATGGACCACAGCTGTGCCGGAGTCTTGGAAGGCTGACTACACGGCGCATCAGATCGCCACAAACGCCGCCTAACTAGCCCCGGGAACAGGGCTTGGGAAGTTGCCCATAATTTAGGCGAAGAACGAGGGGCGGGTCGTTGTGTATCTTCTGCCTGCTGTGAGCTCTGTAAGAATTGACGGACAAGTTTCTGGCCGCCGTAGGAATTCGTATGTACAAAGTTTAATCGGGTTGCGACGAAGACTACCAGTGACCCGACAGGTGTGCGTTTTCTTGGCTGTGCAACCTTTGAGAGCACTCACAAGCGAACGCGTTCTCCCGTACATATCCGTGTGTCCATCTAATTCGAAATTCAAATCTTTCGCGAACCCCACTACCTCACCTCATCTCACCTTACCATCTGGCCTCTGCTCGCCAGCGACCCCAAACTCGTGCGAACCCTCAGTCGGTCAAATCACATACAATCACTTGGTCAAAACCCATCTTTGTCCCGAGAGATCAGAACCGCGCAAGACCGTCGCACTGCGTTCACACATGTTGAACTGAGTGCTCGAGCTTCACGAACCTAAAACTCCGACGGAGAGCTCTACTGCCAGCATGGTCTCTGAATATAAGCTCCTTGAGATATGTGGTTCGCGCCCTCGGTCTTGATCCTCGAAGGCGGCTCTGCTGACCACTTTGGCAGACAAGATACAGGCGAACAAGATCAACGAGCGATTAGGCGGCCTCAATGGTAACCGCTGCTTTCCGCATGGGCTGGCGAGGGATGAGCGGATCTAACACTGTGTGCGTGTCCAGAGCTCAAGCAACTCTTCTCACGGGAGCAGACTCCCAAAAACCTCAACGACAAAGCATTCCACCGACTACTGGAGGCCATCTTCCGTGCCACGATCATCGAGCGGACCCTCTACATCAAGCAGTCCAAGACAGCTCGAGGAGCGTCGGGAACTCGTCTGACGCTATGCGGGTCCGTCCTGCGGTCGACGGTCGAACTGGGCCGCGAGCAGTTCAAGGTCAAAACTGTGCGCGCGGTCTATCGGCATATCATGGATACTCTGCCGGCGAATGAGGAACTCTGCGAGCCGATTAGCATAGACTACACCAAGTCTCTGCGGATGATACTTCAGTATGCGCCGCATACGGAGCATCTGATGGCTGAAGCATGGGAGGCTCTGGCTAAATATTGCTGTGATCACGTCAATAAACAGCTGGGCATAGTGGAAGAGGCGGATGGAGAGGAGGAGGAGGAGGAAGACGAAGCACGAGAGTTGGAAGTCCGGAGCTCGCGACGAGGCTCACGAGCTTCCGTGCCACGTGACTCACTGACATCATCCTCAGGCAGGAGAAATCCCGCGGCACAAGCGTTTGAGTCCACCGGCCGGCTTCCTATGGCTTTCACAGCCAGACTCACCCACGTGAGCGAGGAGCTGTTGATGTGTCTTCAATACCTGCTCTCAGCACCCAATGCACCGATACTTCCCAATGTGCAAATGCTCTCCACTACACTGCTTGGGTTTCTGAAGTCGCAACAGACATCGACCCGCGCACATCAACACGTATTCTCGTCGATAAACCACGTGTTGAACGTTGTCACCGCGAATGATCTGGGGATAACAACCAAGATATGCAACGACATCGTCCCTATCATCAGTCGGCTATGGGATACCAAGTCACCGGGTCTGCGGGATGAAATGATCGTTACATTCATGCACTGTCAACCTCATATCAGAGTAGAGATCCGCGTCACTCCGAAAGAAAACCCTCTCAGGGTCGCTGTCGAAAATCTCTTCGAGTCCCTCTGCAGCGAGTACATCGCTCGGTCCGATCGTGAAATCTTACAGCTTGACTATGTGGTCTTTCCCTCACCGGCCAGCGCATCCCATAGTACCAGCCCGCTCCGTCTGCGGGCTGTCGCACTGACCAACATCGACCATGATCCACGCTTAGAGCAGACCTGGATGGTACCAAGTCTCATCGCCACGATGGTGGAGATGCTTGATATCTCGGGCAGTACGAGTAAAAAGACTGCCGACGGAGCCCCAAAGAGGCAAAGGATTTACGACCGCTCCGCGGAGATGATGAGATACGTGCGCTCCATGAATGCACCGCGGAAGTTCTTGGCCTTGCAGGTGATGTCGTTCCTGGCAGATATCAATGGTATCGACGAGGAGGAGTTTCCGTCAATCATACAGGATCTAAACGGAGCTTGCTCGGACGACAATCCCCTCATCATCGCTTGGGCTTTGATTGCGATCGGCAGGTAATTGTTCAGTCCGTGCATGTGTGATCCGGGGAACCTACTAACGACGTTCTGCAGTTGTGCCTTCCTGAGATGCGCACCGGAAGAGGTATACGCGCCGACCTGGCTTCAGGTATGGCGGCTATGTGCTCGCCATGCGACAAACCAATCCACCTGTCGAGTTGCATGCCATATCATGCGGATCTTGATCAGCCGGGAGTTGATTGCATATCCCAGCATCTTGAAGGACGTGGACAACACGCTGCAAGCGATAGATATTAGTGGGCCGGCGATTCTTTGCGATTCGGCGTTGGCCCTGTGGTCGTTGATCCTCGAGAAGCGGAACTCAACTGTGCACACTGCCCAGTACCATGCAGGGGAGCGGCTGTTCCAGTGGTTCTGCTCGAAGTGGCGACCAGCTCAGGAAGGCCTGGACAAGAGTGGTGCTATTGTATATTCTCAGAATACCGCGGCAGTGAATGTCATCAACTTTTTGTTGGTTTGCTGTGGCCTCGATCCTCTGAAAATCGATCCATACCCAATCCAAATCTGTGGTCCTATCGGCCAAGCTTGCATCCGGATCGCTCGATATCGCGGGCTCCACAATATGCTCCTGCATGTCGAAGAGAGCACCGACGATGCACAATTGGAAGGCTCCAGTTTCGGCCCCGGCAGCGCCGGCAAGCCGCATACCGACCTGCAAAAGCAGATGATCGCATTTCTGCTCCGGCAGATGGAGACGGTCGGCGACAAATGGGCCGAGATCTGCAGTCAAAAGCAGGGCGTCAACAGTGTCGTCATGCAGAACTTCGTTGGTACCATCCTTACGGCTAGTATTCTTTGCGCGAAGCTCTCGTACTCCAGCAGTGTTCTGGAAGAGAAATTGCGCGAATCAGTGTATGTCAGTTTAGGCGACTATCTGGTCAGCGACGAGTGCTCGCTGAAGCAGATTGATGGATTGCTCTTCGAGATTCAAGCCTTGCTCCCAAAAGCTTCGCGGATGGTCGGGTCGCCTGGTAGATTCGAGCACAATCTCGAGGGCGTCACGGCAAGCCTAATTGTTCAGATTTCCGACGTACTCGAAGGCAAGGAGAAAGCAGCAATTTCGTTTCGAGATTCGGGCGAGAAGGATGCAATGGACATCGATCATGACGACTTCGGCTTCCCTAGTGGTCGGATGGAGGAAGAGAAGAAGATTGGATTGCTTCGGGAAGACGTGGAGGCAGCATGCTCGGAGGAATCGTTCAGGTCCACAACGTCGGCGCAACTTGCACTTTGCTCGATGTTGCTCAAGAATCCGGAACAGCCGGAAGAAGTGTGTGGCCAGTTCGCTTCCTACCTCAAGGAGATCCCGACACACAAACTGGTCATGATACGCTCCTTCGTCAGAGATTTCGTGTTTGCGGCGAGTGACGTGCTACGCGACAACGACGCGGCTAATATCTGCGAACATATCGCGCACGAGCTTCTCGCACCGTACCTTCTGGAGAGGTGTGAGATCAGTTCACTACTCACAATGGACATCATAACTGCGCTGGCAAATAAGTGGAGCGTCGGCAGTGGACCGGCGGATATCACCGAGACTTGCGAACAAGTCTACGATCATGTCATCAAGACAGGGCTGGACAAGAAGGTCACTTCGCATGCGATACGAATCGGCATCGCGGATCTTCTGGAGCGGATTCTGCATGTTAATCCGAACTTTGGGAAAGATGATCCACAGCCTCCTTTGGAGTTGTTTATCGGCCTTCTCAAGGATTCGGACAGTCGCGTCATCTACTTTGTGTCGCAGAAGCTACATACCCTGTTTAAGATCTTTGGCGAGTCCGCTCATTTGAAGCTTACCGAAGATATCGAGGCGGCACTCCCTTCAGCCAAGGACTGGGTCGAAGGCTTGGCTATTCGAGTATATGCTCTGGGGCTTGTGGGGCTGGTCAGCTTGTCAAACATATCGCGGATCGTTTACAGGATCTTCGAGACCGGACAACTGCCGCAAGCCTCGCTTTATGCAGCAAATTCATTGCTGACCATTGCCAAAGCTTTCGGATTTGAATCCCAACGCCAACTGTTCAAACTGTTTAGCGTTCAATTGCTTTATACCTGGACGGAGCACTACGAACTCGATAATTTTCCATCCGAGGTCTTTGGGTATGGATCTCTAACAGAGATGTGCGAGGATGTTCCCGATGAACTCATCGCTCAGTTGTTGGTGAGGGACCGCGATGAACAGGCCGAGGCAGTGGCGCAGCGAAATGGGAAGTCGCTGAGTGAGTTGTTGGTCCCGTCTTTTGCCAAAGTCGTTGCGTACTGCATGGCGTGGGCTGTACGTTATCCGCCTCAAGCACCAGCGGAGGGAGAAGCACCAAGGCCGCCTCTGATCGCTCGGATACGGGCTATACTGGGTGATGGACAGTACCGTACGCTTTTCATCACCCAGTTTCCACTTATCATCTCAAACCTATACGAGCTGATGCAGGAGGATGGAACCTCGGAGAAACTCTTGTCCAGGGATGTAAAACTGGCCAATGTTGCCGCGGCCATGAAGGACCTCATTGCTGAGGGCTATTCGGAAAGGAAGTTGGCCCATCAGCTTCCACCACGATTTAGTACTCGCGTCATCCTCAATACCATTCCTCATGCCTGCGATATCTGTGGTATCAACGACAGTAACGAGCTCTGGCACGCCTCTATGGTAACCTATATAGCGCGGAGGCTTTTCGATACATTGCATCCAGCCCGCGGGCCTGTGCATGCCTGTGGCGTCCTTCGGAACATCAGATTGTTGGTCTGCCTAGCGGGAAATACGGCTCACGAAGGATACCAGCTTCAGATGCTGATTCATGGACTGAAAACTTACATCGTGGATATCGCCTGCGCAGAGGATGTTGTTGGTATCATCCGGTATCTTTTGATCAAAGGTAACGGCTATCTGTCGAAGAAGCCTTCTTTCGTTATCGCCACCTTCCTTTCCATAATGGCAGACATCAAGGAGTTCATGCAGAAGAACTTCGACACGCTGGAAGAGCAGACTCGTACTACTCTCTCCGTCGTACGGAAGTTCCGGACATGGTTCGCAGATCACCTCTCAACGCTGGTGTTTACCAACCTTGACATGGAGCAAAATAGAGCATTCCAGGCGATGGTCCACTCGGCAGTGCAGTTCCGCCGCATCGGAAACGCAGAAAAGGACACCAAGGAGAGCGAGCTCATCCGGCTACTCCTTGACGACGACATGGCTGGTGATGCAAAGCTGATGGACGATGCCTCTCGAGAGTTGGCATTTTCGCTCTTCTGTGGCAACTTCCAGCGGCCCGGAGACTTCAGGGACGACATATTCGGCTCCGATCAGGTTTCGTTCGATCGGTCGAAATCTATGCTGGAAATTTGCAGACATTCGTCCGTCGGCGACGGGTTCCTGCTGTGGTCGGCGAGAGTCCTGGGACGTGCTTATGCTGCCACAGGACAGCTGCATAATGAATGGACGCATGAGATGACGTTTGAGGATCCGAACAAAAACGTTTTGCCGAGGGCTAATGCCGTCATCAAAGATTATGATCTGACGGCAAGAATTGGAATTTTGCGGAGACTCAGGGACTTGCTTTTCTCGAATGATAAAGTGGTTGCTGGAGTGGCGGAACGTGCCCTCTCACAGATAGTTCGGGAAGAGAGCCACCGTGGAGAATCCGATACTTACTTGCACGTCTTGGAGAATCATGAATATAAAGCTCTCCAGATCTATGTGCCCGTTTCGGAAAACTTGACGCCCCAATCTCTAGCACCGTTCAGGAAGATCGAGACACCCGTCCCGGTGTGGCTCAAGGATTTGACAGTGGCCATGTGCACCAACATGCGCGAATCGCCGGTCATCAACGGCCTAATCCGAGTTCTCCGGGAAGTGAAAGGAGTAGCGGCAGAGCTGTTTCCCTGCATCACGCAGGTCCTGCTTGCTCGCGACCATCTGGCAAAGAAGGGATTGCGAGAAGATTTATCCAGCGTTTTCCGCGAGTGCTTCAAGAACCATACCGAAAAAACCGTTGCGCACAACACCGTTCTGATCAAAACCATTCTCTACCTCAGGTCGCGGCCGAGGGATGGAGAAACTACGGCTTCCGATAGAGACTTCTGGTTAGAAGTCGATTTCCTCGAGGCGGCGAAGGCGGCGTGCGCCTGCAAGATGTTTAAGACCGCTTTGCTGTTCACGGAGATTCATAATTTTCACACTAAGATGGACATTCCTCCGGAGTTGCTACTCGAGATCTTTCAGAATGTCGACGATCCCGATTCTTTCTATGGCGTTAACCAGGAATATAACCTGAGGACGGTGCTGCATAACTTTGAGTATGAGGGCAACGGTTGGAAGAGTTTGTCGCTTCGAGCCGCCAATCTTGAGAGCGGCATTCGTCAGGGCCAGATAGCGGAGCCAGAAACCCTGGGAGTAGTCGATGCCTTTAACACCCTGGGCATGAATGGACTCTCGCACTCGTTCCTCCAGGAAGGAGCCCGCGCAACCACATCCGCCAGAGCGGTAGATAACATCTACCGTTCGGCCTGGAAATTAGAGCAATGGGACTTACCATGTCCTACCGGCTGCAACACCAGATCCACGCCCATCTTCCGAGCTCTGCAGTCTCTCAACAACACTGTGGATGCAAGGCCGACTGCGGAACACACGGATCCGCACTTCCTGGGAGTCATGAAGCAAATGATCTCCGCTACCCAAACAAACCACACGCTCGGCGAGAATATGAGAACACTGGCCATGTTGACGGAGATGGAGGAGGTGCTTGCGTCCGCGGACCGGAAGCAACTGACCGAAGCCTGGGATAGGCAGCAGGGTAGGAGTGCATGGATGGATACTGGAAGGTACGGAATTTGGTTTTTTTGACTCTCTGAGTGCTCGTGTGCTAATCATTGATGACCAGGTATGCGGAAGTCGAAGAGATGATGGCAATGCGACAAGCAACCTTCGGTTCGCTGGCCAAGCGGATGCACCTACGGATGCGCTCCGGCACGGACGTCATAGGCGAGAAGAACGCCAGGAAAATGGAGGCGAAAACACTGATTAGTTGCTGCAAGATGGCACGCAAGCATGAAATCCTTCAGCACGCCATCTCTGCTGCCACGCAACTGGAAAACCTCGTGCAGCCGTGTAAGGATGCGGGCTTGGACATCAGTGGGGTAGCTGCTCTCCAGGCGGCCAACGTTCTGTGGCTGGATGGGCATGCCGTGGCATCAATTCATATGCTTTCTGCACTGGAACAAGATACGAACGCAACTTCGCAGAGTATTGAGGTCGGTAGGGCCAAACTATTGGCGATACTGGTAAGACAACCCGTGTATGTGATGCGTGTTGAATATCGCTGATTTTTCTCTCAGGGTAGTCGGATCTCCGAAGCACGGCTCGAGAAGCCTGACAAAATCATGAGTCGGTACCTCGAGAATGCAATCATCGAGCTCAACCACAAGGAGACTGGATCCGAAGCTGGTCGCGTATTTCACTTGTTTGCAACTTTCTGCGACCAGCAGCTGCAAAACCCAAACAACATCGAGGACTACGAACGTGCACTCAAGTTGAAACGAGACAAGGAGGGTGAAGTCAACCAGCTGGCCCAGATGATGCACTCATCTGCTAACAAGAACGCGGTCATCCGCGAGAACGTCAAGGCTAAATCGTGGTTGGCACTGGACGAGGAGGAGTACTCTCACCTTCGGAACAACCGCGATGCGTTCCTGGAGAAGAGTGTGGCCAATTACTTGAAGTGCTTGATTGCGTGTGACGACTTCGACCACGATGCCGTCCGATTCTCAGCACTGTGGCTGGCACACTGGGACGAGGATAGGGTCAACAGGGTGGCTACGGATGTCGAAAACGTTCCTACAAGGAAGCTGGTACCGCTGATCAACCAGCTTTCGTCCCGACTGCAGTCGGAGAAGGGCGCTCATTCGATTCATCCGTTCCAGAGCCTCCTGCTGAGACTCATCATTCGGATGTGCCAACAGCACCCGTACCATGGAATCTATCAAATTCTTGCGATCTCAAAGACTCGCACCAAGGATGAAGCTTCTATCTCCAGACAGCGAGCTGCACTGCAGGTTACTAAGTACCTTAAGAGCGGCAACACGAAGAATGCCATGTATGCCCTGGAAACTACAACGAAGGTGTACGACAAGCTCGCGCATGCCACGGGGCCTCAGAAGTTGGCCAAGGGAAGGTCGATTACGCTCAAGGATCTGATTCCAGATTGCCGGAAGGTGTTTGAGAGGGATATCGGAACATACAATATTCCACCACCAACCATGCACATCGCGATCAGGGCGGATTGCGATTACTCTTCGCTGCCAATTATTACGAGATTCAATCCCCTGGTGGTTCTAGCTTCGGGTGTAAGCATGCCCAAGATCATCAAGTGCGAGGCTTCAGATGGAAATGTCTTCAAGCAACTGGTAAGTGCCTGCACAGTCTCTCGCTGCTTACGAGTTAACTAACAGTATGTAGGTCAAAGGTGGTCAGGACGATTTACGACAAGACGCCATCATGGAACAGGTGTTCGAACAAGTCAGTATTTTGCTACGGAAGTGGCGCATGACTCGACAGCGCGACCTCAAAATCCGCTCCTACATGGTGATCCCACTCACCGCCACAAGTGGCATCATCGAGTTCGTCGCCAACACAATCCCGCTTCTCGAATACCTCTTCCCAGCACATACAAAATACTTCCCCAATGCCTGGGCCCCGTCCAAAGCCCGCAAAGTCATCTCGGACGCCCAGAACCGTTCCAGGACCGAGCGCGTACGGGCATACCGGCTCGCTGCGGAAAACTTCCCCCCAGTCCTGCACTTCTTCTTTATGCACGAGTTCGAAGGGCCCGATCTCTGGTTCGCCTCGCGCCTTGCATACACGCGCAGCACAGCGGCGATCTCGATTCTCGGCCACATTCTCGGCCTCGGCGATCGCCACGGCCACAACATCCTCCTTGACAGGAAGACCGGCGAGGTTATCCATATCGATCTCGGTGTGGCATTCGAGCAGGGCCGTGTTTTGCCCGTTCCCGAGGTGGTCCCGTTCCGCCTTACAAGAGACATTGTCAGCGGCTTTGGGATCACGGGCACGGAGGGAGTATTCCGCCGGTGTTGCGAGTACACGCTCGAGGTCCTGCGCAACGAGTCGTACAGCATTACCACCGTGCTCGACGTGTTGAAGTACGATCCGCTATACAGCTGGTCGCTCTCTCCCCTGCGGATGAAACGGATCCAGGACCACTCGCTCGAACAGAAGGAGCAGGAACGCCTCGAGGAGGAGGAACACGCCGCAAAAGAGAAGGCGCGCGTAAGGCGCCAGGATTCGGACGGGAAAGAGGCCGACGAGAAGAAGAAGAAGCTCCAGGCTGAGGCTGAGGCTGAGAGGGCCCTCACGGTCGTCTCGAAGAAACTCTCCAAGACCCTGAGTGTTTCGGCCACGGTTAACGAGTTGATCCAGCAGGCCGCCGATGCGAAAAATCTTGCTGTGCTCTATTCCGGTTGGGGCGCTTACGCGTGATCCACGAGGGAGACCTCCCTGAGGGGGTGGGAGTGGATGAGCTGGAGTAGGGCGTTGGGAGTTTTCTTTGGCTTGGACTTTGTATTTTTGCGTTTGGGGATGAAAATGCGGGAACTGGGGGTGGCGGGCGTTTGTATCTAAAGTAGGTAGAGGATTTATGGGAAACGAAAGGAAAATGCGGTGATCATGTTCTGCGAGGTCTACACATAGTTAAGGTGAATAGGAATTCAGTGTTCTCAGAATGAATGAGCGCGAGTGATATCGTGGGGGCTTTGGAGGTTGTGAATTCTCATTCTATCAGCCTGCTTTCGCCGTCCGTCATAACTACAGCTAGCTTGATTATAGTAGTTCCAAGTGGAGGGAAGGACTAGCCTGAATAGTGGCGGGGGCGTAACTGATGGGTCTCTGGGAAGGGCCATTTCAACAAGGCTGCGCATGCTACATAATCCTCAGGATCCGAAGTCAAACCGACGAGCAGCTAGAGCTCTATTACGAGCGACCCATTCACTAGTGAGAACACCTCAGCAAAGGCTCAGTGTGCAGCTCCGCCAGTTCACCACTTCACTTCACCACTTCATCACTTCACCAGGAAATGCACAAGCAATTCCAGATATCGATATCGCGAAAGGACCAAACACAAGGACAACACAGCATAGCAAACATATAACATGGAGCAATTACCAAAAGCAAGCAAGCGCGCATAAAACTTCTACCACTGTCCCGTTCATCACACAAAAAGAACTAAGATACACTGTTATGAAAAAACCCGTGTCCCTTACTTATGGTATACTTTCTTCCCCACCCCCCATTACGATGCCGTTCGATTTCCGCTGTTGATCCGCCCTGTCTGCTCTTGAGCACCAAGTGCTGAGATCTTGTCGACAGTAGAGACGGGCGTTTCGAGGCGTTTAGCAGATGGCATCGGTGGTGGCCTTGGCGTTCATGAGAAGTGCGACGATAAGACCGTAAAGACCCAGGACTTCGGCGAAAATGAGGATCAAGATCATGCCGACGAAGAGTCTAGGCTGCTGAGCGGTTCCACGGACACCGGCGTCACCGACGATTCCGATGGCAAAACCTGGATTTTTTGTTAGTAAACAAACGGTACGCGTGTGGCGCAAAACATACCAGCAGCCAAACCGGCCAGACCGACGGACAGACCAGCACCCAACTGAATGAAACCGGTGTAGAGGGGAAGCTGCTGCTTCAGGCCCGAGGAGACGAGCACCGACACGACCAGACCGTAAATAGCAATAATACCAGCCATAATGACGGGAATAATGTCTGTGGTGATTCGTCAGCATGTTTGCTTCTTTTCGTCCACAGAAAAGCAAGGCGCCATACTCTTGACGATCAGATCAGGTCGGAGGACACCCATAGAGCAGATACCGACACCGGACTTGGCGGTTCCGTACGAAGCGCCGAAGCAGGTGAAGACGATAGCTGCAGTGCAGCCCATTGCGCCGAAAAAGGGCTGGTAAAATAAAACACACCCGTCAGCCACCTGAAATCGAATACCGAAACGTGAATAGCATTTGAACGATCGAGTAGGTTCGGTCGTTCGTGCGAACGATAGCTTGGTGTTGTCGTTACGTAGCCCGGAATGCTTCGCGTCCTTTTCCGTTTGTTGCTTGGCGGCAACTCTCGATGACGACGGGTTCGCTGGAAGGACGGAAGGAAGGAAAACGCGGAGCAGAATTTTAACATACCGCATAGACGGGACTGAAGGAAAAAAAGCACACGAGTCAGCACGTAAATTCTTCTTTAAACGACACATCGTCCTCATCGCTTTCCGCAGGTGCTAGGGGCGAGGGAAGATGGGCGAATGACGCGGTCGCAGTGGAATGACGAGCGAGAGCTGCTTACCAGAGTTCAGAAGACATTGTGAATGTAGATGAGAGGAAGCGAAGTGAGGCTGTTAAAGGTCGGCTGGTGAAGCGGCGGCTTTGGAGATGTACGAGTGAGCTGAAGCTGAAGTGGTGAGTGTTGCTTGATTGTCTGGGTGTGTTGGAGATGCACTCGGTAGGAGGTTGGATTCCTTGGCTGCGGCGGGTTTAGGCACTTGCGAGTGGCTTGGTGTAATTACCCGGCCATCATCTGTCATCAGGAGAACACTCATCCAATCCCAAAACACGAGGTATCGACGATCTACAACAACCCCCACGCATCCCAGCCAAACACACCTCTGCCATCTTTGGTAGGAGAATGTTGCCGAGAGGATGGATATAGAGGTACTGTACATCATTGAATATTCTTTGAATAGATATGCAAAAAAGCAAGGCGGCTCGATTCTTTTTGAAACCCCATGGTACACCCATCATCTATTCTGCCTTCCCCACTTCCCACTGGTTGACCCTGTAATTCTTCACCCCGCTCACCTCTCTCATAACTACCAATACGCTTAGAAGTTTCGGCTAGTGTCGTTGCGGATACGGTTGTAGTCGAGCAGCTATTAAACATGTTAGTCGTGCTCGAAATGATCTGCGATGCAGTACTTACACCCTCGATGCTTCCCACAGCACTGATGGCAACATCCTGATCCCAAATCCTTCGCTGGGCAAACGCCATAACGTCCTTTTCGGTGATGGCACCGACCACACGCTCGATTTCAGCCGGGCTCATTCTTCGGCCGGTAGTGACGATCTGTCGTCCGATGTCCTCAGCAATGGCAGTGGTTCCGTCAAGGCTCAACAACAGCGAAGCCTTGAGCTGGGCCTTAGCACGCTCAACCTCAGCTTCGGTGACGATCTGCGCCATGCGGTTCCATTCACGGAGAGTAAAGTGGACCAGGTCGTCAATGTTGGTGAGGTTGTCGGTGACCATGTAGGCTCCCCACAGACCAACGTCAGAGTACGAGGTGCTGAAGCTCATGAACGAGTTGGCAAGCTGGTGCTGGTGGAGCACAGACGAGAGCTTGCTGCCGAGGTGGGGGGCGTTACCCATGGCGCGGTCGAAGTTACCGATGATAGCCTGAGCGACCAGAGCGGTGAAGTAGTCGGGGTCCTTCCAGCTGACACCCTCAACAGCGATGGCAATGTGGGCGGTGGGGATGGTATCGTCACGCATGCGGACCTCGGAACCGATGAACTCAGGCTTAGGTCCACGCGATGTTCCGAGGGTCAGGGGGCTGTCGGATGACTTCAGGTTGCCGAAGTTCTTCTCGGCGAGCTCAACGAGTTGCTCGTGGGGGATTCCTCCAGCACCGACAAGGACCATGCGGTCGGCCTTGTAGTTGGTGGAGATGTAGTTCTGGAGGTCGGCCTTCTTGATCGACAGGATGTTCTCCTTGGGGCCGAGGATGGTGCGGCCGAGAGACTGTCCCTGAAAGGCAGTGGCATGCAAGTGGTCGAAGACGACCTCCTCCAGCTGCTTATCAACCTCCTCCTGCTCCCGGAGGATAACATCACGCTCGCGCTCAATGGCGGACTCCTCGAGCTTCGAGTTCTGCAGGATGTCGGCCAGGATTTCAACCGACTTTCCAACATCATCCTTGAAGGACTTTGCGTAGTAAACAGTGTTCTCTCGCTAGAATAGTCGTTAATCCCGAGGATAAAACGTCGTGTGTGTAGCTGGGCCAATTACCGATGTGTAGGCGTTCAAATGTCCACCCATGTTCTCGATCTCGAGTTCCAACTGCTGCTGCGAGCGCTTGTTGGTGCCCTACGAGTGAATCTCGTGTTAATGCAGATTCTCTGACCCCCACCAACCCCACACCACCATCACCACAACCACCGGCGCCACGATCATCGTAATAACCTCCGCCGGCGCAACCGTGTCCATCCATCTGTCCGGAGTTGTCTCACCTTGAAAGCCAAGTGCTCCAAAAAGTGTGCGGTTCCGTTGGAGGCATCGGTCTCGGCCCGGCTTCCGGCGTCAATGAACACACCGACGGTGGCGGTCTGCGCATATGGCGAGTGCTCGGTAGCGATCTGAACCCCGGGAGTCTCCCGTCAGTACCCGATGCAATCAATTCTTTACCCCGCATAGCTGGGTATCGTTCTTAGCCATCCATACCGTCAGTCCATTCTTAAGGGTGGTCGACTGGGTGGTGTGGACGTTGGCCGCCGTGGGTGTCGCCAGAGACCTCGTCAACGTGGTGGGGAATTTTCTGTTGAATGCATTTCGTCGCAGGGTGGCAGAAAGAGTGTTCCGGGCGACACGAGCGGCTGCCATTGTTGTTTCGACAACGAGTGGGGGAGGGGAGAGCGAGGGAGCGGGTGGGTTTCTGGTGGGAAAAGGTGTTTGGCGGATTGCGATAGTACGGGAAAATGAGGAACAAGAACCGGCGATGCTTCGACGGTTCACTCGGCGTTTCTGCTGAGTGGTGGTGGTGCTCACGAGTTACGCAGTGGGGGTAGATTTCAGCACATGAGTAATTCCCTCGCTTGTACTCTTATTGGACGAGAGGCTGAGGTGTGGCGTGATGCGTGTGGCGCTCATCGGAAGCCGCTAGTTATGTGGCGGTACGGTGGGGCTCAAGCTTGAGGCTCGGCCGCCATGCTTGGAGCTATCACTCAACTCAACCCAAGTTACTGCTCGACACCATCACGACAACACCGTCTATCCATCAAGCCATCAACATCATCACCATCCCGCCCGTCGGTATACATACCACACTACGCACCCTCTACCACCACCCTCTACACCCTCTTCACACACACCCACCTTCACAATGGCTGAGGGAAGCGCAGAGAGAGAGGTTCTCAAGGCGGAGAAGGATTGTATGTTCCCCACCACCGCGGGGTATCTCAAGCGAACTTGGGACGGAAAAACGCGCACCATGAGAGAGGGAATACTAACCCAGTGCAATGCAGTTTCGCCGCAGCTGGACAAGGAGCTCCCAGATATCGTTGCTCTTGCTAAGGCACCGCCCGCCCATTCTCCAGTTCTTACGGACGACAGCTAACGGCCGGCGGTGCGGTGCAGTCAGGTGGCGGTTTAAACCTTCCCCAAGCCATCGAGAAACTCATGATGCTCGAGAAACAAACCCGCCAGGTCCGCCCACTGATAACTTTACGCGATCGTTCTCCGGCGCGCGGACGCTAATATGCGCACTACCTAGGCTTCCGATTTACCATCCACCACCCGAATACTCGAGACGATCGTTACATTGTGCAAGGAGTCGGGTGACTGGAATCTCATGAATGAGAATGTCCAAATTCTGTCGAAGAAGCATGGACAGCTCAAGATTGCGATTACGAAGATGGTGCAGCTCGTGATGACATTCTTGCCCGAGACCCCCAACATCGAAACCAAGCTGGCGGTTATCGATACTCTACGGGTGGTGACGGAAGGAAAGGTCGGTGGTGTCATCAGAATGAGCGATATTGGGTGGACGGGTGGGTGTTAACTGTGGGCAGATATTTGTTGAAGTCGAGAGAGCTCGCATCACGCGAGAACTGTCCAACATCAAGAAGTCGCAAGGCAATCTCGGCGAAGCAAAGAACGTTCTTTGTGAGCTGCAGGTGGAAACTTTCGGTTCGATGGACAGAAAAGAGAAGACGGACTTTATTCTTCTACAGGTCGGCCTTTGCATCGAACACGGTGATTACGGTCAGGCCTTGATCCTGTCTCGCAAGATCTCGACCAAGTGGTTCACTACCGAACCCAGCAAAAAGGACCAGGAGATCATGGAGTTGAAGCTGCGCTTCTACGAGCAACAGATTCAACTCTCCAAGCAGGACAGCAAGTATCTAGATGCGTGCAAGAACTACAGGGCCATCCTCGACACTCCCAGCATCATGGCGGACGATGAGAAGCTCAAAGTTATACTGGAGAGGATCATCTACTATGTCATCCTTGCCCCATATGACAACGAGCAATCCGACCTACTGCACCGCATCCACGCAGACCCCAACCTCCTCCGCCTCGTCCCGCAGCAAGACGAACTCCTCAAGAGCTTCACCATTATCGAGCTAATGCCGTGGTCACGCGTGGCGCAACGGTTCGAGACGATGCTGCGCGCTACCGAGGTCTTCGGCGTCGACGACCCCAAGGGCCCCAAACGCTGGGAAGATCTCCGCAAGCGTGTGATCGAGCACAACGTTCGTGTGGTTGGCAAGTACTACACCCGGATCACCATGGACCGATTGAAGTCACTGCTGGATCTGGACGAGGATGAGACCGAGACATATCTGTCGAAGCTGGTGTGTGAGAAGACCGTCAACGCGAAGATCGACCGGCCGGCGAGAATCATCACTTTCGGACAAGCCAGAGATGCGGACGACGTGTTGAACGAGTGGAGTGGGAACATGAAGAGTCTTCTAGGTCTGCTCGAGAGAGTTGACCATCTCATCACAAAGGTACGTCTCCCGCGCGCTGCACTACGGATCTAGAGGAGTGCTGACTAACGGGCTGTACAGGAGGAGATGATGGCCAACATCGCGCCGAAGATCAAGAGTAAGGGCAAAGGAGTAGGAAAATAATCTAGATGCTGCAACTCTTTAGCGAATGAAAGTGACCACTTTGTAAAATAATTGGGAGCATGGTCGAGGTTTTTCCTTCTTCGGGCTGGTTCAATCAATTGAGACGTTGATTTGGACTGTTGTGTCCTGGTCACTGTCCGCCTGCTAAGGCCCTGTTCGTCTCACGATTATGTCGTTATTTGCGGACCTATCATGGAACGGCCGGTTCCCCTGTCCACATACTACTATCCATCACCTCAGCGAAGTATCCACAATCCTCAGCGGCAACTCAGCGGAAAGTTCTCCCTACCGGCAACCCAGCGAACAATTATCCCTACCGGCAATCCTCAGCGGCAACTCCACAGTCGGCCGACATGGACTCCTCTTTAAGTTCACTCTCCGTCACGGTATGGAGGAAAAAAGCCTGCTTGTATGCCATAGCCCGCGTCGACTAGATAGTAGCAACCGGGTGGATGTGTTCAGAGATCAGCTGCCAATGCCAAATGTCGAAAGTGGCATTTGGAGAACTTCGAAAACACGCGAGAAATTCTCCGAATGCCACTTTCGACATTTGGCGTTGGTAGCTGGCCTCTGAACACTGAACACATGGTTGCTACTATCTAGTCAACGCGGGGTGTGGTATACAAGCAGGCTTTCTTCCTTCATACCGTGGTGGAGGTGGTGGAGAGAGAACTGTCCGCTGAGTTGCCGGTAGGGGGAACTGTCCGCTGAGTTGCCGCTGAGGATTGTGGATACTTCGCTGAGGTGATGGATAGTAGTATGTGGACAGGGGAACCGGCCACTCCATGATAGGTCCGGAAATAGCGACATAATCGTGAGACGAACAGAATCTGGTGCGGTTTGCTTCGTGTGTGCCAGAACTCTAGATACCACTAGGGAGGTACCCAGACACCTCAACGTGACACGGCTCGGAGGAAACTCTGGTGATGGCCCGGTTATATTGCGGTGTCCCTTCAGTACCTACATTAGGATCCGAGGTCAATAATCAACCTCGTCGGGTAGTGTTAAAAGTCAAACGGCGAATACCCTCGTTAAGTTAGATGTGGCCGTGTGGCAAATGACGCTCTACCAATAACACCCGCGGGGAGGTGACACTCAGACGGTTTAAATACCGGTCCACTCTCCCCATACATCAATGAAGACGGGAAGATAATACATCAATACATCAATAAGCCAGGCCAAGCAAGCCCTCCACGACGGACCACAAATTATACACGCCAGGTTCACCGCCGCTCCCTCCCAGCTCAGCGCTGGTCAAATTTCTACGGCACAGATTTCCCCACGTCCTACCGTATCACAGTTGTATTCACATGATCCGAAGGTCCGAGTCAGACGATACCACGGTTCCATTCTACAGACGCTATGGCCGTGGTTAAACGGAATACTTACCTCGCTCGAGCTGGCTCCCCATCCAAGAAGAAGTCATCAGAAACCTCGGTGATCGGAAGTCCCGGCACTACTTGGGCCGTCACGCCGCCATTCACGTCCCCAAGGTTCACGGATATATGCAGAAAGGCATCACGGATATGGAGGAATGCATGCTGGCCGATAGAAACGGCAGACAGAGGCTGCGTGCGCCGACTTCTCCCGAACGGCCACAGGAAGAAGAGAATCATGTTTCGGCGGCATCACCAAGGTACAACCCGTGGTTCGATAGTGTCGTCTTGGGTTCTATGAAGAAAGCGGCCTCGGTGATCCAGTGGCAGATTCGGACGGGTGGGATCTGAATACAGCGTGCAAAAACACATGGAAAACCGGAAAGCGTAGGCTCCTCACCGTGGAAAGGAACCGCGGGACAGCGAGTGGACGTCGATTTTGATGCGCTGCAGCCTCAGGCCTGAAGCTGATGAACACAAGCCGAGGATGCAGTAGTACAGGGCTTTTCGTGTGGCCCACGGCTTTTCTTTCCACCGATTCTGTATGCATATATACATACTCCCGTGGCCGAGAGCTAGGCTCGATGTTCCTCGGAGTGCGGAGTCGAAACCGGTTCCAGCTGGCGGGGTAGGATAAGCGAACTATCTATGACGGCTGTTGGGAATGCAGGATCATTCGGAGTTACATTCAGATGAATCCGCCACTGCAATAGTAGTCGGTGCCATGAGTATCATACGACGAGGTGCGAGGGGAGAGTAGATATCTGGCAGCTAGAAACCTTCCGCCCTCTAAGAGAGAAACCTGAATGAAAACGAAAGTGCATCCCACCCAAAAACTGGTCCCATCCAGCCTGACGCCATTTCGGCTTGATAGAGCATGCATAGCATTTGGCGAATTGTCCTTTCGATTTCATTTTCTCGTGTTTATGACTCCATGGCGCAGAACATACAGTACGCACCCACACACCACCGCCGTCAAGCACAGTCCATGCCTATCCCGGTCGTTGCTTACCTTACCTGCCCCCCCTTGCTCTATCGCTAGCCCAAGCACCGTCGCAGATCGATAGCCAATCCCCACGCGATCCCCACTGTCGTCCATCTACTCTGCGCACCGCGAACATCGCCGTCATTAGCTACCACCATATAACACAACCCTTCCTCCACTGCGAATCGCATTCCGCCTCCCTTCCCTCCACCATGACCCTCGGGAGAAAAGCGGACGACCGTATGATCTCAGTGCTCGAAACAACCATGTCGGGTCTCACCTTCACCAAAGACGCCACCGGCCTGGTGCGCATACAGGATGAGAATGGCGATGTACCCGACAATGTCGAGCCCGCTTCAATCCTAGAATTGACGCCGCCACCGACCCCCACAAGAGATGGAAAGCTTGGCACGGCGAATATTATTCCTATGGAGATCCTCTGTCTCATACTGGAATTTGTCAACCCGAAGAGACAGGATGTGTTCGCAGCTACCTCCAAGGTTTCGCGGCTGTGGTATCATGCTAGCGCACCGTTTCTGTCAGCCCTCCCCGCACTCTCAAGCTTATTGTGCTTGTATGCTGACGGTGGATCTTGTATAGCTATCGCTGCCCTAAGATCACCGGGAATAACTACCTCAAGTTCGCTGCCATCATCTCGCCGTCCAGCACTCTCATCAAGCCATCATCCCTCGGCTCTCTCGTGAAGCGTCTCGACCTTTCAGCTCTGGTATATCAAGGCCGCCCCTCCCTCAACGCGCGCCTGCTGCGTCGCGTTCAAGCCAATCTCGAAGAATTCGTCGCCCCACAGACTACCTTCGGCTACAACTGCATCGTAGCTCTCGGTCACCTCCAAAAGCTGCGCCTCCTCGACCTCTCCCTCATCAGCCAGTCCGTCAACCTCGATGATCTCTTCCAGCACATCGGGGATCTCCCGAACCTGCGCACCCTTAACTTCCCACGTTCCTCCGTCCTTGCGCAACCGCAGACCCGCTTCCTCTGGCCCAAGCGGCTAGAGAGTTTCTCTCTCAGTGGAGCGATTCTAGACTACTTCCTCCACGAGACGCAGCTCCCCGAGACGCTCCACGAACTGCACATCTCGCACTGCCCATTCACGCGCAGCGGCAGCGTAATCCGGCTAGCCGCGGCGCTCTCGCTGCAACTCACGAGCTTGAGCATAACCTACCCGATGCCCTGCCTCGCCTTCAACGCACTCGACAACATTCTGAACATGTGCCCGCACCTCACGTACCTCCTCATCGCCGTCGACTACATTTCCAACCACTTCTTCGACTTCGGGCTCGGCCACCCACTGAAGCGGCTCGACCTCGACTCCAGCGGCAATCCCGGGGTCGAACACAAAGTCTCACCCAACGACGTCTTCATCGCCGTGGCCGAAGACCGCCTTCCCGACCTCCGCATCGTCCGTGTCTCCCGCCTCCTAAAGTGGGTCGTCCGCGAAAAGGGCGACGTCGACGATCTCGTCGATATGCTCGAGGCGAAAGCGCGCGAGGCTACAGCCGCCCCCGCCGCCGGCGATGATGTTGATGACGATGATGATATCGCCTCCGCTGATGTGGGCGTCTGGGAATTTGGCGATGCAAGGGGAAATGGGTAAGTCCAAAAAAATGCCGTGTGCGTGTCTGTGTGTGGGGGTGGGGGTGGGTGTGTATATGGGGGCGGTGTGGAGGTGGCGGTGGTGGGGGGAGGGGTGCGAAAAAGAGAGGGTGCGTTATTGATGTGAATAGATTTGGAGGCGCACTCACCGGCATGACGTCGGGCGAATGGTGGTGGCTGTCGAGCATAGCACCGAGAGGGCCCGTGTGGCTCAATGGTTTGTTTGCTTCGTAGCGTGGCAGGTGGTAGGTGGTAGAGAGGGCGGCGGTGGTGGAGGTGACGGACGAGTGATGCACGGCGAGGTGAATGGCGTGAATGGCATTTAGATGCGTGGGGGCTATACTACTGTACATATGTATGTGCTTGAGCTTGGGTACAGATTTTTGAGGGCAATGGAGGTGTGGTTGTATGGATACTTTGCTGTGGATGGGGGTTGTGGGTGGAGGTGGGTTGGTCATTGTGAGTGGAGAGGTGGGTTGGCCATTGCGAGTGGAGAGGTGGGTTTGCCTCTCGGGCCGAGTGAGGGACCGAGGGTTTTTGTTATGTTTTGCTTCATCATTTTGTATTCGAAGGGAGAGAGAGAGAGAACATTATATCTCACATGCAGTCTTTCCAGAAACACTCCGTTGGGCACCGCCTGTTTTCGAAGGGTTGGGAGAGAGAGAAAATTAATTTATTTCGCATGCAGCCTTACTACTATAGATTATGGCGAACTTCGAAGGGTTAAACTTGGAGTGAAGAGTGGGTCTGGGTCTGGACGATCGTGGCGAGTGACCGTGTAAGAGGCGTGCACATTCTACACTCTACACCTTGCGAAATAAACTGAAGATCTCTCTCTCTCTCTGCACTCTGCACTCTGCACCCTCCTTACCGCTATGTACGGTACGTTTCACGCGGGAATCATCCCATCGCTCGCGTAGGTACGTATCTCTTCGCAGTTATGCTCGCCGTCTCGTATGTACTTATATACGGTTATTGTGTTTTATGAAGGATGAAGCTGGCAGGCTGATACATTAGGTACATACTTCCAGCCACAACAGTGAGTCAGCGACTTATTCACACTTGGCCGCCATTGACGAACCATAGACTGGTGGTGCGCTGGCTGATACATCATTCTGGCACGGAGTACCTACCTCATACTCCAAGACATATGCAGGCATGAGGCTCTTGTTTCTTTTTCCTCTCAGTTTCATCATTCCGTAAGATGTATGTAGAGTACCTAATCGAACGTTTCCGGCAATCACGGTACTATATTCTTGAGGGTTTTTTTGGTTGTGTTTCTTTATTAATTCGCACGCAACATATCCAGACTAGGTACGGTATGGTGTAGTGTGCATTGTGCACCGTCCACAGTCCAGATACCTGTCTAGATGTACTACATAGTAGCACCCCGCTTCTCCCTCCGGTCCCAGCTCTCCGCTTCTCTCCGTCCTCAGCTATCAGCTCTCCGCCTATCAGTGTCAGACACGGCTTTGATGAGGCGGTGCTTTTGTTTATGTTTTCATCATTCCATAGGTATTCGGTCATGTGCCCAATGCCCATTCACGCCGCACGCCGTACGAGTGGCCGCACGAGTGCGTGTGTGGACATGTACGAATCCAAGATTCCAAGGCTGTAGTACCTAGGTGATGGGCTGTGATTTGCCTACAATATTCCCGATGACTGGGGAGTTCATTATGCTGGAAATGACGCTGATAACTTGGCAATGGAGGGGCGAATGGGAAGAGTGGGAGTGGCGGAGAGTGGGAGGATGGGAGTGGGCGAGAAAGGGAGAATGAAGTGTGTAAGTCATAGGGTGAATGAAGTATAAGCCGTAAGGTGGATGTGCTAATGGGAGAATAAGGTGTGTAAGCCATGAGGTGGATGTGCGAATGGCACTCGGTGGATGCAAGAATTATGAACGAGGGGCTTACTGCTATGTAAGTCGACTACCTATACCCGTACTCTACATAGAATCATTGGTAACAACCTGCGCGATTACGCAGCTTATGTAGATGATGAGCAGCAATTCGTAATTCCTTCCCTTGTAAGTTATGCTCATGGACCTCAGGCCATACGAGAGTGCCCAGAGGCTGACAAGACCATAGCGGCGATCATTGGCTGTTTCCCTCCCTCCCTCCCTCAGGAGTCCTGACCTATGATAAGCGGTAGATCCGGCGATCGATAGACCCCAACCTCACGTACCTCGAGTACATATGTACCTGTATGTGCATTCAGCGCAGGAGGCAGGAGATCCTCATATGCATGCACACAAGACGGACCAGCTTCACGAACCGGCATGCTCTCGCGGCGTCTCGCCTACTGACGCGGCCCCGCAGGTAGGGTGAAGGGTGAGCTGGGACTCGGACTGCCCACGCGGCCAGCCCAGCGCCCTCCCATCACCATCATCATCAATGGCGTGGGGGTATATAGTTCCGGAAACGCTACTCGGCATCCTGTTTCAGTGCAAGCCCATCCATCGATGCAGTGTGGACGCCTCGCGGATGCATCGTGGCCGTCCGTCTCTCCTTAGTTACGCATGCAGGACGACGAAGGAAAGAAAATGCGCAGAGGAGGGATTTCGGATGGATGGGCGGACACTACGAAAGTGGGCACTCACTTGCCTGTGTGAGCGCTGCAGTGAGCGGGCCTGTTTCTCCCTATATCTCGCGTGCGCAGTCGTCGGGATTCGGGAATAGCAGCACGCTACATAGCGGTCATGCAGGTACCGACTCGGGACTGGTCTAGAAGTGCTTCTTTTTTGCTCAAGGGCTCGGCTTCTTTCCCATGGCATGATGGATATCGCTCGTTCCGCCCAGGCTTTTTCCAGCTGAATCCCCCCCCATCCCCGAGTTGTGTAGGATTCCTACCAGGGGCCCGGGTAGGAAGGAGAACAGTCGGAGCGAAGACTAGCCTCGAAAAGAGCTGACGTGCAAGCGACTTCGGATACGACCCATGTCGGTAGCCAATCATGCTCGAGGCGAGGGCGTCAACCAACGTGGGTGGGACGGACGGACGCAGCCCAAGCCTAGGTGAGTTCGTTCGGTCGTGCTCAGTTTGACGCTGGATGTGGTTATGGCTCTTTTGTTTTTGTGGCGTCTTTCCGAGAAGAAGATGAAGAGGACGAAGAAAGGAAGACGAAAGCACTGACTTGTGCCCCCTATGCAGGTCTCAGAATACCTACCCCCCCCCCCCCCCCCACCCCTCCGGCCCACGCTGCCGGCGGATGGCTTCTTATATATATGGCCTAGATGGCCGGCCGTTGGTTCTCGACTTGGTGTTCACGATATCGCTCTGTCTGTCTTCACCTTTGAGCCATCGTGCTCGTCCTGTCATTCATTGACCGAGAGACTGTTTGATTGTACTCTCACACGCTCTTTGCGATATTCATCACTCATTATTTATCCCACCACATTCATTTTTTGTTTAACTTCTAGTTCTGATATTCACCCAACATGAGGGTTTCCACCGTCTTTCCCTTGTTCCTTTCGATCTCCATATGGGGTTCGCATGTGCTGGCCCTGCCTGCTCCGCAGCAGCAGCAGGACGACGAGTCAACAGGTTCGAGCTCTATTGCGAGATTCACCACCGAGTCACTCCGTCCAGTCCCCAGCAGCACTCTTGACTCGAGCCCGAGCCCTGGCAGCACTGTTGACGCGAGCCCGAGCCCCACGACAACGTCGACTGTAGAGATGGAAGAGCACGTACAGGAGGGCGGTCTGGCCGGACAGCCTGAGCCCGATGTCACCCCAGTGATCCTAGAGGCGCCGTCTTCGACCGATCCTGTCCCCGTGGAGACCATCACGAGTGCAGACTCGAAGGTGCAGATGTAGGTTTCCTCCTTCTATGTCAAGTACTTGTGTAGTGGAATAGATGTTGACACGCATCAAGTCCCGAAGCTCCTACCGCCACCCCTGATGTCCGTGTTCTGGGCTTCGTCAACACTGAGCTCGACACTCGCGGAAATCCCAACGTGGAGCCCTTCCCCACCGAGGACCCAAGGACTCAGGGCAAGTTCGATAGTTCTGCCACCAGGGTGGCGCCGGCGGTTACATACACCCGGCCCGCCACCATCGTTGCGCCTGTTGCGCCTGTTGCAAAGCGAGAGGCGGAGGCGGACCACATGAACTTCCTTCCGGTCCGACAGACCGTTACGAATATTTTCGGACCCATTGCGACTACAGCCCCGCCGGCGCTGTTTTCTCGTCGGACCAATCACCCCATCCCGCTGCCGCCGATGAGTGATGGGTCCACCGGTCCCGTCCAGACCAACAAGTTCTTCGCCAACATGATGCTCGGAGGCCGCAACAACCCCGTCTTCACCTATCCCTACGAGGTGTGGTGGAGCAACCAGCTCGACGCCCCCTGGGGACTCGGAATCGACCACCGCGAGCCCGAGCAGCGCCAATTCGGCCCTACGGAAGCTCCCTCGGGAGCCGTCCGCTGGTACGCCTCGCCCATCTGGATCCGGTCCATCCAGCTCGGAGCAACGGAGTTCAATCACCAGAGCTCGAGCATGGAGATGGCGAACCTCAAAACCCAGAGCGCGGATCTCACCTTCTTTGCGGACTCGTCGGTGTCCAGGACTACCGCCAAGATGGAGGTGACGCTGTGCCAGGGAATGGGCTTCATCAGTTCGACTGTTACGAACCTCACGCCGGTGCTCGACACTGCCGTCTGGGTCCGCACCCTCACCAAGGTCGAGAACTACAGGCTCGACGCCACCAAGTACCTAATCACCCTTGAGAACGACTCCGTGTGGGCGCTCTATGCGTTCTCGAGTTCGCTTCTGCCCACTTTGACTCCGCTGGATCTTGTGGTCATCAACAATGGCCACATCGAGGCCAGTGGAAAGTTCAGTGGATTGATCCAGATCGTCAAGCTGTCCAAGACCACCACCGTGGACCCTGCGGTGGAGACCGCGTACGACAACGCCGCGGGATCGTACTGCAAGTCCGTTGATCTTGCGGGATCGGTCGCTGGTAGCACTGGAAGCTATCAGTTCAACTACCAGAGGCAGGGACCCGGCACATCCGAGCTGGTTCGTCACACCGATATCCCATTACCACCAGCCAGCCTCCTTTGCTAACACAGCCGTGTACAGTTGATGTTTGCTCTCCCCCACCACGTCAAATCCTTCGAGTCCACCACGACCGCCAAACTCGTGTCCGCGGTGAAGCTGCAAAGCCCCGCCAAGGGCGTCATGACCGCCGTAGTATCAGACCAGTGGCGTCTCCGCGAGGTGGGAATTCCCAACACCATAGGCTGGCTCCCCGTACGCACGGGCGGCGCCGCCACCTGGTCGGCCGCCAACCTCAACCGTCTCTCCACTGTGGCCAAGTCGGAGCTCACCCAGGACTTTGCAAATGTGACGAATCTCGACACCATGTACTTCGCCGGAAAGCCCATGGCCAAGTATGCGTTCATGTGTCTTACCATGAGCGAGATCCTGAAGGATGTGCCACTGACTAGGCAGTGTCAGATTAAGTTGAAGGTAAACATAGATGAATTCCTGTTCTGCTGGAAAGGTGCTGATGTGTTCCAACTTTCAAGGCGGCCTTCGCTCGTTTCGCAAATAACACCCAGATCAACAAACTGGTGTACGATACTAAGTGGAAGGGCGTGGTTACGGATGCCATCTACAAGACCGGCGATCCACAGGTCGAGTTTGGCGCAGGCGTGTACAACGACCACCATTTCCGTGCGTAATCCCCCACTGCAGTCCCTCGAATCTCCGCAACCAACTAACCCCATCCCCGAATGCAGACTACGGCTACTTCATCCAAGCAGCGGCGATCATCGCCTACCTGGAGAACAAGCACTTCGACCTCAAGAACCACAACTGGATCCGGCTCAACGGGCCCTGGGTGAACACACTGATCCGGGATGTGGCCAATCCGTCCTCCCTCGACCCGCACTTCCCCGTCTCCCGCTCTTTCGACTGGTTCCACGGGCACTCGTGGGCCAAGGGTCTCTTCGAGTCATGGGACGGCAAAGACGAGGAGTCCTCGTCGGAAGACTACAACTTTGCGTACGCGATGAAGCTGTGGGGCAACGTAGTTGGCGATGCCGCCATGGAGGCGCGCGGGAACTTGATGCTGGCGATCATGAAGAACAGCATGAACGAGTACATGCTGCTGTCGTCGGGGAACACGAACCATCCCGCAAACTTCGTCGGCAACAAGCTCTCCGGCATCCTCTTCGAGAATAAGGTTGAGCACACGACGTACTTTGGTCACCTGCCGCAGTATATACATGGTGTGCATATGCTCCCGCTCACCGCTATTTCGCCGTATATCCGTGGTCAGACGTTCGTCACCGAGGAGTGGAATCTCTACTTTCGTGGGAAGACGGGCGCCATCGATGATGGCTGGAAGGGCATTCTCTATGCGAACCTCGCGCTCATCGATGCGAAGGGCACGTTTGCGTTCTTTAATAGCACCGGCTGGAAGGCGAAGTGGCTCGATGGGGGGGCGTCGAGGTCGTGGTATATGGCGTTCTCGGGGTCGCTCGGCGGTGCTGCGTAGAAGAGGAGGGGTTGAGTTCGATAGTTGTCTTTTTTGGATGTTTTTATTTTGGGATGGTTTCCTCGGCTGCGAAGTAGTAACGAGAGCTGGTTGATTCTGGTTATGAAGTATGCACATACATACATTCTGGTTGCATTTCTGTATGTACCTACTTTGCTATGACCGTGGAAGTAATTGTGTTGCGATATCACTTTGAATCCGGATCGTATGGCGAAGATCGTATGGCGCAGATCCGAGGTCGGCGAGTGTGATGCGTATGCAATAACGGGAGTGCCGCCGCCCCCCCAAGCTCCCACCATGCCCGAGTCCGACGGCAAGGCGCAGAACGCCAGTGGTTATGCACTTACGTTCACGTACGGTATGTAGTGACCAATCTCGAGCAGACCTCGCCTCGCCTCGCCTCGCCGCCCTGACGCTACCATCCGAGCCCCCCGCCCCGCACGTGGCGGACAGCAGCCGCATGAGACTCTATGTATCCAGCCGTCCTCGTCATGCGGCGCAACTCGCTTCGGTCGAGGGAGCTTCTTGGCGGTACATAAGAAGTACCGTATGCAGATTTCGTTCCAGTGGAGTAGAGTACATGCGGTGCATTTCGGTAGGTTTCTGGGGTAAACTATCTAGCGAGCGAGTGGATGGCATCTGTGGGAGGTGAAGTGAAGCTCGTGTAGAATGGCCGTTCGGAGGGAAGCTGAGCCTCCTTAGGTACGCGAGTATCACCGTAGCTACTCTACATGCAATATGTCCTGCGAATGCTCATTGACCGCCCATGACCACTCAGCTCAGTGAAAAATCCATGCCATGCGAGAACCCATGGCCCCTCACGCCCATGAGCCTTTCACGATTAACATTGTGCGTCACGGTCCCGGAGCGGTGCGTGCCAGAATGGGACCTTACAATACTGTGTCGCGTTTGATCGTTTCTGGCACGGTGCAGAATGAGCTCTGCGAGGCTTCCACTGGTGGGGTGAATGAGGCTCTTCAGCGCTAGTGGCACCACCAACTCTAACCCCGCCAACGCGACCGGTAGCGAGCTCTCTTCGTCTTCTCTACTTTGGACAGCTACACGACAACCTCTCCCGCTATACATACTTCGAGAACTTCAATACCCGCTCGGATTCAAAGGCACCCTGCGATAGACCAATTTTAACCCCTCCCTCCCTCATACCTCAATCTCTACGCACGGAACGTAATCACCCACCACAATGTCCGACCAACCACCATCCCTCGCTTCTCGTATGGGCCCCGTCCCCGGCGACAAGCCTGCTGCCGAAGTGCCCGCTCCCATTACCTCCTGGGCCGATGAAGCATCGGAAGCAGCAGAGCCCACTGCCCCCGCCGCCGCCGCTGCTCCCGCGGCCACCACAACAACAGAGGCTACCGCAGAAGACAAGACCGACCTGTTGGAGAGTCAATATGAAGTCGCCGTCAAGCTGGCCGGAATGCAGGGAGACCCCAACAGCCCTCTATTCTCGGTCAAGCGATTCGAGGACCTAGGACTGTAAGTCGCACCTTCGTTGTCCCCCCCCCCCATCGCTTCGTGCGCTGACGGTGATGATCTTTAGGTCGAAGCAACTGCTGGACGGAATATACTTTATGAACTTCAAGAAGCCGTCGAAGATCCAAGAGCGCGCGCTGCCGCTCCTACTGAGCGACCCGCCGATGAACATGATCGGCCAGTCCCAGTCCGGCACCGGAAAGACCGCCGCCTTCGTTCTCACGATGCTCACGCGCGTCGACGCGACCCTGCCCACCGTCCAAGCGCTGTGTCTCGCGCCCTCACGCGAACTCGCCCGCCAGATTATGACCGTCGTCGAGACTATGGGACAGTTCACTGACGTCAAGGCGCAATTCGCGATTCCGAACGCGATCGCCCGCGGCCAGAAGATCGGCGCGCATATCGTTGTTGGAACGCCCGGGACGGTCAACAACATGATCCGGCAGAGACAGCTGCCGGTCGAGAACTTGAGGGTGTTCGTCCTCGACGAGGCCGATAACATGTTGGATCAGCAGGGCCTCGGTGATCAGTGCATACGTGTCAAGCAGCAAGTTCCCCAATCCTGCCAGATCGTGCTCTTCTCTGCGACGTTTCCACAGGAGGTCGTTCAATACGCCAATGTGTTCGCGCCCAACGCGAACCAGATCACGCTCAAGCAGGAGGAGCTCACGGTCGACGGGATCAAGCAGCTGTACATGGACTGCGAAAGCGAGGACGACAAGTACCGGATCCTGGTAGAGCTCTACCACATCCTGACGGTCGGCTCGTCGGTCGTCTTCGTCAAGCGCCGCGAGGCCGCCGCCGAGATCCAGCGGCGCATGGAGGCCGACGGCCACAAAGTTGTCGCGCTCCACGGCAACCTCGACACGGTCGAGCGCGACCGCATCATGGACGACTTTGCGAGCGGCCGCGCAAAGGTGTTGATCACCACCAACGTCCTCGCGAGAGGTATCGACGTGGCGACCGTCTCCATGGTCATCAACTACGATATCCCGCTCGATGGGAATGGCCGGCCAGACCCCCAGACTTACCTCCACCGCATTGGCCGCACGGGTAGATTCGGACGTGTCGGCGTCAGCATCAGCTTCGTTCACGATAAGAAGAGCTGGCAGGAGCTCAATGAGATACAGAAGCATTTTGGTGTGCAGATGACGAGGGTCCCGACCCATGATGTTGACGTAGGTTCCACCCTTTCATCCATGCGACTACGTAGCAGATGCTGACGATACGACGAACAGGAGGTCGAGAGGATCATGAAGGAAGTGCTCAAGTCGAAGACTGCGGGTGTAGCCAAGAAGTAGCTTGCTTGCTTGCTTATGCAGAGTGCGGGATGTACTGTTGTGTTGTTTTTCTTTTTCTTTTTCTGCAATTTATAATGGATGATTTGGTACGAGTATGACGATCTTGGGGCGATGTCCGAGGCGATGTTCGAAGCGATGTTCGAGTTGGCTGGAAAAATTGGGGATTTTCTGTGTTGTGTTGTTTCTACATCAGTGATCCGGGGGCGGTGGGTCACGTTTGTGAATACCTGCTTGAATAGAAGGGAGTGGAGTGGATTGTGGACTCGGGAGGGCTTGCTGGTAGAGTAGAGTCTTGGATGCTCCGCGGGGCGATTCTACACAATTGTGTGTGAGATGTTGTCGCGTACGGTCTTACTGTTGGACGTCAGGGCAATTGTGGTTCTTTTGTTTGATTGCATGCAATCTGTAGCTAGATCATGGCAATATTTGGACAATTGTGGTGGTAGTTAGACACCAGTTGAATTGAATGAAACAGCTCTCGCGAGTGCGAGTTTGTGAATCACTCTATTTGTCTCCCAACTCTCATAGCCAATGGCGATTTTACAAGTTTAAGATGGCGTAGTATGACGCATAGGTACACTCCACACTGTTCTTCCATCACTGCCGTCACTGTGCGTTGAATCCGACCAATGCTGTTTCTCAGACCTCGATACCGATACCTATGATGGCTATGACCATCGTCGACGGGATACTCTTCCCGCCTATCATGAAATATTTTGTTTGTTTTCTCCACTGGGACTTCGAGGTTCGAATGTCCTGGTTCCCTCGTTCATCTTGACGGCGCCGGCGGGCCGCGGCCGACCAATGCATGCTAACCAACTATTAATAGGGGCCAATAGTTAGCAAGTGAGATGTTCTAAGCGTTGCTCCTGACAACCCGCAGCACCTTCCGATGCGACACAAACGTTAGTTAACGATACGCGCGCAGACGTAGTTGGACGAATCTGACTTGACGATCCGCAAGCTTTCAAACAAAAACAAATACAACAACACGCTTCCCCCGCTCTCCTTTCTTTCTTTCTTTATGTATGCCGCCGTGGACGTCGATACGTGAAAGTCCGACCAACACTGCGCGCGCCAAACATCGACCGACCGAGAACGATCGCTCCCGCGCCCTTGTACAGTACATAAACGAACCGATACCGCTCTTGGCATAGAATAGATATTACTCCTTAACGAACGACGAACGGACTGCAGCCATCGTTGCACGCCTCTCCTCGCAGTCGCAGCATCGCCCTCTCCCTCCCACCCCCTGACAACACCTCCGCCCCTCGACCCCCCGCAGCCGCAGTCGCAGCGATGTCCTTCGGCAGCTTCCAGTCCATGTGCGAAACGGTGCCGATACCGCTGTGCGCGTTAGTCGGACCGTACGACGGCTCAGCCGACCGGCCAGGAATCGAGGCGCGGTGCTTCTCGCGCACGATTGAGGCCGCAAATACCATCATATTTCAGGCCGCAAGCGACTTTGTTCACATCGGCGCTCTCATCATGTGCCTCATCATGGTGTTTCATGTCAGGTCGAAGTTTACGGCTGTTGGTATGTTTGATTTTGTTTTGGAACGGGGAGGGGGGAGGGGGAGAGGGAGGGGGAGAGGGAGGGGGAAGGGGAGCTGGGAATGTAGGAACTGAAAAGGGAACTGATGGCTGATGGCGCGCGCACACAGGTCGTAAGGAAATCACGTCGTTCTTCTACCTCTTCATGCTACTCACCATCTTCTCGCTGTGCCTGGACTCCGGCGTGATCCCGATCGGCTCCAAAACATATGCGTACTTCGTCGCGGCGCAGGCGGGACTGACCTCTGCGACGTGCACCTGTCTCCTGATCAACGGCTTCATTGGCTTCCAGGTGTACGAGGACGGCACGACGCTCTCCGTCTGGCTGATGCGCATCTGCTCGCTGGTGATGTTCATGCTCACCGGCGCCATCGCCGTCTGCACCTTCAACGGCTACGGAGGCCTCGACCCGACAAAGACCACCGCGCTGTTCGTGCTCATGTACGTCGTCAACGCGCTGTTCTTGTTCATCTACGTGTGCTGCCAGATCATGCTGGTGCTCGGCACCCTCGAGGATCGCTGGCCGCTGGGTGATATCGCTTTTGGCGTGTTTTTCTTCGCCGTGGGACAGGTCTTGCTCTACGCTTTCTCCGACAAGATCTGTGAGGAGGTGAACCACTACCTGGATGGAATGTTCTTTTCGTCTATCTGCAATCTGTTGGCTGTGATGATGGTGTACAAGGTAATTCCCCCCTCCCCCTCCCGCTTCCCCCCGCCTGTTCCTTCGCTGACCCGCGCAGTACTGGGACTCCATCACCAAGGAAGACCTCGAATTCAGCGTCGGCACGAAGACCAACATCTGGGAAGTGAAGGAGCCACTGCTCGACGACAGCGACCGCCGAGCAACGATCTACGACCAGGGCCCGCAGAGCGACTACGGAGGTTCATACATGGGCGGCGGCGGCAACCGCCACAGCCAGGGCTTCTACACCGACCGGTACTAATACCTCTCACGCTCTTACTCGGTTGGTTTTGTGTCTTCAGTTTTTGTGTCTTCAGTTTTTGTGTCTTCAGTTTTATAGCGTTTTCAGATACCTCATGTAGCGATTGTGTCTGGAGTTGGAATGAATGGGGGGGAGGGGGGGGTTCTCTTCTTTTGTGATTCTTTTGTCTGTAGTTTACAAGCCATCCTTTTGTTGCTCTCTCTCTGCGTTCCATGCGATGCAATGCGTTTCCCTTTTTTTTCCATTACTTAGGTTCAGTGTCAGTATGGTATTTTCTTTCTTTCTGCTTCGATACCCGGGGGAGACAGGAGAGGACTTAAGAGAGGGGGACGGGCCATCTGGGGGGTTTAATTGGATATCTAGATGTTAAGAGGAATCACTCGCGAGTCACGAGTCGCGTCCATGAATCTGGAGCATCTAATCTAATCTTATCTCCCACGCTTCCCTGCCATTGTTACTACGACAGCCACGAGCCTGAGCCTCAACCTCACGTTCCCCAGCTCACACGCACCTTCCACCCCACCACGCACCCCACCACGCACCACCACCCCACCACACACACACGAAAACAGCAGCAGAAGCAATGGCCGAACCCACCACCGCCGCGATCTCCGAGCCGCTCGACCTGGTCCGCCTCTCGCTCGACGAGCAGGTATTCGTCAAGCTGCGCGGCGACCGCGAGCTTCGCGGGAGACTCCACGTTCGCCCTCCTTGCCTCCCTCCCCCTCCCCCGATGATGATGGCGGTGGTGCTGACAGCGAACCAAAATCAAGGCGTACGACTCGCATTGCAACCTGGTCCTGGCCGATGTCGAGGAGACCGTGTATATCGTCAACGACGACGAGGAGGATGAGGAGGGGTTTCAGGTAGCTTTCCCTTGCGGGTGGGGATGGGCTGGAGGTGGGGGCTGATAATGGGGATAGACGATAAAGAAAAGCTCTGAGATGCTGTTTGTGCGCGGTAAGCTCCCTCAATCGCGAGATGGGCTGTGAGATGGGCCAGGTGCTGGTGCGGTGCTGGTGCTCGTGCACGAAGCTATGCTAATGCGGTGGTGGCGGAACATAGGTGACTCCGTCGTGCTCATTTCGCCGCAGGCGCAGTCGTAGCGCTCTCTCTCAAGACCAGTGGGACCGAAGGAATGGAGGCGGAGGGAAGGATGCGGAGGAGGAGGAGGAGGGCACACATCAAGTTTATTTCACGTCTGTAAGCCTGTCAAGACTACGAGTACGGTGAACGCCGGCAACAACAAACAACACCAATACATATACCCATATCCGTCCGCGCGTCTAGGCGGAGGGAGGGAGTGTGTGGGAGGGGGAGGGGGAGGAGGGCAGACGCGGTTTCCCCAAGCAGTCGTCAACAGGCATAAAAGCTTAAATCTGTTTCATAGAGGCGTGTAGCCTTTACCAATGGGGGACCACTGGGGGGCTGCTGTTAGTATTCCTCATGGTGTGATCAAAATCAATGAGCAGATCCTATTCAAGGACTCCCCCACCCTCACCTCTGTTATTGTCCATGTAGTCTAAAGCTCCAAGCATTGTCCGCAGCCGGTGGGTTGCCGATGCCAATTCCGTGCACGCCTCGAACCAGGTCATTTGCGCAATCTCAATCGCGGAACTCACTCATTCTGATTGCCAATGTTGATATGTTCAAATACGTATGATACAAGCTTTATGTACGCAGAGAGATTAAACATGGAAGTCGTTGGTATCTCTAGGTACATCGCAAGCCGTTATTCTACTGCTGAGGCACCACAGTATCGCGGCACAATGCATGCCTCACTCCTCCCTCCCTCCTCCATCCCGTGAACTTCTAGTGACCAGTCAGTCAGTAGTGAAGTTCTTTCCGTCTAGGAACTCGATCACGCCCTCGTTCCTCGTTCGTTGTTCGTCGTTCGTCGTCAGTTGGTCGAAAACAGGTTCAAACTTCACCACCTCGTCCTTCCAGTCCTTGATACCAGCCGAGGGACGAGTCGGCGGTGGGGATGTTGTAGGTAGAGCTCCGCTAGGATTACTACCTATGGCTACTATATCGCTCTCCATGTACTCTGCCAGTGGGCCCACTTCGATCGCGGAGCCACTACGGTAATTGTAGTTGCCAATGTTGATGTGAAAGCCAGAACGCCAGCACCAATTTCTGGGCTTGGGTGTAGGAAGGAGTCAGAGTTAGGCTTGCCGGGATGTAGTGTTAAGATGACGATAGCACCGGAGGACGTAGGTACTCGTAGTAGAGGAGTACGTGCTGTGTAGTCGAACTATGAATACAGGATATGGACTTCCCGGTTCTGCAGCACTCGCTGTGTACGGAGGCAAGTCTTCTGGTCTGACCGACCATTACCACCGAGCGGGATATCGTAGTTGCAGACCATCGAGACGGCAGCGACGGTAGTTGCGACGTCGGTACCTCTCGCGAGGACGTTAGGTTGTTGGTAGTGATCAGCCCCTCCTCCCTTTGCGCGTCCGCTCGCAAAGCAAAGGTAAAGTCGTCCATGATGCGGTCTCGCTCGACCGTGTTTGTGCGTCGAGGTTGCCATGGAGCGCGGCAACGGCCTCCATGAGACGCAAGTTATTGACGCTGGAGCTCGGCCCTTGAGGAAGACGACGGACGGACGAGTCGGCAGTGGGGATGTTGTACTTAGGTAGAGCTCCACCCTGATCCGGTACTCATCATCGTCGCTTTCACAATCTGTGTATATACCTAGGTAGAGCTGCTTGATCCCATCGACTGTGATATCCTCGTGCTTGAGCGTGCGTGATCTGGTTCGCGCTGGGTGCGAACACATCGGATTGGCGTATTGATAGGCTGCCTGCCTGCGGAAACGGCGCTGATAAGAGCGCAATCTGGCAGGATTGGGAAACTTGGGGAACTTGTTGCTTGATACGGATGTACTGAGCGCCGAGACACTGGCGATCCAGCGGATAGGTAGGTACATAGCTGGCTTGGAGCGACCGCCGGCATGATTGTGAGCCGTAGAAACATAGGTTCATGGAGCCACCGGCCCACCGCAGCACCAGGGCTACGCAGGTTTTCGTGAAGGGGTAGGTCGTGTCATAGAGCTGGATGACCATACCCACTGAAGGAATACGGGATAAAAGAATCGATCGGCGGAGCATCACTGGGTATGTGGGCAGATAACAAACCGGCATCCTTCATCCAGACCTGGAAGTCCGACGGACTTCGTGGCATAGCAAGTCGGCGTCTTGGTAGAGTCGTCTTTCAAAATACCCGGCGCATCGATAGCTGGGTCATCTTTGAGTTGTGGTTCTATCCATCGAGAATCCAATTCCATCCTTCGTGATAGGTATCTACACTCTGGCGGTGGCTACATCCACACCCTTTTGTGGTGGTTGATACTCTGCAAGTCAGGGATGTATACTTCGCCTGAAGGAAGCTGATCGAGCGTGATTGTGGCTTTGTTGAGCTCCTCTATGTGCTGGAAAGCATCGGTGAGGACGAGCTGATGAGGGCGTTCTCGGTAGGGGAGGGGAAGATGGTTGGGAGACGAGGGATACAGGGGATGTAGAACAGGATTGTGAGATCGAAGTTGGGATTGCCTTTTGGCATTGTACTCCAAATGAAGTGGCAAGAGTAGGCGGGAGTAGCCTTGGTGAGCTGTGATGTGTAGAGAAGGAGACGAGGACGGGCTGAAAGAAGGGTTTTATATGGTGGGTGAGGTTTGCAACGGAATGATCTAGATGTTACCACTATCACTCGGCACTTGGTGCTAGTGGGCCGAGGAAATGGATTATTGTCGGTCAGGGGTCCTGCTCAAGAATCCATTCATCCAGGCCAAACCCCAAACGACGCCGGTAGGTTCGAGCAAACCAGTCATCACAGAACACCCGCCCTCCTCATGACCCCCTCGAACTCGTCACTGCCCACCACTACTATTAGCCTCGCCTCCCCCACCCCCCCTTGGAGAAGGAGAACTCACATAGTAACCCCTCTCCCGCTCTCCCCCTTCGTAGCTTCAGCGATCATATCCCTCAACTGCTGCTCACTGACCTCCTCCTTCAGTTCGGCAGCTATGCGCTTCAGATCATGCATCGTAATCCTGTTCCCCGTAGTAAACAGTCTGAATGCCTCATCCACCTCCTCACTATCGTCGTGCGAGGATGTGGAGCGAAGCTTTAGTGCCGCAACTTCTAGAAACTGCTCGTACGCCACTGTGCCCTCGTCCTCGTCGACGATGGCCTCCAGGATCTCGGAGAGCTCTGTGGCGGAGGGTTCGAGGCCCAGTGCTCTGTATTCCTCGCACCGTTACCAATAGTGTCCCCAGTGAAGTAGAGTATGCGGTAGTTACATCAGAGCATTCCGAACATCGGAGCTATTCATCGCGTCGCCGGTCGAGAAGAGGGACCATGCCTCGGACACCTCGCGCTCTTCGGCGGCGCTGAGGGAGAGCGATTTTGCGAGCGCTGAGGGCTTGCCGGCACTTTTGTTCTGCGCTTGGACTTTTTGTTTCGAGGGGGCGGCGCGCTTCTTGGGAGGCTGATGGGTGTTAGCTAACTACGCAACGGTGCCGGAGAGGTTGAGTGCACCATTTTACTGGCGCTGGTGAAGTCGTGTGTCTAGGTGGATGTGAATGGTCGCGGAAGACGTGAAGCTCAGCTATGGCGACTCAAGCGTCATAGGCAAGGATCGTGCTGCGGCCCGCATGCGAGACTAGGCTCGCTTCGATCGGTGGATAAGACTTGGTGATGTCGCTGCGAAGGGATCAATCGTGACTCGCGAGCAGTGATTGTTATTCAAGCCAACAGTTGGAAAGGTTCCAACCTGGCGGTGGTTATTGATTCCGGGTGTGGGGAGTTCCCTCGATGGCACTGGCAACTACATCGATACCGTTCGACCTTGGAGCGTCATCTGCGATGAATTATACACTTCCGCAGCCTCACGTTTCGACTCGAGATGTAACTTTACAACGACAATCTAGGTTGCTGTAGCCCTGAGCCGCGGGGAATGTTGCGCGCGGCTTCACCTTTGCTTCCCGTCGTTCTTCGTGTGTTCTTTGAGTCACACCATGCGTCGCCCCTGCCCCGCGCCAAGCCCTGCCCCTCCATATCGTGTGGTCATTCGATTTCTGACTCCAACATCCGCCGAAGACGAAGACGAAGCCAATTCATTCCGCACCGATCATGTCGACCTCCGAGCCCCCCACCGAGCAGACCGCCGCTCTTAGCGTCGAGGATACACCAGCTGAGGACGTTCCTCTGGGGTGAGCACGATGATGTCCACATCTTGAGTTCGGTGTTCCTGACAGCCAGAACAGTCCCGACGGAAAGCCCCTCACCAAGTCGGCTATCAAGAAACTGCAGAAGGAGAAAGAGAAGGCCGAGAAGGCCGCCGCCCGCAAGGCCAAGGAGGACGCTGAGAAGGCCGCCCGTGACGCAGCGAACGTCGACCATGCCACCGAGTTCTACGGAAAGCAGCCGCTCAACAACTCCGCGACCCGTCCCGGCCACACCTATGCTCAGTTGTCGGCGCTGAGCGCGGCGAATGACGGGGAGGAGGTGATCCTGCGTGCGAGGGTTCAGAACTCGAGAGCCCAGGGCGCAAAGATGGTGTTCTTGGTGCTCCGACAGAGTTTCGAGACTATCCAGGCGCTGCTCCAGGTCGCCGGCGATGGAAGTGTCAGCAAGCAGATGGTCAAATGGGCGGCGGGCATCAACAATGAGTCCATCGTGATGGTCCACGGAACCGTCAAGAAGGTCGACGAGGAGATCAAGTCGGCGAGTGTCTCCGATGCCGAGATCCACATCACCAAGATCTACATTGTCTCCGAGGCGCCTGCACAGCCCGCAATTCTGTTCGAGGACGCCAGTCGCTCTGAGGCGAAAGCCAAGGAGCTTGGGCTTCCCGAGGTGGCTCTGTCGACGAGATTGGACAACCGTGTTATCGACCTGAGGATTCTGTCGAATCAGGCGATCTTCAGATTGTCGTCAGGTGTGGGTCAGCTGTTCCGCGATTATCTCTTCAAGCTAGGATTCGTCGAGTTCCACACGCCGAAGTTGATTGCTGCCGCCAGTGAAGGAGGTGCGAACGTCTTCAAGGTCACATACTTCAACAAGGATGCCTTCCTGGCACAGAGCCCTCAGCTGTACAAGCAGATGCTCGTTGTTGGTGGCTTCGAGCGTGTCATGGAAATTGGACCTGTGTTCCGTGCTGAGAACTCGCAGACTCACCGTCACATGACCGAGGTATTGCCGTCGCTCTGCCCCAGTGTAACTGCAGTCTGACATCGCTAGTTCACCGGTCTCGATATGGAAATGGCCTTCAACGAGCACTACCACGAAGTGATGGAAGTCCTGGCGGACATGCTGGTCAACGTCTTCAAGGGCCTGCGCCAGAACTTTGCGAAGGAGATTTCCATCGTCCGCGATCAGTACCCGATCGAAGAATTTAAGTTCCCTGAGTCCGGCAAGGACGTATTAGTCCTCACCTTCAAGCAGGGAGTAGCAATGCTTCACGAGGCTGGCCACAATGATGTCTCCAACCTGGAGGATCTCTCTACCGAAATGGAGCGTACCCTCGGACGCCTTGTCAGAGCGAAGTACGATACTGATTTCTACGTTCTCGACAAATTCCCATCTGCAGCGAGACCATTCTACACCATGCCCGACCCCGCTGACAACCTATACTCAAACTCTTACGGTACCAACCACTCACGTCTTCCCTCATCCCGCTCCTTAGCTAACGTATTTAGACTTCTTCATGCGTGGCGAAGAGATCCTCTCCGGCGCTCAGCGTGTGCACGACGCCGAGTTCCTCGCCGAGCGAATGAAGGTCTTCGGCGTCGACCCCGACTCTCCCGGTCTGGAGGACTACGTTCAGTCCTTCCGCAACGGAGCACCGCCTCACGCCGGAGGAGGTATCGGTCTTGAGCGTGTCGTTTTCTTGTTCCTCGGTCTTGGAAACATCAGGCGTGCGAGTGCTTTCCCGCGTGATCCGGTTAGGCTGAGGCCGTAGATGGGGTGTAATAGACTGGGAGAATGTTGGGGAGACTTGTTGTAGCTATGAATAAGATCGCACCACCAGCAGTGACAAACACTACGAGTCTGCGAGGACTGCGCCGCACGGGTATCCACCTGCGACGAATTAGACGACTCCAGCGATTCTTGCCTGCCAGCTGCGTTTGCAGTGGCTGGCATGCATCGTCCCGGGACATGCCTTACTGCTGCAGTGCTGCTCCCGGTGACTGTACATAAACCCCATTCACCCCCCACATTCACTCCCATTAATCACACACAGCATCCAGCCATCCAGCCATCCAGCCATCCTCCAGGGCACCCATTAGCTAGACGCACACCCCATCATCATCATCAATACACAAGTAAAGTAAAAGCCCGAAAATGGAATTCCTAGTCCAAGTCTACCCGCTCGACCAGCCCGCCTACCCACCCGCCTACCAGCCCGCCTACCAGCCCGCCTACCCACCGACCATTTACCTGCCCGCACCCCCACCTCCACCACCACCACCCCCTACCCGCACGCGCCCCAAACGCCACCACAAACCCCAGCATATCCTCTTCTGCCCATTCGACGTCGACGACCATAACAGCTGCGCATGCGACTGCGGCTGCGGCCGCTACCGCGACGAGTGTAAGCCTCCGCACCGAAAGCGGGGCAGGGACAGGGAAAGGGGCAGAAGCAAGGAGCGCGGGATGTCAGGGGGTTATCAATGGATCGTCGGCGGCGGATGGGGCGGGTGGGGCGGGAGAGGTGGCGACGAAGGAAGAGGTGCGGACAGGCCGCAGACAATCATGGGCTACTCGGACGAACCCTACGGTCCCTACGTGGATCGCGGCCACCGGGGGGAGCTTGAGGGGTTACGCAGGGAGACGGAGGCGTTGCGCGGGCAGATATATACCCTCACGGGTGGGCCGCAGGATCACGGGTGGGACAGGAATAGAGATAGGGACAGAGATAGAGACAGGGACAGGGACAGAGGCAGGGACAGAGGCACAGTGTACCGTCGTATTGAGCTATAACATATTCAATCAGACCGCCTTCTGCCGTCGCAGCTCAGTACTACTGAGTTTCTCCCCATCGTGCGCAATCAGTAGATCCACGACTGCAACCTCCAGCTCCGGCCAGACCGCCTCAGTGCGTTTGGCGTTGACCGCTGCGCCGCCCGAGGCTGTTTCCTGTGTTACTACCAGTGCTGTGACGGTAGGATCGGTAATCGTGGGCCCAAACGGGTCGGAAATCGACACAATCTCAATGTGCAGGTTCCTCCGCTCCTCCGACGCCCCCGCGCCCTTTCCCTCCTCGCGGAACTCGGGCACCTCCGAAAGTAGCTTTTTCTCGTCCCCGTCACCGCCCTCGCCGCGCCCTGTTCCCTCGGCCGCGCGCGACTCGAACGGCGTGACGTCAACGACACCACGTAAAAACTCTAGCGAGCGCGTCGAGCGCTCCTCCCAGCTCTCCATAAACTCCGCGTGCTTCTTGTTCCGCAGCATGGCGGGGCCGGTAAGACCCACGATCAGCCGCGGGTTCGTAGCGGGAGCGGCGCTGGGCGAGGTGAGGAGGTACGCCGTCATCGTGAGCAGGAGCTTGTGGCCCAGGTGAAGATGATCGAATGTTCCGCCGACTGTGCAGGTACATAGCGGTTAGCCAATCCGCACACCTCGTTGGAAAACGTAGAAGCTACCAGCGACAACCGCGTGCTCCTCGCCCTCGCCCGCCGCGCCCGCCAGCTCCGCATCCACCTCCCCCGCCGGCGCCCGCACCCCCGCGTCAACATAGTACACATGCACGCCCGGGCTCCCCGTGGCGGCCAGGAACGCGCCCTGCAGCTGGTACCCGGCTTCGCCGCGCGGGACCAGGAGGACGTCCCACTCCTGCAGGTCCGCGAGCTGGTCGGTGCTCATCACGGGGCCGAAGGAGGCCTCGGCTTCGTCTTCGGGCGAGAGCAGGACGATCCGCACATCGAATGGGACCGCGGAGGCGGGTCGCGGGGTAAGCCGGTAAACTAGCGAGTATAGCCCGGTTAGGAGCCGCTGCGCCGGGGCGAAGGTCGTGCGTCGTGGGGTCGTGGGGAACGGTGCGGGCACGCCGATGTACAGGAGGGTCGGGAGGGTGAGTGGGCGGGCGAGGGCGGAGGTTAGCGGCGCCGTCCAGAAGGTGAGGGTAGACGCGATGGATGTGTGAGGTGAGGGAGGTAGGAGGAGCGCGGTTGTGAGCGGGCGGGACGACATTTTGATGGTGTCTGGGGAAATGGGAGCTGTGAGGTGCGGGTGCGGATGAGGCAGGGGTAGATGAACTTGGAGCTAGGTACTACAGACGCTGCGTTGATCATAGAATGGCACTCGCAAGTCGGGATCCGGGAGCAAAATAGTAGCATTGAAGCTTCCATTATCGCTGGTAGGCTAGTATCCAGGGCGGATGACGAGGAGCCCGAAGCAAACATGAGCGATATACCCCCATCTGAAGCCTTTATTCCCGAGAATTGGCGATGAGGTAACTTACCAATGGTTTTGCTGGAACTCCACAACACCTGCGGGACTCATTGGACTTCAACCTTCATCATGGGTCGGGTTTGGGGCTGCGCAACATGGAATAGGTAGTGCGCTCGGACTGCTCGTGGCAGAAATAAGGGTGAACGGGCGAAAAAGTAACCAATAGGCTCAAAGTGCACGAATACTAGTAGAGTGATTGATCATGATGGAGTGGGGGCTTGGTCGAGTGGAGATGTCTCTTCAAACTCTCATCCAACCATGTCCATCCTCCATAATGTCCATCATGCTACCCTCTATCCAATACTTGTCACCACTTTATGCTGTCACCGCAATTATGTACCCAGCCACATTTATCAGCTACTTTCCTTCGTCAAGCAACAAAAAAGCCGCCGCGCTATCCGGATACTTTATGTCTGCCACGAGTACAACTACCAGGTACTAATAGCTTCACCACTCTCACTTGCCATTCTTCCACACACGCTCCCTTATGTCCACCCTCAACATAAGTACACACCTCGCTCCTGCGAAATAGCCCTCCCACCCCGCCTTCCACCAAGTATGTCGGCTGGTGCGAAGAGCCATTTCTTCGTTTGCTGTTTTTATTTCCCTTTTCGACCCGAACTACGAACGGCAGTGATCAAATCGCTATTCGCATCACATCGGCAATTCATGCTACCGCTTGCACGGTCAATGTAGACTCATGTTGTGATTGTAGGGAGCTAGCGATCCCCGCAGAGCGAGGGAATGGCCGCTAGAGCGAGCGACATTTGGAGGTACCTAGGCGGTGCGGGAGAATCTTTAAGCGGGCGAGGATAGGGATCGAGGATAGTGAGTGAGAACGGTGGGAGTAAGAGAGGGAGAATAGCGAGCGAGAATGGTGAGAAGGAACGGTGAGCGAGAATGCAGAGGGAGAATAGGGACGAGAATAGTGAATGAGAATAGTGGGTACGAAAAGTGAGCGAGAAGAGCCAGCGAGAAACGCGGGCGAGAATGAAAAGGGAGAATAGCTATCGAGAATGGCGAACGAGGATAGTAAATGAGAATAGTGAGAAAATTGAGCGAGGATAGTGAGAAATAGTAAGAAATGTGAGCGAGGACAATTGTGAGTGAGAATTGTGAGTGAGAATTGTGAGTGAGAGTTGTGAGTGAGAATTGTGAGTGAGCGTAGCGGGCGAGACTAGCGAGCGAGATTAGCAAGTGGGAATAGCCAGCAAGAATGGCGAGAGTGAGAATAGCTATCGAGAAGGGCGAACGAGAACAGTGGGTAAGAAAATCGAGCGAGAATGGAGAGGGAGAATAATGAGTGAGAATAGCCAGCGAGAATGGAGAACAGTGAGTGAGAATAGTGAGTGAGCGTAGCGGGCGAGACTGGCGAGCGAGAATAGTAAGTGAGAATAGCAGGTGAGAATAACGAGCGAGGACATTTGTGAGTGAGAATAGTAAGAAAAGCGAGCGAAGACAACCGTAAGTGAGAATAAGGAGTGAGAATAACCAGCGAGAATAACCAGCGAGAATAGTAAGTAAAAATGGAGAGCGAGAATGAGCGAGAATAGCGAACGAGAATCGTGAATGAAGATGGTGAGTGAGAATGGAGAGCGGAAATGGTGAGTGAGAATAAGGAGCGAGAATGGATAGTGAGAGTGGAGAGGGAGAATAGCGAGGATAATTGTTCTTCACGCAAGACAAACTTCCAGCTTTGTCCAATGTTGCTCTTAGAAGAATATGCTGTGGGTCTGCATTGGGTCGATAATGTCCTCCAGGAAAATCGTTTGGCGGCGGATCTTTGAAGAACAGAAAGGAAAGTTTGACGCCAAAGACAAAGACGATTGTCTTCCGCTACGCTCTTCTAATGGAGACATTCAAAATTGGATGCAGTTATCCGACCATTGGCAGTCACAATGAAGCATTGAAACTTGTTGAACGGTGGGGGTTATCCTCCGATTGGTGGTGTGGGAGGAAGGGGGGGGGAGAAAGAGAGGAAGAGAGAAGGGACAAGAAGCCTTACCGGGAGAAAACCTACATGGTGCTTGGAACTGAATCGCCGTTGAGAGTCGTTATTGAGGCTTGTCGCTGGCGTCAAGTCATGTGACGTCACTCGCCTATCGAGTGGTAATATATGAAGTGCCGCAATGACATCTACCTAACAACGAGTAGTTACAACAGTTTGGATTCCGTACGCAGGCTCCAGATGTACGGAGAAATCAAAAGTTCCATTTCTACAGGAACGCCTGTTGCGTATCGCTGCCTCGAGCCCCAGCCGGCAAGTTCATAGTTCACTGTAAGACCAGCACTAGGCAATTCAAGACAACAGCCAACTCTTAGAATGCCATCGGATTCAGAGGTCATCCGCGTTTCTCTCCTCTACTGGTGTACGTATGTTACATGTATACCCGCTTAGTCAACGTGGCTGTAGCCGTGGTCGTGGTCGTGTAATATGTTTCTCTCTTGGTTTCTTTCCCCCGCTGTCCAAGCTGGCAGCGAGGGCTAAGACACAGAGGCGTTGCGCTAGATATTTTCGGAAGGTCTATAAACAAGGTTGAATAGAACAGTCCACCGTCGAAAGCATACCGGTGAAACAAAAACACACCTAGACAGCCTCAGTCCTACCAGGTATGCAGGGCTCGTGATGTTAGCAGTGTGAGTGACAGCGAGCCACTCCCATTCAACTCCCATTCAACAGTGGCAGCCACACTACCAGTCCGCCACAAGCGTGATATTGGCAGTATTAGTGACAGCAAGATAATCCCATTCAACGGCGGCAGACACATTATTTGTTTGTTTAATCATCATTGCATTCTCCTTAGTAGATCATGTTAGATTACATATCCGTTTCCACCCATCTGTCACCGATCGCTAGCCTCGAGCTCGAGCTCAATACCGGTTCCCTATTGCTCTCCGCCCAGCCCTCGTCGCCAAACAAACAACAAATTTGAAATGACGACATCCGCGTCCGTCTTGTCATCTTTCTCTTCGGGGCAACGGGTGATATCCACATACCAGTTTGGGCAGCGGAGACACGGGCTCGGTCGGTTCTGTCTCGCCGGAGCACAATCGCAGTCGGTTAGGACTCGGGATCCGATCTTGCAGCGAGTACCGGTACCCACCCTTTCTCGGTCGATCGAGTTCCTTGCCGACGTCGGCGATAATACAACACAACACAGCAGTGGGTGAGTGGCGATTTGAAATTTCTACTCGCATAGCGGCGCCGGAACTTGGAAGCTGTTCGCCACGGCTAGGCATCGCCCTGTCGACGTATCTAGGTACTACTAGTATACATACGGAAACTCTGAGACGGAAACTCTGAGACGGAAACTCTGAGATGGAAACTGAGACGGACCCATCACCCATGGCGGGTAGTTCAGGATGGCGAATGACAATGCGTGATTCGGAACCTACCTGTAATGGTTCCGAACTCGCCGTGTCGGCCAAGCAAGAGTTAAAACAGCCCTATCCATGTCCATGTGCATATATACATGCATAGATAACTGCACCAGACCGGCTCGTTCCGTAGAAACACAACTTTACCGACACGGTCGGTTCGGCGAGCCTTGTTCGGTTCGTGCTGTACATAAACATCGGTCACGGCGCGACGGGGCTGGACGGGACTGGACGGGACTGGACGGGACTGGACTGGACGGGACATCGCTTGCTTCCTGCTTCCTGTCAGCTGCGAACGTTACGGGAGGACTCGCCGATCGGAACATCGACATCGACAACGACAGCGAGAGACACCGCCGACTCGAGAAAGTGCTTCTACGGCCGCGTGGGTTGTCAGCCCCTCGCTACGGCACCCTGCTGCACCAATCCGCGGTGATGACAGATCAGACAGATCAGACAGACAAGGCTCCCCGAGCCGAATCACGCGGTACTATAAGGCTGATGCACGATCCGATCCGACTAGAGACCGGGGGTGGCACACGGGCAGTTTTTTCTTTCTTTATTTTTTCTATTATTTACGGTGTCCTCATTGCTGAGGACTCGGGAGAGAACATCTTTCGGATAGGCGTGCCTCTTTCTGTTTCTCCCGCGATCAACTCTTCTATGCACTCTACAAACTCTAGATAAAGTAGGCAATCGAATCGGCCGGGGAAGAGAGTTGCCAGGGGAACGGAAGCTGCAGCTCCCTCTTCTTCTCGGGTTCCTTCTTCTTTCCTTCCTTCCTTCCTCGATCTTGCGTTTCGAATCGGTCAATCAGAGAGGGAGGAGGAATGCCAGCGAGCTCGTTGGCAAGTCGCATGTGCAGGCCAGAGATGGACACTGGACATTGGACATTGGCCAGGCCGGTTCGAATCGCGAACGGAAATCCTCTGCGTCCCGACCGCATCGGTGGGCGTTGGAAATATCCTGGCAGCGGTTTTCCTTTTTTTTTTTTCGGGTTTTCTTTGCGCAATGAGCAATGAGCATTCGAAGCAATGAGCATTCGAAACAACGTGAATCCATCGGAGAAGAGATAAACACACATTCCGTCCGAGTTCTCATGTGTACCGTATGTAACTCCACTCTCCAGAGGGCCATACTAGCAGTAGCTATGTAGAACCATTCGCGGAGAGATGCTGCCATTCACGACTGCAGAGCAGAGGACGGAATGTATGTAGACTACTTCCTACCAATGATCCAGTTGCATGGCCAGTCCCGAACGAAATCGTCCTATGTATTCCATCCCCCCGATCAAGCCTTCTAGAACTGTGGCTTGCAGTTGTAGGTGAGTTCCGACGACAACTGCTACGACGACGCCGACGCCGAAAGCTTCTTCCGCCTCGAGCTCGAAGCGCCTAGTAACTAGAGTATATACCATCGCCAGCCAGATCCGACACATCCCATCCACTGCATCCGCAACACACCACATCCACCACATTCATCACACACACCACAAACCACCACACCCACCCACTCACCCACACACATATGCTGAAGAATCCTCGTTCGTTCAATCCGTCTGGGCTTGCTGTACTTACTTTTAGAGGCAGACACTGATCATGTATGTAGGTACACATCACCGGGGGGATGGAGGCACGTCCAGTCGTATGTATGTGCGCTTCCGAAGTCCACGCATGCGCAAATCGCCCGGCGACACTCCCCCCTCCCTGGCCTGGAGCTCCCCTGTGCATCCGTCTGGCGCCCTCCCCACACACACACCACAGATTGGTACCTACATACATACATTCCATTCATCATCCACATACCGATATGTATGATATGTATGCCCATAATCAATCAATGCAATGACGAACTCACCCACAAACCAACTAACTAACGCTGCAACCAAGGGCCCGTCACCCAAATCGATAGAGTATGAAGATAATGCAGACGTTCCTGTGAATCGGTGGTACTGTGGGGTATCGGTCCCTCGGAGGCTTTCCTCCTCGTGGCGTGCAAAAGGCCGTGCGGAATGACGTTCTGTCCGTCGAAGGGAGCTACTAGATACCTATCCCTCTGCTGCGCGGGCAATCAATCGATATCGGTATGTGTCTATCGCGAGGAGAAAGAAAATTGACAGCTTCTGTCTCCCTCTCGTCTCGTCGAACCGACGAACTGACTTCGGGACTCGGGAAGATGTGGACACCTACATACTTCCTACGCAAACGACGACGATGGCCGCCTCCACCACCACCACCTCCAACAACAACAACAATCCATGCGCTGCAGGATGCAAGCCGAGGGCTTTTTTTCTTCCTTCCCCCTCTCTCTCTCCATACCTACGATACCATACGACGGAGTTTCTGGCCGACGGACCACCCCATGTTGCCGCGGTTTGTACATACCGTACATACCTACTCGTACATACATACTCGTACACAGCATGTAACTTTCTCCTGCTGTAACCTTTTACTGCTGTGACTACTAACTACTAGGTGGGTAACTGTGTCTGTGTGCGTGCCACGAGGGCGGCCAGAAATATCGTACATATGGCATAGGTACATGCCCACCTTGGTATGTACGCTCCCACACACCGCCGACGACGGGACTTTGCATTCCGGCTCCCCCATCCCGTCCGTCACCCGTCCGTCCGTGTTGGTTCGATATGTGCTCAGTAGGTACATACCCAGGAGGAGGATGTTGCGCGCCGCGGCGGGCGGGCGTTGGTAATGCGAGATCTCGCACATACTGTACATGTAACAGAGGTATGTACCTCCCCACCACTACTACATACCGCCACCCGTCGCATCGGACATGCGCACACACCCGTCGAACTACCGGTCGAATCATGGACGCCGTAGTGAGCACATAGTCGGTACGGTGGAGCTATAGGTAGATGGACCAGAGACAGACCAGAGACAGACCAGAGACCAGACACCAGAGACATCAGGGCCACAGGAAGTTCATCTGTCTCTCGCTCTCCCTCTCAAGCTATGGACGTTTGCTCTGCCGGCTGGCTGGTCGGAACTGCCGTGTCCGTGTGTATGATCTCGACTTCGAGCTCGAGCTTGACTGGGTGTGGCAGAGGTGTGGCCGAGGTGTGGCATTCAAACACACGGTTACAGACTCACAGGGGTGAATGAATGAATGATTGATTGGCGGGGTAGAAGTCGAAGTCGAAGTCGAGTATTTCACGACCATGGCCACGTCTATTGGATTGACGTTGAGTAGAATAATAGTATAGTATAATACGGTAGTTACCCAATATGTACCTTAATAAACACACCCACCCACCCATTCATCCATCCACACATCCATCCACACATCCACAAATCCACAAATCCACACATCCACACATCCACACATCCACACATCCACTCACTCACTCATCCATGGTGATCCATCCCGACTCCATCCCGACTCCATCCCGAGCCCTACGTTTGTATCACGTTCGTATAACGTTTGTATCACGTCCGGCGCCGCGCTATTGGTTGCGCACCCCGCCCTACTACCGTACATACCACATAGTCTGTAGGAGGTATGTATAGAGTAGTCTATATGTAGGTATTGGAATTTGGGCCCATCTAAAAGATCAAACAACCATTTGCCCTCTCCGCTCTCCTCTGCTCACCTCTACTCTACTGTACTCTACTCTACAGATGAGAAACTAGTCCGTGTGGAGAAAGTTGAAACACACCGTCCGTCGAGCAACCATAGTAACGTCAGCTGGACGATCTTTGGTTCTTGGTTCTTGGTTCTTGGTTCTTGGTTCTTGGTGCTTCTCCATCGACCACCCCAGAACGGCAAACCAGGCACGAGAGGACCGTATTCCAGGCCACCCAGACAACACAGGCAACCCAGGTACTCGACTCTCGACTCGAGACAGGAGTGGAGGAAGTAGGGAGGGAGGGATAGGCCAGGCAGCACGATCCGGCCGGCAGGATCTACAACCCGCAATACGCAATACCGCACGCAACACGCGGCAGCGGGGCGCGCGCACCGTAGTTACATACCCCGCAAAACAAATCGCACCCGCACCCGCACCCGCACTCGCACCCGCACTCGCACCCGGGGGGTGCGTGCATGCGACACGACACGACACGACGCCACGATACGATACATATGAGACGACATGGCACGGCACGAGACGAGACGGCAGGGCACGATGGTTATGGCGCGATACCTGGGTAGAGTACGGTAAGACGCGACACGAAAAACACCAGAAAACGAGAAACACTTGGAATAGTTACTGTGTTGAGTATTATTATCAAACGCTAAAGTGTGGGCGGGTGGGCGGGCGAGCGTAAGTAGGCGGGCGTAGGTGGACGAGCACTCGGCTGTCACTCGCCAGCTGTTGGCCGCCACGGGTGGGTGCTGCTTGCAATAGTACTAGCGGATGAGAGCCTCAAGATGTCTCTTCGAAGTTGAATAGAACCTCAACTTCTTCAAATCCATCATCCTTCATGTTCGCCGTCTGCCTTCTACCTACATAGGGCTACGTCACCTAGCAGGCAGGCTCCAAGTACTTTAAATTCTCAGTTACCCATTCCACTATACGCCGACACGGCTAACGACACACGATCCAGACCTTAGAACCCCCAAGGCTCGCTGTGGAGTACCTCGCTGTGGAGTACCTCGCTGTACTACGCTACTGTTCTACACACACCACGCCACGCACGCCACGCACACGCCACATTTTGCTTTGCTTTGCGTTGGCGGGAGCTCGGGTGCGACCGACAAAAAGCAAAGCAGAAAGCAAAGGTTTTTTTGAAAAAGAAAAGAAAAAGTGAGGGATTATTTTTTCTTTTCTTTGACTTACGGACATGAGCCTCTAAGGCGAGGGTAATCGTGAAGGGTATTGGTATGCGGTAGGCGGTAACTACTTCCTATGTGGAAAGAAGTATGCAGAGTAGGCAGGCGGGCTGGAGATGACAGCTCATCACTTCAGGATTCAGGGCCCAGGAGTACTCCGGGCTCTGAAGTTCGTAAGGCGGGAATGTCACGCGGTCTGGATGCGGCGCTGGTTGTTGCAGTGAGGGGAGTGAGAGTACGTATTCACTATTTAATTTCTTTCTTGAGGTGCTGGTGAAGACACGATGCCTTCTTCTTAAGGTAGAGTAGATTCGTCACAATAGGCGCAGTAGACACGATAGATGCAGTAGCCATAGGTAATAGGTAGAGTAGATAGAGTAGACATTATGGTATCGCTGCTGTCGATTACAATAGTGAAGTAGTAGAGAGCCAAACTAAATAACGGGTATGAGAAAGTGAGACGCAAAAAAGGGAAAGGTATAAACAAAAGCCGCTCGCAGTAACCAAATAAGACAAAAAAAAAGACAGAACACCGTCCCAGTTATCCAGTTGTTTCCCCAAAAAATCCAAAAAACCAAGACCGAAAACCAGAGACCAAAACAGAAACATAAATCAACGCTGAGCGCGAGAAAAAGCATGCTGCAGAACGGAAGGAAGCAAAAACAGGCAGAAAACAAACAGAAAACAAGAACAAAAAACAGTTGCTGAAGAAGACAGAACCCCGCCGCCGTACCATGTGCCCATTCCTCCACCCCGTACCCTTTCCGTGACCGTGATATCTTCCTTTCCTTTCCCTTCCTTTCCCTATTACCTCCCATGGGACAAACCAGTTGCCCTAGAGTAAATCAGTCCATACCACCATTAACCCCCTTTTTCCTCCTTTTTTCCTCCCTATTCCGGTCCAATCCCCCAATCCCCCAATCCCCCCCAATATCCCAATATCCCAATCCCCCCCTCCCAACCCAGACAAAATAAAATTCGTGTATATCGTATCTTTTCGTGTATCGATCCTACGACCTCCGTGGCCGGCGTTCATCGCTTCCGTACGAAACCAGCCCCGCAGCTTCGTATCCGTTTCCGCGCCTGGCATGGTGGCCATGCTGATGGTGCTGAGCGTGCTGATCGCCGCTCTCGTAGTCGTAGTCGAAGTCCCTCGCTGCAGACCTCGGCATGGTCTCGGTGGAGTAGGAGCGAATGGGGGCGGCGGGCCTTGCATGCGTGGGCCCAATCTTCACCTCGATGGTGTTGTGGCGGGTGAGCTGTGGCCGCGGCGCGGAGGGCGCGGCAGTGTAGTGTGCAGCCGACGACCGGTGGTGCGAGTGGTGCGGTCTGTCGTCGATGAGCCGCGAAGTGCTGGCGGCGGCGGCGTGCGGGTGGCGGATGTGCGTGTGCTCCTCTGAGCGGCGGCGGCGCGTGGGCGCGGGCCGGTGAGTGTTGCCTAGCGGCGCGGGGGCGGGCTGCCGTCGCTTCGGTGGCGAGGAGTAGTCCGTTACGTCGGTGCCGCTCGACTCGTAGCTGCTGCTGCTGGCATCGCTCATGCTGTCGTCGTCGAGCCAGCCGCGGCGCTCGCGGTAGGGCGTGGTCACCGGCGAGTGGTCGTGCTGCGCGTGCATGAACTGCCGGACGTCGATGTCCGATGTTCGGGCGTAGCTGCGGTGCGGGCTGGCGGCCCGTCGGGCTGTGGTCAGGCTGATGGGCCCCGGGATCGGCCGCGTGTATTTCTTCGCTGTTTGCTGGGTGGCCGAGGCCGTCTGCGCCTGCGTGGACGGGCCTTGGGTGATCTGGCGGACCACGGGCGCGGATTGGGTTTGGTGGATGGTAGGACGCTGGGCCTGCTGGTGCTGGTGCTGCGGCTGGTGCAGGACGACCTGAGGGCGCTGCTGCTGTTGCTGCTGGATCTGTTGCTGCTGCTGCTGGTGGAGCTGCTGCTGCTGCTGGACCTGTTGACCGTACTGTGGTTGCTGTGTAGGGTGGGCTGTCTGCTGGGAGGTGCCATACTGGTATGTCGGTGCCGAGTGGCCGCCGTGGGAGTTGGCCGGCTGGATGGTTGCGCTCTGGCCGTATTGAGTGATCACATTCTGTTGCTGCGGCGCAGGGAGAGACAACGGCTGCTGGGGCGGTGCCAGCGGGGCAAGCATCGGGGGAGCCGGTGCCTGGATCTGCTGTAGGGGAGCGGACTCGATGATCTGGAGGGGCTCGTGGTGGACGGTGACCTGTGGCTGAAACCGAACCTGACCGGCCTGCGGCTGCGACTCGGTCTTTCTCGCGGTTCTCTGGAAGATGGCCCAGAACGTGTGCGGCGTCGCCTTGGGCTTGTCCCTGACCTCGCCCAGAGCCTCGAGCGTCCACATCCAGTGCGATGGGTCGGCCTCGCGGTTGTTGAGCTTGTCCTCGTACTTGCGCACATGTCGCTGCCGATACACTCCCATGCCGGTCAAGCACCGGATCAGGTCGTTCCCTGGTGCATCGTGGCATCGGATCTTGCGCTCCAACTCGTCTGGGCTCAGGGCGATGGTGATGTGCTCGCAATGCTCCCACTGCTGGCCTGGCTGGTTCAGATGTCGCAGGTTCTTGAAGTTCACGAACTGTCGGGCCGGTGCCGCCGTCTCCTCCTGAATGATGTGTCTCGGGCTGGTGGCGTGGACGATCCGCGTCTGTACCAGTGGCTGCTGCTGCTGTACCATCTGCTGTTGATATAGAGGCTGGGCTTGCTGGATAATGACATGCTGCTGTGGCTGTCCTCCCTGCCGTTGGACCTGAACCATTTGTGTCTGCTGAGTCTGAGCGTATGGTGCATCGACGTGGTACTGAGTCGTGTACTGTCCGGCGGCGGAGGCGGGGTTGTATGGGGTCATCATGGCGGCCATGTTTGGCACTTTGCTTGATGTGAAAAGCCTTCGAAGGCGAGTGTATGAGGGGGGGAAGGTTTATATGCTCGGGTTGTTTCTTGGAGCTCTGGCTTGAAGGTCTCAAGACGGGATGTGTATTATATATATGTGGTATGGGTAGCTTGGGAAGTCGTAGATCGTGATATGTAGTTGAAGGAACTTGTTCGTCTCGGTGGTGGATGGGGGATGATGATCTGCGGGAGGGGGAAGCTTGTTGGATATGGAAACTATCGGATTACGAGGGGGACTGATCGGGTTCTTTATAGTCAAGGTCCTTTCTTGAAGCCGGATAGCGGGCTACTCGACCGAACGACATGTCAGTGCGCTTTGGCATCAGCATGATGGCAAGACGCTCCGATATTGGCGTCCGCGGCCGCCGCCTCCTGCGGGAATCCAGCCAGCAGAACGCATGGAGGTCCGGAATAGTCCAACCAGCGTCGTTCGCCTTGGGATTCGGCATCGAGTATAGGTAAGGTATGTACATAGGTAGGGCCCTGGGGGGTTTGCATGAGTGCACAGTCCGGGCGTGCGTAGCAGGAAGTTGGGGTGTGTAGAGCCACAAGTAGGGATGGGACCATCGCCAATGGGATCCGCAGGAGCTGCAGTATTTTCAGCACACAGCAGCAAGTCGGAGCTGGCGTCAAGGCACGTCCTCACAAACCAAGTAGCTTCACCTCAGTCGCCCATCCCATCCGACAGCTCGGTACGCTAAGATGGTATTTTCTTTCCTTTCTTTTTTCCCTTTTTCTTTTTTTCTTTTTCCTTTCTTTTTTCGAACGGCGCCGGCGCATCTCTGGGTGAGATATGCGCTCAAAACGAGGTGGGCCCCTAGTCCACCTACTTGTCAATTCCGCGTCCGCAGACACCGACACCATCTGACCCGGGGGCGGGACACACTCCCATCGGCGGTGCCTGGCTGCTACTGCTGCTGTTCCTGCCGTGAAACCAAACAACGTGCAGTAGGTTCGAAGAGCAGCAGGGAGTTTTTCGTCTAACATACGGTTATTGGATGCCCCAAAACGTGAGAAGGTGAAGAACGAACTCTGCAAAGCTGCAACGACACCCGAACTCTCCAGCAACCACCTCTCCCGGTATATCCGTCCATTTCAAACCAACGAACGAACAACGACGTGCCCACCGACACATACCGCACCGGTGGCGGGGAGGGGGTGCGGGCAACCTTGTGCGGGTCGTTGCAATTCCTAGTGGCCAGTCAGTCAGCCATCCAGCCATCCAGCGGCCAGCCAGCCATCCAGCCATAACGAAATCACAGGAGAAAATAAAAAAGAAAAAGAAAAGAAAAGGATCACAAACCAACAGGCAAGAAAAAAATATTTTTTAAAAAGGGAATCCAGACAGCCATGTCGACATCAAACGACGCTGCACAGTGCACAAGCTCGGAAGTCCAGTTCGATTTACGAGTTACAGCGGCGTTCCCCGGACGGAGTGGGCGAGTGGACGTGCTTGATTGATCGATGGATGGATTGATTGATTGCCATTATCGATACATATCTCGATCAAGATAGCTACCCTACCCTACCAACCAGGTACCTACCTGGTTACCCCGTACCGTACCGTACCATTCCGCATCAGCACGATAGTACGCTAGACTCTGGAATAGTTATGTACCTCCCTCCTCGCAACTGCTGTCTCTCCCGCCACGCTGCGTGCGGCGGCTTGAATGGATCGCTCAGGCGATAGGTGGAAGGGCAGGGCAGGGCACGTCTGCTGATCGGGCCATGTATGTAAGTAAGAAGTACCAGTGCTCCATAGTAGAGTATGGAGAGTACATGCCCCCAGGGGCGAGGCGGGGCGGGGGCATTGTGCCAGTGCCAGTGCCAGAGCCTGTGCGTGTGAACGACTTTCCTGAACCCCTTCGCAACGGTTATGCTATGCTATGCAATGCAAGCTGCAAACGATTTGTCGGATTCGCTGGCAAAGACGATCTTTTAAGCCTCATGTAGAAAGACACTCAACGGGTCGGGGCCGCGAAAAGGAAAGAAGGCTGTGGGGGAGGGTGGAGCGGAGTGGAGTGGAGTAGTGCAGAAGGATGCTGGTTAGTGGAGTAGTGTAGAGTCTCTACAAGGACACACAGCTCGGCTTGCCTATGTATTACCGATAGGGGACTAAGGCGGAGGGGGCACGGAGGGCAGAGTAGCTAGGCCAGCATAGGATGGGTACCAGGATGGCAACGGCTAGGGGCGCTACTATTAGTAGGTAGCCTGAGGGCCCGCCGCCGCCGACGACGACGGACATCAACGCAACACGGGCGCACAGGTAGGCATGAGAACACGCGTCCGTGGTGAATCAGCCCTCGCGTGAAGGGAGGGGGTTCCGGAGCAAGCTTTGAGAGCAACATGTCGACAAGCCATTGGCCGGTAAATGTGGCTGGGTATGCGGGCGTCTCGACTCGGAAGCCGCTGTGGCAGATGGCTGGTGGGTTTCTTTTTGGTGCTTACCGGAGCCCACCACGGCTAAGTGTGGAATAGGTACTTGGGTAGTGTAGAGCATAGTACAGACATCTCCTGCTTGCAACGACTGGCCGCAACGGGCATGTGTATTCCAATTCAACCAGCTTGATTCCGCTCTGCTCTACTAGCAGCCAGCGTGTACGTGTCGACGGACCACCAGCGCGGAAGGAGGAAGAGGGGGAGCAGGAGGATGGGGAGGAGGAAGGACGCACCGCTGCGCGTTCGTCGACGAGTGCATATAGTAGAGCAAGTATGTATATACCTAGCAGGTGCTCGGCGGGCACCACGTTGTAGATCCCCCAACGATATCGCTTGTACAATCGGGTGAGCGGGGGGGTAGGGGGAGCACGGCGGAGACGGCGGCGGTGGCGGTGCAAGTACATATACGGTATACCTACCCCAGGGAGACACTAGTATTCTACAAGGCTGCTGGGGCGGGCACATGCCACGGAGCCGTAAGACGGGAGCTGGCATACACACAGGCATGAGTAGGGTAACTACAGGCATATTATACAGGCACAGGCCCAGACACAGACACGCAGAGTCCAGACACGCTCGCACAGACACATAGGTACTATACACGCACACACAAGAATGTACAAAGCCTCGTCGAGGGAAACAACAGCCTGGTCTGCCACGGGTTGGAAGCCGAGTCGGCGAAAACGACAGCCTGGTGTTTATGCCACGGGTTGGAAGCCGAGTCGACGAAAACGACAGCCTGGTGTTTATGCCACGGGTTGGAAGCCGAGTCGACGAAAACGACAGCCTGGTGTTTATGCCACGGGTTGGAAGCCGAGTCGACGAAAACGACAGCCTGGTGTTTATGCCACGGGTTGGAAGCCGAGTCGACGAAAACGACAGCCTGGTGTTTATGCCACGGATTGGAAGCCGAGTCGACGAGATTCCCATGTTCGACAGCGTGGAGAGCGAACCTGGCGTTTTGGCGAAGAAGCAAAAAACGGTTTTAGTTTTTTGCGAGATGAGGTGGTGGTGGGAACGGGATGGTCGTGAAGAATACCCCGAAAAGGCAACGAAGGAGAAGGGTTGCCGAGAACATTCAACATCGCCCCATGCATCTTGACGTGCGGCGAAACAACCAACCACAATTTCAAGACCGTGATCGCCCCACACCCGATCTACCCCCCAGCAAATAATCATCGTGATATGATTCGTGTGCTGTCCACCACACACACACGAGAAGAATCAAAACCCAACCCTGAAACTACTAGAGTACCTACTCTACTCTAGGTACTCCACATGCACTGGATCTCCCGAACACCTATTCGACCGCTCGCGATGTGGAGGGCTACAGTGCCTACTCCGGATCACAGATACAGACGCTCTAGAGTACTATGATGGAATACGATATTCTGGAGTGGACTCGCCGTCGTCGATTCCACCCGCAGATAGATAAAAACATCCAGTGAACAGCGAACGACACACAACCCCACCACACCCTCTTCTCGCACCGAAACCCCCCCTCCCACCCCCTCCCACCCCCTCTTCAGCCCACCCGACAACTACCGTCACCACCGTCCAACCCGCGAACATCATCTCTCCATCCTGCGAGTATATACATAATCATATCTATGCGCAGCGCTTTCCGAGGAACACCCTACATACTTCATACATACGGTCAGTTATCACGCAGTTCAGATGGAAATATTTTGTGCTTGCCCCCGCTGGCTCTCCGTCGAACACTCTCCGCCTCGCCTCACTGAATCAGGGACACAGAAAGAAAAAAAACACAACAGCTCGCGATCCGATTTGCTTTCGTGGCTGCGGCTGCGACGGTTCATTCGACGGCGGCACAGGGCCCAGGTTCGAAATGTCCAGTCCACGCGGTGCAAGAAAATGAGAGCGGAGTGGAGAGATCTCGGTTCCACTAGCCCACCCCAACCCCACCCACACCCACACCACACCCACACCCACACCTCACCCGCACCCTCCCTCACTCTCACTCACTCTCACCCTCTCACCCTCTCACCACCCACTCACGCTCGCAGTAGCAGCAGCAGCAGCAGAAGCAATTCTGCTTCTTATTCCGGACGAACCTACTACTACCCGCTTGTGCATAGCTCCTCATCCCAAAGCAGCACACTCGAGTCGACCGATCAGACAACGCACACCCCGTAAAGCAAAACCTTGAGCGTCCAGCCAATGAGAGCGGTGCGTTCTTCGGCTTCAGGTATAAAATACACACACGAAAAATATGTATGTACCTACTCGACCAACTGAGCTATGTATATTCCTGAGGTACGGAGGGGGAGGGGGAGGGGGACCGAATGATCCGTCCGCGGGAAATGGCCCATGGGCTTTCCCGATATCGCACCACGATGGAGAACCGAGAGAACTTCGAGGACCTCGCCGTGCCCTGGAGTCTTGAGACAGGCGGGGTAGGCATGTGCTTCTACAGTAGTGCGGCCAGCAGGAGCCACCTACTAGTTAGTACTATGATAGTTCGATCATGAGATGTGGTAGCGAAAGATAGATAGATGTTTTTTCTCTTTCATTCCTTCCCCCCTATGGGCGAGGACGCGGAGGAGGAAGAGGAGTCGTAGATCTCGCGGCGACCAAGAATCAAGATCAAGATCCGGCCCTCCCCTCCGTGCCGCGGCATCCAGGCTCCAGCTGGCCACGGCCGGTCGACCGTCGACGATTGGCCATCCCGTCGACGACGGAAACCGAAGCTTGGCGATCTGCGAGACGCCCGTTCCATCCAAGAGGTCGACCCAAACCGCAACTTCTCCCGAGAGGGAACGGCAACGGAAGACAGCGGCAAGGAGCCGGTGATCGGCTGTAAGAAAGTGTCGCTTGCAAGTTGCAGTGATACCGCACAGCTGCGATTCGAATCGTATTGCTTCCGCAGTGACCACTGACGGATGCACTTTCAGTCCTGTGAATGGGGGGAGTCGACTACTTGTTATTCTGCTAGTTACTCTGTACTAGAGTACGGTATCCTCCATATTACATGTCTGCTTGAGCTTGAGCGCAAGGTAGAGTACTTGCCAGCCCAAGGTAATATGGCCCGAATGCTAGGTACCAGTACTAGCAGGTACTTCCTCAGGAGGATAACCAAGTAACCACTCTACTTCCTCACCAGAATTAGGCGTGTATAGTATCTTTTGGCCTGTTTAGTCCGGAAGGAAACCTACAGCAGGCGGTCAGGCCGCTTCCCTTTCCGGCTCCTTCATGTGAGCGGCTCTCGATCAGGAGGATCGCACAAGTGGCTGCGAACATAGGATGTAGCTGATGTGAGAGATTTTTTTTTTCAAAAATACATCCGTCAATTCCCCCCCCCCCCCCCCCCCCCCCCCCCCCGGAGAGAGAGAGACTCGTCATGCGGAGATCTTCGTGAATGTCGCCACTGCCTTCGACATTCTGTTCAAGCGGGCAGGTACATACAGAATCCCTGGATCAAAGAATCTGCTTGTATGCATACCGTAGTATGTATGAACTTCTGTACTTACTTGAATCATGCCGCCTGCATCACCGCCTGCATCACCGCCTGCATCACCGCCTATGTATGTACATACCTGCGCCGTCCCCCGTCCCCGCCGTCCCCCGCCACCCCCCGCCTCGAAATCCGGCGCGGCTACATACAAAGTATGTCTGATGCATACCACTCGGGCACACGCTACGACCGGAAACGGGCTTTTCCATGGCGGTTCTCGCGAATACCCACATTACATTGCACCGCACTGCACTGCACTGCACTGCATAGGTACGTGCATGTGCTGTGACCTGTCTCCGAGGCCGATCCCCTCGCACCGTTGGAGATGGGGATGGGCGAGGGGGATGGGGGATGGCGAGGGGATGGCGAGCGTGAGGGGGACTTGTGGATATGTATCATCGTCGACGACGACCGACGACGGAACTGTTGCCGCTCCACCGCCCACAGCGCTAATTATACCGGTACCGTCACCGCCACCTTCCGCTGTTTTCTTTCCAGGTTGAATGACTACTGCTGCAGCAGGAGCATCGAGAAGGGCCATATGTAATCCATTCCGTCCCACGCTGCCGTCTTCTCCGAAAGCTTCTCCACGGCATCGTACCTATCGGCACCGGAAACCCGAGCACGTTGATTTGGATTTGATCGGGTTCGGAATGACGGGATGACGGAATGACGGAATGACGGGGCCATGCAGCAGTGTGCCGTTCCCGACACTGTCCATTGTCCAACGATACGTAGATGGGCGGTATTTGAGTTTATTCTATCTGGAAGGACCAGAAAATTCAAGAGATTGGAGACGTTGGACGTGCTGCTGCTGCTGATGCTGCTGCTACTGCTCCACGTTATCTGAAGTTTGAGGACAGCATTGCATCGCTATCACAGACATACAGGCAGACAGGCACGCACGCACGCACGCAGTACGCAAGCCCCGGTGATGACTACGGTACGCCGGGCTACTGCACCATGTATATGCACCCTCACGAAGAAGCTAAATGGATCTTGGGAGGGAGGTCATATTATGCAGTCGTCTATCATCTACATGATGTGCACAAGTCACCCAAACCCCTCTCTCGCCATCGACTTGCTTTTGCCTCTTCTTCTTGCATACCTTTTGCGTGATGCTCCCCAGCTGATGATGGACACCGCGCTCTAGCTTTAGCTCTGGCTCTGCCCTACTATGTAGGTAGCAGTGATCGTATGTAGGAGCTGCAACATTATATCTTTCCGGTGGCGACGGTGGAAGTCGTGCTACTACACCTACATACACACGTCGAACAACTCACAGGTCTCCCCTGCCCGAATCATGCTAACCACCACAACCCCCTCCCCCTCCCCCTCCCCCTCCCCCTCCCCCTCATCGCCGCCACCCCTTCCTTCCTTCCCTCCTCCCTCCCTTCCTTCCGTCCCAATCGTAGGGACGGACAGCAGGCCTGCAAAGATCCGGTTTTCCGGGCTGCCCTTTTCTTGTCTTGTCTTGACTTTGAGAACTGACGTGTGCATACCTAGTATTTCCCTGTCTCGAGGTTGCTATTCCAGGCTGATGGGTATACGGTATTCGGGCAGGCTGCTGGGCAACTGGGGAGGGGGGATGGTGATCCTAGGGATTACCGCTGCTGACGAAGATCAAGATCAAGATCATGGGCGGTACTCTGCTCCGAACTGCGCCGATCTTCGGCGAGGGACCTCTCAACGGTTTTTGGTGCTGGGTGATAAAGACTTGTGGGCACTGGGGTTAGGCTTTTGGTTCCGAGGAGGAACTTGGAAGAAGTGGAGCCATTGTAGTTGGAATAAACATTCGAGCGTACACCCCTCACCCTGGCTGGCAAGGGAAGCCTTACCCTGTAGCCATCCGTGTTTCGTTTGCACCGTTGGCTGACATATAAGGCATATGGAATGTTTCCTATACACGTTTATACCCAGAAGCAGTTCACGGGGAGGGAGGGTGGGATATGGAACGTGTTACGTACCTGCATGTTCCCTCTACATACCCGCAATATCATAATATCATACCTATCATAATAGTAATATAGCAATAAACACAGTCCGTCCATAGTTTCCTCAGGAGTCAGATCAAGCAGATCTTGATCTTGACCGCTGCCCACTACAGTGCCCACTGCCGAGCCCCATGGGCCATCTCATCTCAAGTTTCCGAGATTCCAAAAACAGTGCCTGAAACACGACCCGCCTCCACCACCTCCGCTTCCAAACAGGACTGGACTGGCGTTTGCAGTCCACATCCAAATCTTCAATCATCAATACGCAATGCTCAATCCACCTTCCCACCGCGTCGCGCATCCACCATCCACCATCCAGCATCCAGCATCCAGCATCCAGCAGCATCCAGCCTACGCATTCCGCAAGCGGTTTTCCATCTTATCACTCGCGCCCACTTTCCCTCCCCTTTCCCCCACCCACCCCCCACGCACGTAGTTACGCATCCCCCTCCCTCCCACTCCCACGTGAAATCCCTTGCGCGCGCACCCGCCGTGCACAATCTCGCATATTTTCGCATGGTCTCGCATGCCCTCGCATCCCGGTAAGTACCCTCCCTCCCTCCCTCCCTCCCTCCCTCCATCCCTCGCGCCGCGGTCACAAACTCTCACCCACCTGCGGCCCAATCGGACGGGCGCGGCGGGCGCATGTAGATAGTAAGGTACTGCTGCAACACACCCCTGCGTGCACGCGCGCCAGGGAATGGTAGATCTGACGTTTCGCCGCGAGATCTGGGTTTTGGCGATTTGTATATATACTTTTTCCGCTATGTATGGGGTGGGAGGGGTGGTGGTGGAGGGGTAGTTGGGGGATGGAGGACGGGGGGGGGCGTTATCTATCTCAAGGTGGTTGCTGGGCGCTGGTGGTTGCTGGTGCTGGTTGCTGGTTGCTGGGCGCTGGTTGCTGACGTGATTGCCCGAACTACTCTTCCTCATCCTCCCGGCCGGACGTTCGACGTTCGACGTTGGATGTGGGACTAACTAGTACTCTACCTACTCTAGTACATACCATGGTTACCGCGTACATACGGGAGATAAACTACCCTGCGCGGAGGGCCGGCTGGAGGCAAACACGCTGGCCTCTGGCCGCTGGTCGCTGGTGGACGTGCTGGCGACGTGCTAGGTATATAGCCCGTATAGCCCGTATGTAGCCCGTATATAGATAGTCCGGTTACCCAGATACCCAGGTAGGGCTGTGGACGCGGAGTTTCGCGGCTGGCCAGCCAGCCGCTGGGTAGAGCAGGCAGGTAGGTATTCCGTACATACACACCTACTCGCGGTTCATGTAGAGTACTATACGTCCCGACTCGCTGCGACGGGGCCGGGGGCGGGCGTTGTGGTGTGCGGTGTGCGGTGTGCGGAATGTGGAGTGTGGAGTGTGGATATTCTTCCGGAGATGCGCCGGTACTCTTCAGACATACATACACACCTACTATGTAGGGACGTACGTGGAGGAGCAGACGTCACTTTGGAGTCTGGAGTCTGGAGTCCAGAATTTGGTGGCGCTCGCGCACTTGGCGATAACGATGGCCTTCCTTCTTTCCTTCCTTCCTTCCTCTCCCCTGCCCGGTGCTCCATCTCCCCCCGGAACATCCTGCGAAGTGTATGCTCGCATGGCTAGGCTACATAGCGGTGCGCCGTCGGTGGCGGTGGATCATACAGTAGCATTCGGAGCATTCGGAGCATTCGGAGCGTGCTCGCGGCCCGGCCAGGCAAGGGGCGGACTGAATGGGGTGCTCAAGTGTTGATGCGGTGTTGCAATATCATGCTTGTGGCGGTCCGGTAATGTGGCTGCCACTGTTGAGTGGGAGTGGATCGCTGTCACTCACTCTGCTGATATCACGAGCGCTGGGTAGGACGGTATTGTGTCTGCCACGGTTGAATGTTCAAATTCCTTGGCTGGGACGCAGAGCTGGAAGATAGAGAGAGAGAGAGAGCTCATGCTGCATCGTTCAATTCGTATCAATCATCATGTAATAACCGATGGTTGCGGACGAAGGAAAACGAGGCCCCGCCCATCTAATCGAGCAGCAACCCAATGTATGTATCTTATCTCCGCCTAGAACCCAGAACCCAGGGAAACAGCAATACGTATCTGAAAATCGAATTTTTCCCCTCCATTACGTAGAGCATGTAAGTCCATTGCGCCGACAATGCTCATAATATATCACCCGTTGCAACAGAACGAATCTCGATCCGATGTTTCAAACCGGCCCGTGGGTGAGCTCTGGTATGATGTATCTACGGCCCGTGGTGTAGACCACAGTATGTAGGCGAGGTTTGAGCTCGGTTGCTCTTCCTGGCTTCCGCATCTCCTGACGCCACGTCTGAGCTATTCGCACCGAGTGACAGTATATACAACCACCCGTCCCTATTCACGAAACCCCATTTCCACCACCCAGACATGTCCAGAACCTCATTCATCGTCTCCTCAGTCTTTTACTTCACTCACATTACCATTTTCGAGCTGTGTCTCGGCGCCGAGCCGTGCCGAATCATTATCTGGCGGGGATCATGGCATTGCCTACAAAGCCAGCGAGAACTCATCCTTCTCTCCTTTTCCTCTACACATCACTTCATCCCTTTCTCCTTCTCATCTTCCACACATCACTTCCTCATCCTTGAGAATCAGGCCACAGGGCTAGTCTACCTATGACAACTTGCGAGAATCCCCATCGATCCTCCGCCTATCTACCTACCTAGGTACTCGGCATCAGTTCAGCATGACGAGGAGAAAGCCACGATGGACCGACGCGGCCCATTCACCACCTTCTCTTGCATGTACCATCCCCGAGACTCACATGACCCGGTATCCTAGGTAGCTAACTACTCGCAGCCATCACAATGACGCTTATCACCTCGGCGGAGATCAATGTGCGGGTGTGTTTAACAGTCTAGTATAACGGAATGGTATGTATCATTGTATCCGGTGCAAGAATTTCTTTTCATCTGAATGTTAGAGGAGGTTTGTAACTGACAGGTATGGGATTGCTCAAGGAATCCAATGCGGCTTCGTCAACATGGGGTAGCTGAGCCGGTTCATCCCGACGACATGTTGGCTGAGAAGGACGGCAGTGAGCACGAGCATACCAAGGAACACCAAAAGGAGAAGGATGAGCACGACGAGCCTGAGGAGGCTGCGTCGGGTGACTGCGGAGGATCAGACAGATGATAACGCCCACGACGAGCCTGGCTCGGCTGAGGCTCCCGGCGTCGGGCGTGACTCCGGAGAAGATGAAGAGGCGACCGCGGAAACCGACAATGAGGGGGCGTCGGATTCCGATTCTGAGTCGACCGAGAGCGACGAAGAGGAATCTATTCTGGAAGAGGAGGAGCGGTGTCGTGTACGAGGGAACAGGAATGCGGAATGCAGGAGGATACTCCACGCCATGTTTCCGGGATTGGACACGAAGTACCACCTCCTCCCCGATCGATTTACGTGAATGAAAACTAATAGATGTTAGCCCCGTCAACCCCCAGCAGAGCACCCAGTCGCCTGACCCGGGTCAATGTGGTGGGAACCGCTCGGAATCTGATGCGACAGACGAAGACGCCACGGATGCAGAGGGAGACGACATGCTCGTCATTGGATACAGTATGCATCTCCATCTCAGGGCCTCATTACACTTTCCGTTGGGGTTGTGGAAGGAGCTGGGCTGATGGTTGGATCACTGTAGAGCATCAAACCCCGAAGAGAAAGATGACAAGACGGACGCGGATGTCGTCATTTGGGCGATTAACCCGAGGGGGTTATTTGTTCTTTGTTTGGCGACGAGGGCTAGGCGGAGAGTAATAGGGAACCGGTATCGAGCTCGAGCTCGAGCCTACTGATTGGTGATTGGTGATAGCTAGGTGGAAATGGATATGTAATCTGCCATGAATCCATGTCTACTAAGGTCGAATGCAATGATGATTAAACAAAAAACGAAAATGTCTGCCACTGGTAGATGGGAGTAGCTCGCTGTCTGTCATTCACACTGCTAATATTACGCTTGTGGTGGACCGGTAATGTGGCTGCCACCGTTGAATGGGGATTGAATGGGAGTAGCTAGTCGTTACCCACACTGCTATCATGAGTCCTGCATAGGTAGGACTGTCTAGATGTGTTTTTGTTTCACCGGTATGCTTTCGACGCTGGACTATGCTATTCAATCTTGTGTATAGAGCTTCCGACAATATCCTGTCCAAGTTCCAACACCTCTGTATTTTAGTCCTCGCTACCAGCTTGGACAGCGGGAGGAAAGAAACCAAGAAAGAAACATATTACACGACCACGACCACGACTACGTTGACTAAGCGGGCATACACCTGTACACCGGCAGAGAAGAGGAATACGAATGACCTCTGAATCCGATAGTATTCCAAAGGCTGGCTGTTGTCTTGAATTGCCGAGTGCTGGTCTTACGTACAATGAACCATGGACTTGTTGGCTGAGGCTCGAGGCAGCGATACGCAACGTGCATTCCCGTAGAAATACAACTTTTGACTTTGCCGCTACATACTGCAGCCTGTGTACGGAATCCAAGCTGTCGTAACTACCCGCTGCTCATCGGATCTCGGGCGGCGCTTCACAAGTAATCACGCGATAAGCGAGTGACATCGCATGCATTCACGGCAGCGACAAGCCTCAATAACGACTCTCAACGGCGATTCAGTTTCAAAAACCGCGCGGCCTCTCCTCCCTCCCTCTTCATCTCTTTCTCCCCCCTCTTCACCCCGCCATAGGAGTCGGTGGTGGAAACACTCAACTTCGCTGACTAGGTAGCTAGTGTGTACATACTACCTAGGCTGAAGAGCAATGCGAGGCACATCAAGCTCCCGTCTACTAGTAGTGGATTATTTCTTAATACCGGATGCATGCTGCAACTTGTGAGAATGTAAGAAGTGAATGGTCACTGGCACTACCTACTAGGTATTGTCGACGGCAAAGAAACTGCAAGCCGCAGGTTGAATATCCGTTTGAGGCCCCCCGCAAGTCATCGCAACGGCAACGCTGTTGGGCTTCTCGCTGCGTGCGCGGCAAGCCGCAAAACCGATATCCTCCCGCACACATCTCGTGGAAAAAGAAATTGGTGGAAAGGAGAAGGAAGGAAGGAACCCGAGAAGACATGGGTACATACCGGTATGTACTATGTCCTGAAGCGGGTGACAGGGAAACTCTGAGCTGGCTGCAGCTGCTGAATCGCTCACTCGCGGGAGAACCTCCGAGGCTCCGCCCACGAAGCTGAATATCAGTATAAAACCTCAGAGCTTCATAGGTCCTACTTAGGTGTTGCTATTGAAGTTCATGGCCACTCGGAAGTATCTCTGGAAGCCAAGCTGGATAGAGAGAATGGAAAGGAATCTAGCGGTCCCATCAACTTGTTGGGTGCGCAGAACAGAGGCTTCGGATCCAATTGATCACTCTTGATGGATTCCGGAGGTGGTATATATGACCCATGGCGGAGCCACCGTGGCATGGGCTGGGAGTTGCTATTCGAGTTCTTATACGCGTTTAGAAGACTGTTTTTGGAACATAATTTGTGTAGGGCGAACAGCGAAGTAGGAATGGGTGCTGCTAGCTAGTAGTGTCGCAGCGGGTGACGGAGAAACTCCAAGCTGAATCGCTCGTGGGAGAACCTCCGCCCACAAAGCTGAATGACAGTAGCAGACCTTGGAACTCCAGGGTCTATAGATCCTAGGTGTTGCTATTGAAGTTCATGTCAAATCGGAGATATTTCTGGAAAGGAAGCTGTGTAGAGGTAATGGAAAGGAATAGATATAGCGGCCCCACCGACGTGTGGGGTGCGCAGAAGAGGGGCTTCGGGTCCAATTGTCCATGTCCGAGGGTACCCACGAGCTGGTGGCTGTGCCAGCCCTCACGGTCTCTGATGTTGCTATTGAGGTTCGTGCCGAGTGACATCTCCGGAACGAGCAGAGCGGGGAAGAAATAAGGAAAAGCTAGTAATGTCATTGTCCGTCAAGTGGCTTCGATGGCAGACAGTCTTCGACCTTGGTGACTGCCAGAACACATCAGGTGACGAGCCGCTGAAGAGCCGTACTCCACAGGTCCTAGATGTTGCTATCGAATTTCGGGTCCAATCAGGAATATTTTTGGAAGAGAAGCCGTGTAGAGAAAATGGGAGCTACTATTCGAGTGGTACACGTTTATGAGACTCTTATTGGAATAATATTTGTGCAGGGGAGTAGATAGCGAAGAAGGAGTAGGTACTGGCAGTGTCTCAGTAGGTGACGGGGAAACTCCAAGCTGAATCACTCGCTCGCGGGAGAACCTCCGCCCACAAAGCTGAATATGGTAGCAATCTAAGGCCGCAGAACCCCGGATTCCATAGGTCCTTGGTATTGCTATTGAAGTCCATGTCCAATCGGAAATTTTTCTGGAAGGGAAGTGGTGTATGTAGAGATAATGGAAAGGAATTTAGCGGTCCCGCCGACTTGTGGGGTGGGCAGACGAGACTGTTCTTGAAATAACATTTGTACAGGGAGAGTAGGTAGCGAAGAATGAATAGGTGCTGGCAGTGTCGCAGCGGGGTGACGGGAAAATTCCAAGCTGGCTGCTCAATCGCTCGCGGCAGAACCTTCGCCCATAGAGCCGAATAGCAGTATATATAAGGCCTCAGAACTCCATAGGTCCTGGGTGTTGCTATTGAAGTTCGGGTCGGATTGGCGGTGGGCATGTAGGTAAATAGCTGCTGACCAGTTGAATCCGATCCAGCCTTGGCCCAATGTTCACGAATCACGAGCGACGAGCACATGTCGGGGGAGTGGAGGATACCTACAAGCCTTAGACTTTTCTCGTTTAGCTCGTGGTGCTCACTCACTGCATCAGGTACATACAGTGGCTCCACCGCACATGCTCGAGCTATGCTTGCCCCCGCAATGCAGGATCATCGGGGACCACATGCGCCGGCAACCTGATCCTTCCTTCATCACTCGAGCCGAGCGCTCTGGAGTCTGGGCTGACTCCTTCCTAACATCCTACCCTTCCACCTACATACCACCTACCATCCTCCATCCCATGCCAGTCAGTCAGTCACAGATCCCGACGTAAGTATGCATACCTAGAGCCAAGAGATGATAGACGACCCCACAATTCGCTTATTACCGCACAACTCCCGCCCCATCCCCGGGGAGATTCACGAAAACGTCCCGGGAGCTTCCACATACATACATGTGAGAGCTTGCGGACGAAACCGTGTGTAGCAGCTATGCAGGGACTGGGAAAGACATGCACAGGACGACGGTCTACCGAACGAACGTCTACATACACACCGGTACCTAGCCCTTGGGGTTTGGGGTCCCTGGGCGACTACCTACATACGCGTGTCTGCGAGTTCTACGTACTGGTATGGTTGAAATGTAGGCATCGAGGATTCGAGGCGGCCAGATCATACCCGGCCGGCGAATTATGCATAGATATACCTACGAGCTCGCTCGGGTTTGGAAAGTGCGGTAGGTATATAGCCTGTCTGGCATGGCTAGAATGGCTGCGTCGCTCGGGATATTGCTCTGGCGTGGAAACCGGAGGCCACTCATAGCGCAATAGAGCTCGTATATATCGTCGGTTATTATGGTTTCGCGATGTAGATAGAAGCTTGAGAAGTTGAGAGTCATCACCTATCGGCGAGCAAGGCTGTTTCACTCTTCGGATGCACCCACCGGATAAATACCACTACATAATCAACCGGCCGGAACGTTCTGCATACATAAGTGCGCTGACTTATCCGCATATCTACGCCAACGCACGTGCTTTTTAGTTGCCTATCTTCACCCGGCGATGGCCACTGGCCAGCGGCCAGCCTTTGGGGGGCGGAAAAAAGAAAGGAAGAAAAGAAGGAAAGAACGTGCGAAAAAAAGAAAGAAAGAAAGGCCGCAAAAAAAGAACGGAAGAGATCGCGACGGCAGGTATGATGTATGTAACCTGGGACGGCAGACGCAGGAGAGAGGCAGGAGGAAAGGAGGAAGCATTGTCTCTCCCTCTGGCCGGCCGCTGACCCGCTGCAGTTACGTGAGCCAGTCAAGTCGACTCGATCGCCGCTGACTCTTACATGTGTGAGGATGTGAGGAAGCAAAAGGATGAGGATATGGTCGGCAGTGGTCAGATTCTCTATCTATGTGTCTCGGGCACGCGCAACTGCCATTCGATGCGAGTAATGCCTGGTGATCCGATAGGAGGGCAGTGATCCGGTGTCCTCGGGCATGCAAGGGAGTTGGATTCTCTGTTTCTTGCATCGTCATCAAGCGGACGAAGGAAGATTCCGGGCCTGTGCGACACGACGTGCCACCACCGAGATTCCCGCGCCCGTTCATCCGCCCCGACACACCCTGAAAATAGATATTTGCGTGCCGGGCGTGTGGCGTTGGTAAACCACAATCATAGGGAAGACATCATCGACCAGCATGGGAGCCGGGCCCGGAAAAGAGAACAAAGGGCGACAGAAGAAGAAGGGAGTCGGCAAACTTCTTAGCCTCTTCCCTGTTTTTTAACCCGCCGAGCAAAAAGTCCAGCCCAGCATAAAATTATCAGTCACCACAACCACCACCGCCGTCCACCGTCAACAACACCAACACCAGCGCTACCGTACCGCTCTAAATATCGGACTTTTACCCGCCTCGTCTGCCCCTCCTCTTCTCCTCGTCCGTGAAATATCAGCTCTCTCGATCACCATTTTCGTCGTTCTCTCTCCCAAAACCTCACCAACTCTCCACTCATAATGGCGTCGGCGGCTCGGTTATCAATGATGTCAGCGGCAATGGCATTGAGGCCCCTCCCTGCTGGAATGGCGCCGCGCGCATCGCGATTCATACTCCCCCGCCAGGCCCTGCGGCCTTCGATCGAGCGACAGGCGCTCCAGGTTTCGATGCGGAGAGCGTACGCTACAACGACCGGTCCCGTTGCGCCCGCTGCGAAGCCGCCCAAGAAGAAGTTTCGCTTTTTCAGGACCCTATGGAGGGCTACATATCTGAGCGCTATTCTCGGCGGAGGATATCTGGCGTATAGCATCTATGAGACCCGATTCCCCCACGAGCAGATTGACCCCGGCCACACCAAGAAGACGCTCGTGATCCTAGGTGTGTAGTTCTTCGAATTCCATTTCGTCGGGGTTTACGGCGGCGGCTGCACCGCGATGGAGACAGGCGATCGGAGTGAACCTTTTGCTGACGGGTATTTCTCCTATTCGTAGGAACCGGATGGGGAAGCGTTGCTCTCCTCAAGAAGCTTGACACCGAAAACTACAATGTCATCGTCATTTCGCCTCGCAACTTCTTCCTTTTCACGCCTCTGCTGCCCAGTTGTCCCACGGGCACGGTTGAGCACCGCAGCATCATGGAGCCCCTCCGCCACATCATCCGACAGAAGAAGGGGACCGTCAAGTTTTACGAAGCGGAAGCCACCAAGATTGACCACGAGAAGCGCGTCATTGTCGTGAATGACAATTCCGATATCAAGGGAACCGTCAACCAGACCGAGGTTCCGTTCGACTACCTGGTTGTTGGTGTAGGCGCCGAGAACGCTACATTTGGTATGGAGTTTGCGCCCTCCGCTTGTTTACCGCGGGTAGGACATACTGGCTGACAGAAGACCGTTGATAGGTATCCCCGGTGTCAAGGAGCATGCATGCTTTTTGAAGGAGATTGGCGACTCGCAGAAAATCCGCAAGAAGGTGATGGACTGCATCGAGACGGCCATGTTCAAGGATCAGACGCCGGAAGAGAAGGAGCGTCTTCTTCACATGGTGAGCACCTTCATATTCCATTATCGTCCTGGGCGGTCATATGTGATATCGACACCCGGGAATGTGCGTCATAGGTTCTAACTGCCGGTGGTGTAACCTAGGTTGTTGTCGGAGGTGGACCCACAGGAGTTGAGTTCGCTGCGGAGCTCCAGGATTTCTTCGAGGACGACCTGCGGAAGTGGGTGCCGGATATTTCCGATGCTTTCCACGTTACTCTGGTTGAGGCATTGCCGAACGTGAGTATATATCTCGGAAGAACACGGGGAGCCGGTTGCTCCACGTGACCGTCGATGCGATGCTGATTGATTGCAGGTCCTCCCCATGTTCAGCAAGACCCTGATCGAGTACACCGAAAAGACCCTGAACGAGGAGAAGATCTCGCTGCGGACCAAGACCATGGTCAAGAAGGTGACGGACAAGCACATCGAGGCGGAAGTGACCAAGCCCGATGGCAGCAAGGAACTGCAGATCCTCCCGTACGGCTGTCTTATCTGGGCTACCGGAAACGCCGTCCGATCGGTCATTCGCGACCTGATGGGCAGGATCCCGGCTCAGAAGAACTCTCGCCGCGGTCTCGCCGTGAACGAGTACCTCGTTGTCGAGGGCACTGACGGAATCTGGGCCCTTGGTGATTGTAGCGCGACCAAGTACGCTCCCACCGCCCAGGTAGCCTCCCAGCAGGGAGCTTTCCTTGCCCGCCTGTTCAACAACATGGCGAAGACCCAGGCTCTCGAGCAGGAGATCGACCACCTGCAGGAAGTCATCACAACCGAGGCGAAGACCTCATCCGACAGGGACACCATCGAGAAGGAGATCGCGAAGAAGACCAAGGCAATCCGCAAGGTCAAGCAGCTGTCGCCGTTCGAGTACACCCACCAGGGTTCGCTGGCGTACATTGGAATGGAGCGTGCTGTTGCCGACATCAGCTGGTGGAACGGAAACCTTGCGTCCGGTGGTACCTGGACCTATCTTTTCTGGCGAAGCGCCTACCTTTCCATGTGCTTCTCCACCCGCAACCGCATCTTGGTGTCCTTGGACTGGCTGAAAGTGAAGATCTTCGGCCGTGATGTGTCCCGGTATTTAATCCTCCTGCGCATCGTATGTCGACCGAATAGTTTGCTGACTCATTTCTCTGCAGGGAGTAATCGATAATCGCCACGTATTAGAGATATGATCGTGGTCTGTATAAGTCGAGTTCATCGTCTCCGGCGCAGGGCGGTGGGTGGCGGTGTGAACGCGAAACGCATTGTGGGCGGGGTGCCGTTTTATACTCCAATAGATGGTTTTGGATTTCGTTTCGTTTTGTGTTCTTGTTCTTTTGTTTGTTTATTTGTAGACGCGGGCGGGGGCAGGCGGGGCAGGTTTTTCTTTTTCGTTTCTTCTCTTTCTGTTCTTTCCTTTTTTCACCGGGTTAGATATGGTACGGTACTGTAGAAACGGCGCTGGAGAGTGAAGAGGCATACAATATAAGCTTTGATACCATTAATGCTCGCTCGCTCGTCCGCCCCGTGAGACCTTGTGTGCGCGCGCGCGGGAAATCGGTCTTATGAAGCCCGTATGTGGAGATGCCAGATGGGCAGATGCCTGTCCCGGTGCATGCTGTGCGGTGTTGAGCACTGTAGGTTGCGTGCTGTGCTGTGTGTGTAACGACGAATTGAATCAAACTTTGAAACGTTTGTACGGTAGTGGGGTGGTGGGGTGGTGGGGGGAGAGGAAGGGGTGATATCTAAGACGTTTTCCCGACGACGGATAGGCCCTTTGAGACCCCTCTCCTTTGAAACGACGGAGATCTTCCGGTCTTGCGTGCGCGCGCCGGCTTCGGTTGAATGGGGACGAACTTCGAAGAGAGAGCGGAAGGTCGGGCGGAAGGTCGGACGGTTGCGCGGTTGCGCGGTCGGTCGGCTCCGGAGTTTGCACCAATAAGCGTTGGCTTTGGCTGAGGGGGGGCTAGGTTAGCTCACATCACTCCACTCCATCTTTACTCTGAAGTCTATGTGGGGTAGCTGGTGTGTACTCTCGAGTCTCGCATTCTCAGTCTCACTCTCCCGTGCTCAGTGTTCATTTCAAGATCGCTTTCATTCCTTCTCTTCTCTCTATTAAGACATTAACTGCGTGTAAATCGCCGCTCGCACTCCCCCTCCATCTTCCGTCACCCCTCCTCCGTCCTCCTTCTCTCCATCCTCTTTCCTATGTAGCTATATACAACCCGCCGCCCTCTGGGTCGATCACTGTAAATTCGCCTTCGGCACCTCATCGGCGTTACTCTGCAGCTCGAGCCCCGGGTCGTCCGTCGACCTCCAGAACTGTTTCTCGCCGCGGATGGCGCGGACGAACCACGGCGGCTGCTGGTTCATGTCTGTTTTGACTGCGCGCGCGTTAGCTGCGGGGAAGGGAAACGCTGGGGGGTAATACGGGGAAGGCCATGGGGACTTACAGGACCAGTACTCCTTGCTGTCCTCGTCGTCGGGCACGATTCGCCCGCTGCTGGCGATCTTCACGGTCCATGTGAGAACGTTGAGGGTCGTGTAGGTTATCACGCCGCTATTGGGGGTGGGTTAGTTGGCTGGCTGGATGTGCGGGGGAGCGGGGGGAGGGGCAGGGCAGGGCGGGCGGGACGTACGCGATGAGCCCGTAAGCGATGCTGTACGAGAACGGGATGAACGCCATAGTGATGAACGCTGGGATGGCATCACCGGGATACCTCCAATTGATCAGCAGCGTTCCGCGCATCATCATGCATCCGACCATGATCAGGGCGCCTCCGGTAGCCCACGGCGGGATTGAAGCGAATATCGGTGCGAAAAAGATGGAGAGCAGAAAGCACAGGCCCGTGGTCATGGAGGTGATGCCGGTGCGCCCGCCCTCGGCGATTCCGGCGCCGGACTCGATGTATGCCACCGACGGAGAAACGCCAAATAACGCACCGATAGAGATCGTCGCGGCATCGGTGCAGTATGCGAGCGTGGAGCGGTCGAAGTCGCCCGTTTGCGGGTTTACCGCCCCGCTGAACCGCGCCATGCTGTACAGTGTTCCGGTGCAGTCGAGGATGTCGACGTAGAGGAGCGTTACGATCGCCAGGCCGAACTGGGAGCCGACGCCCGAGAGGTCCCATTCCAGTACGTTGAGCGTCTTTTGGATTGGGTGGAAGGCGGCCACGGTCTTAAAGTAGGCGAAGCGCTGGTCCCCGTCGGGCGTGGACGGGAAATAGGTGAACGATGTACCGCGCGGCCACGAGAAGATGGAAACGACGAGGATGCCGATTATCATGGCGGACTTTACGCGGTACATCATCAGCCAGGCGGTCAAGATGACACCGCACATGAAGCCGATCCAGAGCTATGCGGCCGTCAGTTCGTAAACAGAAACAAAACACGGAGGCTAGCTAACAGTTGGATTCTGCATATTGTGGCTGGTACACATTCCATATTCATCTTTGTATTCGTCCTTGCAGCCTCCAAGGGTGAGAGGAGTAGCCACGGCACCTGTGACAGCACCAATTCCGGCTTGATATCCAAGGCCGCAGAGAGTCAGGAACAGCCCGATTCCAGCGCCGCAAGCAATCTTGATGGATGCCGGAATTACTTGGGCGAGCCATTGCCGGAGCCCGAGGAGTGAGAGCGCGATGAAGATGAAGCCTTCGACGAAGACGGCGGTGAGTGCTACCCGGAAGGGAACGGCGCCGGCACCGTTGACACCGACCACTTGGTAGGCGAAGTAGGCGTTCAATCCCATCCCTGGTCTGAAGCGTCGTTAGCCTTGGACGCATGAATTTGACGTGGATGTAAACACTCACGCTATTGCTATTGGGAGATTCGTGAATAGGCCCATGAAGAAGGAGCCCAGCGCTGCCGTGGCTGCCGTAGCCGTCACCATGTCCCGCTTGACGACTTTATACCTAGCTATCAGCAACCCTTTCCGATTGTTTCGAAGGTACAAGCTCATACCGAATTGACAACTCTTGTACTCGGCGGTCTGGAAATACTCCGTGTCCCCGAGATGGCCCTCCACACATGTCCCGCCGGTCTCGGCCAGGATGGAAGCCTTGGATGCCGATTAGCCCAACCCAGGAACATCTGCAGATGGAGGAGGGGGAACAAACATTAGCAGCAATAACGTACGCCATCGTGAAGAACGTGGTGATGCCCGCTCGAACCTCCATAGAAAACGCCGTATTCGGCCATGCCCTGTGCTATAAGCTGTCAGTTCCACGGTCGAGCAGAGCAGAGCGGAACCTCAATCTCACATGGCCAGAACCCTCGAGCCTGAAGAACCAGCCAACCGGTGTCTTCGCAATGGCCTTGTCCATATCCGCCAGGAACCCCATGGTTGCAGGTTGAAGCGAAAGTCGGTAGTTATTGCAGGTTGCAGCGTATTGACGTATGTGCAGCAGTAGCTACAAGATCGTATCGGCAATGCGGAAAACTCGCTCGCTTCCCTCACTCCCTCCGCCGGCGGTGGAGGGGAAGGGGGAGCACCACGGATTGATATATAACTCCACTTCGCCGAGTGGAGACCAGGGTGCAGGATTGATTCAAAACCCTCAGGGACTCTCCACGCCCTACTCCCGGATATGGCTGGCGGCCGGTAGCGCCCCCAGCCCAGTGCCCACATGGCGAGTTAATCGACGGTGCTAAATCATCCACCTAACTGCCTCAGGCCGCCGCCAGACCTTGCCGCTGGGACTGAAATGATGATGTGCGATGCGATGCGATGTGCTCCGGGGGAGGGGGGGTACGTACATGCTATGCATCATTGACTCGCGGTGGATCTTGAGACTGCTCTGACTATGTACTAGCATGTAGGTACCGTAGTCATGTCACCTCTATGGATACCTCTGTAAGGTGCCCACGTTCGTTTACACATGTCCGGACAAAACCCACCAGTCGGCAACTGGTGTCATTTCTCAGGTAGAGTACTGTACATACGGTACCTGACCGCCAAACCGCCTGAATTCCGCCGTGTATAGAGTATGTATCGTATGTACACACGCACGTCTCAATGGAGTCTCACCACCGACCCACTGTCATATGCCTCGCTGCGAAGTCCGGTTTCTCTTTCTCTTTTCCCATGTATGTAGATGTCTATTCATTTAGCCTGTCGGGCCCTCTACATAGACTCTGGCCAATCGAGAGGCCTCGCGCATGTGGCTTTTCGCCGGTGATTTCTTCCTGGTCCCCTTTTTTCAGCCAAAGCGTGGAGGTCGGTATGTATCATATGTAGAGTAGGTAGAGTAGGTAGAGTAGGTAGAGTAGGTATCGGATGTCGCCGGTGGCGTCCCCACTACTCTACTCTATGTATGCATACGGCGGCGCGGCGTTCACATGTCGCTTGTCGCATGTTCTGGAACGACTCTGGCCTTCGGCCCCTCATGAGGGGGCCGATGGCTTATTTGGAAGCCCAAACGAAGGAAGATACCTAACGGTTTGCCTGCCTGCAGTGGCGGCTCGAATGCTTTGTTTTGTTTTGGTCGGCGAATGAAGTGGTGAGTGAGAGCGTGTGGCAAAGGCTGAACTGTGAAGACCCTTGTTTCCCGAACCGGTTGCCAGGGCCATAACGTACTTACTATGACCGTCCCCTACTCCACGTAAGCATCGACAAGGATCAGCGACCTCCTTCTCCCTCTCCCCCTCCCTCCCTCCCGCCGGACCCCTCTCGGAATTTCGGAAGCTTGGCTTGGCTCGAGTCCCTTCCGTTCCAGAAACCCGGCTCCGCTCCGTGTACCCGTGGTTCCGTGGTAGCGTGGTAGCATGATCTAACCGCATCGAGTATCTTTGCCATGCTATCTACATATGATGAAATATGTAGATAACTACTCTAAACACGGAGCGAGGAGCGAGGACCTGCGCATGGCACAATGGCACTTGCAATTGCAGTTGCAGGCCCTTTCCATGTCGACATCTCACTCGCAGTGGCAGCGAAACGAGAGCTACTAACTACTACTACTAATGGGGAGAATGGTAGATATTCCATAGCCCCGCCCTGCGGTATGTACCATCTCTGCTATGTGGAAAAAACGAGGTCACTGCCCGCCGGAACTCGGGAGAATAATAATGCGAAGGAATCATATTTACCAAAGCTGCCAGGTTACCGGTGTGCTGCGGACACCGGTTACTACTCTACTGGCTACATAGACACCTGTGAGCCCTCTAAGTTTCACCGGGTTCCTGCCGATCGGGATGAAAACACCTGGGCACGTTACCTACCGGTATTGAGTCGCAAGCGAAAGCCCACGGATCGTGCCGAAGTGCACTCACTCACACCTTTGTGCAGAACCAGTTCCCGTCGCACGCTGACACGATAGGTATGGTGGTGGTATGTATATAAGGTATGTACCCGGGCAGCGAACCCACTTTCTCTAACTCCCTCCCCCAGTGAGACTTCGCAGCGCCTATTCACTCTGCACTCGTCCGGTGCGGAACATGATCTGCGAATGGCTGTGTGGGAGGATATTGGGTTTGCCGCTCACGCAGCAAGCGCGCATAATAGCGTTGCTCACGTGCTATGCGGTCTCGAGTGATAGCTCGAGTTACTATAGCTTGCAGTTTCTTTACCGTCGAAAATAGGAGTGCCAGTGGCCGTTCATTCTTCTTTCTTTATTCGGTACCAAGAAAAATTACACTTTGTAGACAGGAGTTGAATGGGTCTCGCGTGGCTCTTCGTCCTACATTTCATACTAGTCGGCGGAGTTGGGGTTTCCGCCACTGATTCCAGAGTCCAATGGCGGGTCGTCTTACTAGGTATGATAGTACGATCTCGAGTGATAGCTTGCGTGCGATGATTCCTCAAGCGGTCATTCAACCTGCGGACCCCCCGCGGGTGTTGGAAGGACTCGTGGTAGTGATCACTAGAACAATTGAGATAGAGAGAAGTTAAGTGGTATGTTCGGGTCTAGGAGCTACCGGTACAAGAGAGAGAGAGAGAGAAATAATCCCGAACTTGGACGCGCTACCGCACCGAATGTTCCAAACACCCACCGCCGGTCCTCCGAACGGCTAGTGGACTACTCCAGGAACACACTCGTTCCTACACAATGGAGATCTGAGGCCTTCTACTGCTATTCAGATTTGTAGGCGGAGGTTCTCCCGCGAGCAAGCGCTTCAGCTTGGAGTTTCCCCATCACCCGCTGCGACACTGTTGTTGCAGAACGATGGGAGAGCTGTCGGCGAGAGGAGGGAGCGAGAGGAGGACTTGTCGGCGGGAGGAAACGAATGCGGTTAGCAATGGGTCAAGCGAGGTCGTCTGCTTCTTCTTCTTCTTCTTCTTCTTCTTCTTCTTCTTCTTCTCTTCTCTTATCATCTACATCCCCTCTCTCCTTGTGTGTTTTTCTTCTCACGACTTGCTTCCCAGCCTGGAGAGGCATTGGCGAAAGAGCCCTCGCAAAACGATCAGCACCATTCCTTCTTCGCTGTTCTCCATCTTCATGGGTAACTAGACCTGATGCCTCTCTTCTGCCCGCCCCACATGTCGACGGGACCGCTGGATTCCTTTCCATTCCCTCTACGCTGCTTCCCTTCCAGAAATATTTCTGATCGGACATGAACTTCAATGGTAACACCAGGGCTGTCAACCGTCCGGAGGATGAAATGCTCGGATACCCGTCAGGTACCTATACATAGGTACCTGATAGCACTAGCGTGCTATGCTGACTACTAGTTTGCGGAGTAGTACATAGCGCGGTGGCTACCAACAAAATTCTCAGCTTTCAGCAGAATTTTCAGCGTCGTCAAACAATCGAGCTCAGGGGATAGACCCTGCTGGAAGTAGGAACGGGGATGGTGTGAAAGTTCTATACCGTGAGAGACACTGCGAAATGGAGCCGCACAGCCACACAGCCACACATCCGCACACCTGCGCCACCGGGTGGCGTCACGCCGCTTGCATTGTCCTAGTGTCCTAGTCAATTCCGGGCCCTGCAGGGTATCCGTCCTCATTTCTCAAGCCCGGAAGACTGTAGTCCTTGGTCTCCTCAGCCCGATTAATTCTGTTCCGGGTCGGGCAACCTCAAAGACGGACGGGACGGACGGTTGGCAGCCCTGGGTAACACTTAGGACCTATAGAGTCTAAAGTCTGGAGTTCTAAGGTCTGCTACTGTTATTCAGCTTTATGGGCGGAGGTTCTCCTGCGAGCGAGCGATTCAGCAGCCAGCTTGGAGTTTCCCCGTCATCCGCTGCGACACTGCCAACACCCATTCCTTCTTCGCTTTTCCCCTACACAAATTATGTTCCAAGAACAGTCTCCCAAAAGTATACCACTCGAATAATAACTCCAATTCTCTCTACATAGCTTCCCCTCCAGAAATATTCCTAAGTGGACATGAACTTCAACAGCAACACCCAGGACTCATGGGGTTCTAAGGCCTTCTGCTGCTCGGTATTCAGTTTTGTGAGCAGAGGTTCTCCCGCGAGCGAGCGAGCTATGCAGCTTGGAGTTTCCCCGTCACCCGCTACGACACTACCAGCTAGCAGCACCCATTCCTTCTTCACTATTCGCCCTGCACAAGTTATATTCCAAGAAAAGTCTCCCAAACGCGGATACGAACTCGAATAGCAACTCTCTTCGAACTTGGACCCTCACCGTAGAGATACCAAGTCTATCTTTCCTTGCGATATCGCTCGACCGGTATGCGCGGCGAGCATTAAACCCGTGGATGATTTGGAGGCTCCGTTCACCGTTCACCCCTCCACTCCACTCGTTGCTAAGAGTGCCCATTGATGCTGACTCGCCATTCAGCTCGTGCCTTCCGAGTCGAGGGTCTCGATGCTCCTCGCTCGCTAGCCGCCAACTCTGTTTCCTTGTGTCAGTAGGCATAGTCTCCAACTTTCCGACGCGAGATATGCTGGGCGGCCCCCCACGACCATCCTCAGGATTTCCTCGATGAGGTTATCCACACACTATCACTCGATCCAGTCAACCGCGATTTTGGAAATAGTGATGGCGACACAGTGAACCGTACTGTCCTGCATGCTGAAAGCCAGACGAGGCTGACACCTACGGAGATACGAAGACACTGCAGTTCCGGATAAAAAGTTCAAGGAACAAGATGGAAGAAAGAGTGTGACTAAGGCACGACGAGTGATATACAGCGGCACACGAGTCGCTTGAGCTGCCGCCGTTACATAAGACGCGCATGCAAACGTGCGCGGCGACTCTAGATTCCCACATACGCCATCCACGCGCGCACACTGCACAGCCCTAGGCATGATTGGTTACCCGGTGGATGTGCAGTCGTGTCCACCCAGGGCCCAGGGCCTAGGGGGTGGCCTGGTTAGTTACCGGCCGGAGAAGCCCGAAGATTCGACAGCAAGCGGCCATTCAAGCATTCCCGGACTCCGGACCAGCGAAAGCACCTATATAGGCGCAATACAGCCCGGTAACTACTAAGCACCCCCCACTCCAAGTCGATTTAAAGGGAAGGGCGGGAGGATGATCGGTGTTCAGCCAGGTAACCCTGCGAGCACCTCTGAGAACTGCTTCCTGGGGAGACTTCGAGAGCAGCTCTCTCTCTCTCTGGGCAAGATTGGGGAAGGGTCATACTACGCACGGGGAAGCTATGGTGGACATTGGAGCATAGCCAAGCTGTTCGAACTTTTGCAGATGAGAAGTGCGCGAAGGGAGCCATCTCCATACGAATACCATAGATAGGCACATGTGGGCAGGAAGGCCGGCCCGGCAGACAAGGTGTCGAAGATGAGGGAACGGAACGGAGCGGAGCAAGAGTGTCCGGCGAGCGGATGTGCCTGGCCTGTGGGATGTGCATCTACATAGAGTTCATGGCTAGACATCGTTATTAGTCAATCTGTCTTGATGGGTTTCCGGCCGGCCAGATCGCCCGGCAAGGTTTGAGGACCTCTACCTAGTAGAGCACATGGGAGGAGGATGGCCGGGTAGTAGTGTGCACTTGGTTTCTTCTCTCACTTAGTTCCTTCCTTCGTTCCTTCGGTAAGCAGCGGCGCCGCGAGTCCGTGCCGGACTGTTCGGCAGTTACCGCAGTGGGAGGTCCACCTCGACTCGACACTGGTCTAGAATCTAGATGGGCTACATACATGCGAATTGAATCGACGACCCCCCGGGCCTCGGCGGCCGACTCCAAGGAATTAGGGAAAAGGTTATTCCTAGTCGGTTTCAATCCGTAGGTATGAGTCTATCATAGGTACGGCCCAAACTGTCAACGCGGGAACTTGACGGTCTTCGAACTCTATCCTGGGCTGAGGATTCGATCAAGGTGGGGGAATGCTCTCGTTGCTGATTTCGAATACACACAGCACGGAATCTCGCCATGAAGGTATTAACTTCGGGATGGAAGTTGGACCGAGTACATACAGTCATACACCACTGCTCGCGAACATGACCAAACGAAAGTTCGGGGACCGGGACAACTATGAAATCCAGATTCAAGCCTTTTTCTTGGCCATCGTATCCCGCCTGCAGAAGCAGCTTATGATCGATCTTGATTCAGCATGTCATTCCGAGGGCACCTTCCCCTGAGGCGGCCGGTCCTTCGCGACGGCAACAAAATATTACCGGTACGCCGGTACGGCCCCTCGCTCTTTTCGCCCCCCGCATCCCGGCCGCCGAAGTGACGACCGGCGGGTACGCCCATAAACATTACCCGGAGTATACGCAGTCCACCATATCTACCGAGCCGGAAGAATGAGAAGAAAAAAAGGAGCTCCGATCGTGAACTAACTTTTCCATCGAGAGTATACTATTCTGTGCTCACTGCCGAGAAGCATACCTTTAGTTCACTACACGACTTTTCTATTCGCCCAGCATAACTATCATACGACGATGGAGCATGATCAGGACTGCAAAGAGCACGAGCTACCGCCCGGATCCGAGAGTGATGTGACGACGGCACCCCGGGGGCATCTGAAGAAGCCCATGTTTTTGGAGTTTCGCAGCGGGAAGGGGTTCATCATCGCGGTGGTTGCGGTGGCGGTTTTTACGGTGGGGTTCTTTTCATTTTTTGCGGCTGACCGGACCGTGGGGGCGGCACACGGTGGTTTGTTTTTTGTTGCCGGACTGGACTGACCGACGAGTGGTGTACTTGACAGGACGTCTTTCTTTACGGCCTGGTGAGTTCGAGATTTTTATATCATATCCACACAATAATACTGATGCTCCGCGGCGTGCTACCTATATTCCGTGGACTATGCCGGTCTCGCCTATGCGGCGCTCGCCGTCGCGGATTATCCATGCGTATCTAAGTGACTAGCCGCTTGCTTACATAACCTACTAGATCGTACCGGTGTTCCCCTTCTCCCTCGAGGACCGGGTGGGTGTTTCATCAGACAGTACGCACTTCCCACTGCCCCGACCGTACCCAGGAGCTACCGCTTATATTATCTCGTGCTCTCCAAACAGGTGTTCAGAAATGGTACGCATGTGGACGGTCTCCGTCGCTCCTGCCTTCGAGATGGATATTGACCATCCGTGGCATGTAGGGTCTCCGTACTGCTCGCCGTTTATGGTGTAGGGTTACTAGTCGGATCTCCGGTCTGCGGGTACATAGCAGGCACGTAGTTGGACGCTCTCATCCGTCCGTCGTCCGCAGGACTGTACATACTGACCGAAGACGTCCAGATCGCACCACCAGCCGCCGTGCACCGTTCATGGCCGGTCTAGTAACGCTCGCCGGCTCCACGGTGATGCTGTGCATCGGCTCCAACATCACGGTCCTGGTGATCGGCCGGTTGCTGCAGGGGATATCCGCGGCGGTGGTGTGGACCGTTGGTCTGGCGCTGCTCGTAGACACCGTGGGGCAGGATGAGGTCGGCGAGAGCATGGGGGTCGTGGCTGTGGCCATGAGCTTGGGCATCTTTGTGGCGCCGCTACTGGGCGGTGTCGTGTACGAGAAGTAGGTTGCCGTGACGGGTGGGCTTGTATCGGCGACGCTGTGCTGACACGTGTGGACAGGGGCGGTTACTATGCTGGTAGGGTGTTCGATATGGCGGTTGGTCGTACTGCAGGCGGGTACTTACACAAATGTAGTTTTCGCCATGGCGTTCGGCTTGATCGGCGTCGACATAGTGCTACGGCTCATCGTCATCGAGAAGAAGACTGCGCAGAAGTACATGGACCCGGAAGAAGAAGCAGCAGGCGACCCAGCGGTTCCTGCAGATCTGGAGAGAAGCGACCAAGGAACGGTATTACCGGATTCGGTAGAGGAAAGAGAACGTGGGGATCAGCCAGACTCTAGCCCTGAAGAGCTATCCAAAATAAGACTATTCCTAAGGAGAATGCCCCCAGTAATAACATTGCTGGGACACCCTCGACTTCTTGTTGCACTCTGGGCGACGTTGATGCAAGCAGTGCTGACGACATCGTTCGAAACAACCGTGAGTTATTCCACGCTTGCGCATCTGGAGATCATGGCTTGACATTCCACTTAGGTTCCACTGCATGTGCACGACACCTTCGGTTTCGGGCCGACCGGCGCAGGGTACAGTTTCCCCCCCAAAAGCTGAGTCCCGAGCGTGAGCTGACCTACATGGAAACACAGCTTGATGTTTATTGCACTGATAGTACCGTCGTTCTTCGCCCCACTGATCGGTATGCTGTCCCCCCTTCGCGAGTCGCCAGATCAATGCTGAAAATCCCGCAGGAAAGATGTGCGACCGCTACGGACCCCGCCTATTCGCCACGGGCGGGTTCATCCTGCTAACTCCCTTCCTGATCCTGCTGCGTCTACCTGACAAGAACGAGGTGGGCCAGATCGTCCTTTTCTGTGCGCTGCTGGCCCTGGCCGGAGCGGCATTGGCGCTCGTCATGGCACCGGTCATGGCCGAGATAACGCTGGTGGTACGGGACCTCGAGAGCAAAAGGCCGGGTAGATTCGGGCCGAACGGCGCTTATGGGCAGGCGGTATGTGTCCTCCTACGTTAAGTGCGGTTATGGAACCGACAATTAACGGTCTCTTTCCCGGTGTTAGTACAGTCTCTTCAACGTTGCATTCGCAGGCGGGTCCGTTGTGGGTCCATTGCTAGGTATACCTGCCCTGCCCTGTCTTACGTTACGACTATCCTGTAAACTCCCTGCTGACATCGGTAACACAGCCGGCTTGCTGAACGACGCTGTGGGCTGGAAGACTGTGACTTTGGTCTTGGGTAACCTTGCCCCTCCCTCCATCCCTCCCTCCCTGCTCGCCTTCTAACACTTGGTTACGCAGGCCTCTTATCCTTGTTCGCCGCTTTCCCCACGGTACGTTATTCCAAACCACCTTCCTTCCCTCTGTAAGGCTGTAAGGCGAGAACGGCAAGCTAACAGCGAAGCAGTTCATCTACACTGGCGGCCTGATGACGAAGGAGAATCTAAAACGCTTGAAGATTTCGCGTTCGACCCGGGCGGTGTAGAATCTAGAGCGGTAGGACAGGATTAGGTATATATTGGCAGGTGAGGGAACCTGTGTAGGTATGTGGATATGGAAATGCGGATAGAGGTAATGTAATGTATAGTCATGGTAATCTGAGGTTTGGAAATCGGTGAGGGATACCGAAGACGGGCAGAATATATATAGATAGAGCTTTTGGAATTAGTGAGGGGTAGTGAGGACGGGCAAAATATATATAGAGCTTTTGGCGTTAAAACTTGGGAACTCCAGGAAGCCGGAGAATTCTACCGACGGGCTGCAATTGTTTCTGTTGCATACTCGGAGGTGAACGAGTGGGAACACATGTACTGGCTTCAACGTGACCGACCAATCAATCGGCATTTCACGCGAGCGAGCGTGTGGCGGGATGGATGTATCCAGCCGGCCTGTAGGCTGTTAATAGTTATACCAGCACCACAACTCTCGAACCAAAATCTAGATCTGAGAACCCGCCCTCTAACTACATCGTTAGTTACCATTGCGGATATATTGAATATATCCGCAATATAAATACCTAGAAAGTAAGGCTCGCCACCCAGCCTCGGGCGGCGATCCGGAGCCCGCTCGCCATCGCTATCGTACATGCAGGACGTTGTGTAGTAGAGTGGAGATGTATAGGTATACGTACATAGTGACGTAGGGACCTCGGCAGTGACTTGGAGACACTGCACGCAGGAGATAGGCCCGGTTTCTTTCCGTGGCCTGTGGCCCGCGGTTGGATATCGTGAGCCACGAAGTTCGAAGTTTAGCTCCCAGCTTCCCAAGGTCTAGAGGGTGGGAGCTTCAGCTGTTGAGTGTGGAGCGTTGGGGAAATGATACCTGTGCCACCGAGGGCTGATGTGCGGAGGTATTGTGTGCACTGTGGAGTGCTGCGGAAGCATGTGCGGCTACCGTTATATGCTGTAGTCGTTTTGTGGGGTGGAACTTCAAGTTCTCAAGGTTCTGACGCCTTTTACCGCCGTTCTACGTATGCACGATTCACGATACTCTTCTAGCAGCACCGCAGTGCTCCCCGTTACATACGGTGACTATGCCTGCAATATCTACGTGGTTTTGGGCTTTACCAAGAATGAAAATAAGTGCGCTACTACATATAAGTAGTACGTATATGGTACTGCACGGTGCGGCAACAATGATGTGACTGCAGGGTATGGCTTGTATATACGGCTGATATGCAAGTCTGCAACTACTCTACCGGGTGAGGGTAAGGCATGCACCACCACCAAATTCTAAGCGCAGCAGAGTAAATAGAGCGAGAGAACCTTAATGCATTGTTGGCCTTACTATGTAGACTACTGCGACCGCAGCAGAGAATATAAACAAAGATGACACTACCTGGCCCATGAATTTTACGTCGAGTGATCATCAGTGGTTGTCTTGTGCGAACGGCAAAGTTGTGCACCACGGTATCCCCAGTTCACCGGCACACCCGCTTCCAACCATCCAGCAGGAATTGAAGCTACTCAACTGGAATAAAGGGGTGTGAATCGAGTTTATAGAGTACCTAGGACGACAAAAACAGATTGTCCAGGGTCCATACGTTCTAGATGGCAGCTATAAGCGCCCAATCCGCCCAATCCACCCAATGTACCAGGCAGAATTACTGGTCCTAGGTGACTTAGACAGGGACAGAGTTTATCTTTCACTATACAAACGAAAAACAGGCCGGCCGGCTTTCCCACCCCGCTCCCCCTCACCTCCCCCTCACATCGAAGACCCATACCTACCGTACATACTCCGTTCCGAAGCCCTACATACAACCCGGTCACGACGCCTAGCTACCTATCCCTGTGCAAAACTCCGACTGCCGACTGCCGAGCAATCGGCCGTAAATCAATAACGTCTAGGTAAGTTGGAATGCACTCGCCCTGGATTCGTGGGTCGACCATCCATGCTTGCGTCGGCTCTGCTCACATCCGAAGTGATCAACAGATCAACATACCGCCGGGGAAGGGGTTGGGTTCGTTTTGAGCGAGTGCTTTCCCGCTTCATACCGCGCTTCCTGCTCAATCCTGTGCTTGTGGTTGGAGGAGCGCATCTGTTCGTATATGTACAGTGCACAGTGCACAGTGCCGTCTGCCTCCGAGGACACCAGACCACCACCGACTTCCGCTTGAAGCACGCACATAGCCTCTCAGTGCAGGTAGAAGTACATGATACTGGGTACTATAAATGCCGATCCAGCCCGCTTGTCGGGGATACAAGCACAAACAAACGCCTTTACCTCGGCCGGGTCCTTGCATCGCCGTACATACCGGTCCTGCAGAACACAATGAAGTGCAACGAAATTCGTGCGGCCATGCAACGCCAGCTGTACACATACAGCGGCAGGTCACTCAGCCCGACATGTGGCTAGGTACTGCCTCGGGCGTGCCGGGGCGTGTCGTGGTGTATTGACCTTGTCTATTGCCTTGTTTCCTTGTTTATATTCCATGGGGTCCGGTTGATCCTGCGACTGTGACTTGAACCACATACCGTAACATATGTGAGATGAACCGACATGTTGAATCGAGTATCCCCATTCTCGGTGGTAGGTGGTGCTCCTTGTCAAATAGAAGAGAATCTCCATGCTTATCATGTTCAATTACTACGCAATTTCTCGAGACTAGAGGTCCTCTATATCTATCGACAGAATCTCGAGTCCCTCACATAGTTCATGGTATATATAGCATACCGATGACGATGCGCGCCGAAACACTGTCTGCCAGCATTGCTGCGGTCGTCATCGACACATTCCGGACGCCCAACTCTTCCAGCATCGCTGCGGCGGTCATCGACCGCTTCCGGACGTCCAAACTCCAGCACTCCTGAGGCGCAATTGGGCTCCCAAAGGAAGGTTGTAGAGGTTTCTATATCCAGCTGTCAGTACCCGTCCCGCTGGACAGCTCGCCATTTACATCCCGTTCCATATCCTCGGCCACAACACCATCATTACCAGACAGTACCTCCTTCCTCTGGAGTTGAGTCCAATCTTTACCGACCAGAATAAAAGGAGAATCTGATCGCTTGCCACGATCTGAGGTGCTTGCATCCAGTACATAGCCAGTCGGAAAGGAAGGGAAGGAAGACTAAGTCTGCCATCATTATCAAGGTTTGCCATCCCACGGACCCAACCGTTCCATTCAATCATACCACTCCGTCGAAAGACCAAGCTCGCTGGAGACTTGATAAGGTCTGACATTGAATTGATCCAGTCGAGGGCCAGCGGCCCACCCGATCCGATCAACTGCCCAATCCCACCAGCACGTTCCCGTCAGGACCAATCGTACCTCGCAAGCAAACATGCTCACATCATCACCACCACGCAGGGCATCACCCACTTCAACATCCCTCCGCATACCCCACCTCCTGCTACTGTTGGTGGTGCTTCTCCTGATCACTTCACCATCCGCCGCAGCCGACTGCGACTGCGGCTACCGCATAAAACAGACGGGGCAGCTATTCACCCACCAATCGGCGGTGACCTTCAACACCTCGGCGAACTCCTCAACCGCGCTGGGCAGCGAGTGGGAAGTTCAAGGGTGGCGAGTACCAGCCAACACGACACTGGGCACGATTCCGCGGCAGAACCGGGCCGCAAACGTGTGGGTCGCGGACAGCAAGCTGCACCTTCGCCAGCGGGCCTGGCGGGAGGGCGAGGACGTGAGTATCGCCGAGATACATACCGGCCGTGACGACATCCTGTACGGCAGCTTTAGGATCCGGAGTACGGTCGTGCAGCCGCAGGCGGCCACCGGCGGTGCGGTCGCGGGATTCTTCTTTTATCGTGTAGGCGCCAAGGGGATGCGGATGCGAGTTTGATGGTTGATTTCTGACGCACGCCCCAGGACGATGTTACTGAGACCGATATCGAGATCATCACCAAGGACGGGAATAGCTCCAAGACGGTGCATTACATAAATCATCCAAGCATGTCCCACCTCTACCCCGCCGCCGCCAGCAGGGCAAGCAGCTAACCATGTGATGGTGATCCAGCGTACAACGTCGAGACGGACACCCTGATCCCCGGCACGTCGTTCACGGAGCCCCTCGACAAGCCATGGACGGAAATGCAATGGCACCGGTTCGACTGGGGACGGAATTCGACCTCGTTCTACCAAGACAACGTCTTTAAGCGTCAAATCAGCAAGAATGTTCCGGACGAGGTCTGTCCCCTTAACCCCACACTTACGTTGTTCCTTTTCTAACGGAGACAAGCCCGGGAAAATCATGATCAACATCTGGGCCAACAACGGCTCGTGGTCCGGACCGCCGTCCAGCAGAGATGTCACCCTGCAGATCGAGCAAATACGCCTGTATTTCAACACTACCACCAGCAACGCAGGCCAGGACGAGCAGTTCAATGCGCAGTGTGCGCAAGCGAAGAACGACGACAAAGCTGTGTGTGACGTCGAAGACGAAAATGAGCCCGCCGGTACGGGTGAGAATGGTAGTTCGAGCGGCAGATTATCCGCGGGGGGGTGGTGGATGGCATTAGTGGCCGTCGTAGTCGTCGTGTCAGCAGCATGGGTATAATCCGGCCGGCGTAATCCGGCCGGCAAAAGCCGGTGGCTTTTATGTAAACGAGTCGTACGACGAAATGCGGGGATCGAGCTTCATGGTGGGGGGAGAGGGAGGGGATTCAGGGGAGGCGGATCAAGCATCCCTCCAATTAGCGCAATTGCATCATCTTCAGAGCTCTCTGCTTAAAGCGGCAATTGCCCGCACTCTTTGCACTCCAGAGTCAATCCTCCAGACTTCCAGTGTCCACCACCGCCGCCGCAATGCCACTTCCCGAGTCCCTCGCGTCCCTGAACCTCTCCCCCGCCACCCTCGCCGTAAACCCAGCCCTACCCCACCACACCGTGGCGCACCCCCACTGACGCGCCCCAGATCCACGCGGACGAGCACCTCTGCGACACCACGGACATCGCACCCCCGCTGCACGTGTCCACGACATTCCGGTACCCCAACAGCCCCTCCGCACTGGTGCCCTTCGAGCAGCCGACAGCGGACTCCCCCCCACTCCCATTCGTCTACTCGCGGCTCTCCGCGCCGACCTCCACCCGCCTTGAAGCCACGCTCTCCGCGCTCCTCAATGGCCCCACGCTCGTATACCCCTCCGGGCTCTCGGCGTTCCACGCGCTCCTCGTGCACGTGAACCCCAAGCGCCTCCTGATGACCGGCGGCTACCACGGCTGCCACGACACCGCAGCGATCATCTCTCGTCTGACCGGCATGGAAGTAGTACCACTATCCACGCCGCCGCGGGCGGGCGACCTCGTGCACGTCGAGACGCCTCTCAACCCCGACGGCACAGCGAGCGACATCTCTTACTACGCTTCACTCGCGCATAGCGCGGGCGCGCTCCTCTCCGTCGACGCAACGTTTGCGCCGCCGCCGCTGCAGGACCCGTTCCGCCACGGCGCTGACTTCGTCATGCACTCCGGCAGCAAGTATTTCGGCGGGCATTCGGATATGCTCGCGGGCACGCTGAGCGTCAGGACCGCTGAGGCCGCGTTGACGCTCGTGGGCGAGCGCATGTACCTTGGCGCGACCATGGGGAGCATGGAGGCGTGGCTGGGCGTTAGGAGTATCAAGACGCTGGAGCTGAGAGTGGTCAGGGCAGGCGCGAATGCGACGGCGCTGGTGAAGTGGATTGATAGCGAGATGCGGAAGGAGGGGAGTGTCATCGCGAACACAGTCAAGCTGGTCACCCATGCGAGTCTGCAGGACGAACCGTGGTTGAAGGAGCAGATGCCGAATGGGTTTGGACCCGTGTTTAGCTTGGTGATGAAGTCGGAGGAGATGGCAAAGTCCCTGCCGAGTAAGCTGGTGCTGTGGGCTCACGCGACGAGCTTGGGTGGTGTCGAGAGTCTGATCGAGTGGAGGGCCATGTCGGACACGGGATGTGACAGGGCACTGCTGAGGTTGAGCGTGGGCATCGAGAATGTGGACGATCTGAAGGCCGACCTGCTGAGGGGCTTCGAGGCTGTTGCGGCATTGTAGATTGTACATATGGCGCATCGTTAGAAGTATATAACAAGATTGTTATAGCTGTCCCAGACTAATCTTCCGAGCGCTACAAATTGAACTTTTCAACCACATATCGTACAGTGAAATCAACCGACTTCATATCGCATCCATCATTTCTTTCCCTTCTTCTCCTCGGCCCACTTATTCAGTATTCCCTCGACCTTGGGCCCCCACACCTCCTCGCCCTTGTCCATCAGATCCTCCCACTCGATAACGCCCTCACCGCCAAGCTCATAGTCTCCCTGCCGGGTGCGCACAAGCTTAACCATGTGCGCCTCTGTACCCAGGGCCTTTCCAAGATCATGAATGAACGAGCGCACGTAGAATCCTGAAGTGACAGTCAAGCGGAACGTAGCAACCGGCGGCTTACCCTCTGGCTTTTTGGGGAGGGTAGCAGCCGGCGTAGTCTCCACGGCTACGGTAATCACCTCGGCGGTGTCAGTTTCAGCCACGGGCTCACCCTCACCCTCGCTCTCCTTGACCTTTTTAGCGGCCTTCTCATCCTCCGGCTCCGGCGAGTGCGCACGCTTCTCTCCGGTGGCCTTCTCTTCGGTGCTAGCGGCGGCGGTGGTGGTGGCGGCGGTGGTCGGCTTCGTCTCGAACGCGAGCAACGCGATCTTCTCCTCGTCCGGCACCTCCTCGGCGGGGTACTCGTACTCGTGGTCGGACGTGAGCGATAGCAGCTCCAGGCTGACGGTGCTGACGGGGCGGGACTGGATCTCGGCCGGCAGAGGCTTGCCCTCGCGCGCGTACTCGTAGAGGCGCTTGCCGTTCATGTGGAGGGCCGAGTATCTTGTCTCGTATTAGCAAAAACGCACACCGCTAGGAGGACGGGGAACAAACATCGGCGGTTTCTGCATAATATCTCCCCGGAAGGCCCCCAGCTCCTTCTCGATCACCTCCTCTGTGATGCGTTCCCAGCCACAGCTGCCCTCCTTCCCCCAAGCCACAATCTTCCCCAGCGCATCATACGTATCGGTCCCCGCGCCAAACAAGGCAGTGGCCTCATACGTCTTTGTGCAACCCAGGAACTGCTGCAGCTGTTTCGTCCCCGCGCCGATTCCGGCCACAAGGACCCCGCTAGCCATGGGGTCCAGCGTCCCGCCGTGCCCAATCTTCACCTCAAGGTCGCGCGCAGACTGCTTGCGCCGCCGCCGCTGCTGGCCCTTGCTCTCGCGCTCGCGCTTCGCAGCCTCCGCCGCAAGCGTCTCCGCGAAGATGGACGAGGGCTTGAAGATTCGCTGTAGTTTGCGGAGTGCCTCCGCCGAGCTGATACCGATCGGCTTGTTGATCGCCATGAGGCCCTCGAGTGGGACGGTCATGCTGGTGGTGGAGTGTGGTAGTGGGGGTGGTGCGGAGCTGGGTGAGTCGCGGTAGGGATTGCTGAGGTACGTGCGCGCGAGACGCGTTGCTGTCGTTGCCGTTGCCGTGGCCGTGGGGATGAGGCGGCTGTTGCTGACGAGAGACCGTGTGAGAAGTGGGCACATGGAGTCGCGGGGTCGTCGTTCGTGAAACCTTTGCTTCCTTCCTTTTCTTCTTTTGCGATTATACTTTGTGTCGATCGAATTAACTTCAGAACCTTGCGCCTGGATATAAAATACGGTATGTACGGCACCAGCCCTTAGTTATCCTGTTTTTTCGGGCCGGTCTTTTTTTTAAGACTGCGGAGTTCGCAATTGGACTAAATCGTTTACTAGGACTTTTGGGCAGACCGCTAACTGCAATGGGTGCACGTGCTACTTTATGTAAGCACCTCTGGTCACGTGCGATGAACCGATGGAACCCGTTCCTGGGCCTTTGGCCTCAATAGGTAATCGGCCTTTTGATCTTTTTTCAGGTCCTTTTTCGGAGCGGCCATACGTGGACTGGCTATATATGTAGACCAGGCCGCATTGCCCCACTTTTTCCTGGTGCTATTGGAAATGTCGGGGAAGAAAGTAAGGAATGTCGGTATCTAGAATTACACGGTATCTACTCATAGATATCACTCGTCTCAGCCCGCTCGAAGAAGCGCCGCAAAACGTAACGATTACCATTTAGAAGTAGTGAAGACATTTCTCACTCATATAATCCTACAAGCCTGCAAATCTTTCTGTCTGTCTAGAAAACAGACTCGTGACTGTAGACAGGTTACTTGCTTGCCTGCTAAGGGGCCAGCCCATCTTTCATGTCTACGTAAACCTCAGCAATAAACTCCTGTAAGTACGCAAGCTTGTCTCACACCGCCTCCAACCATCCCACACCGTCTCACTCCGTCTCACTCGCCAGACTTACCACCTCAGAAAACCACTGATACAGAATCTGTCCCTGTCCGTGGTATTCAAGTGTATGTATGCATGTAAACTCCCACTCCCCCTCCCATTCTCTCCCATCCCATCCCCCTCCCATCCCCTCGGCCCTCCCATCCTATCCCATCCCCGAGACTCCCGCTCCCATCCCCAAGAGCTGTCCTTCATCTCCTACTTCTTCTAGAATAACCACCCCCTCCCTCTCCCTCTCCCTTTCCCTTCCCCTCAGCACTGGGCAAAAAATGCTGGATTGAGTCCTCAGCTGGGTCCTCACGGTATCTATCCGTCCGTCTGTCTGTCTGTCCCCTCGTAATCCCAAACCGCAACCAAAAATCATTAACATCGAAAAGAAAAGATGGAAGAAAAAAAAGGAAACGTTACTGGCTGTCTCTGGAGTTTGCCAAAGAGAAGAAAACCTTCTCGCTAACATCCACAACAAAAGGTAAGAATAGGAGTGGTAGGAGTGGTATGCAGCATCCCTAGTGGTATACGGCATCCGTAGTGGTAGTGGTAGTAGTAGTAGTAGACCGCAGTTGTGGCAGTGGTGGTAGTATGTAGTAGTAAAGCGGGCAACATGATAACGGGTGTGTAATGGGGAGCCACCATAATCAAGCCACTCGAAGAGGTACGATATATGGAAAAAATAAACCCAGCAGTCTTTTACATTTGCAGTCCTTCCCCCAGAGAAACCTTCCCCCCTTCCCCCAGGGAACCCTTCCCTCAGAGAAACATTTCCCCAGAGAACTGGTGAAAGTCGAAAGTCGAGAAAAAAAAAAAAAAAAAAAAAAAAGAAAGCAGAAAGCCAACCCCCATCCATCCATCCATCCATCCATCCATCCATCCATCCATCCATCCATCCAACTTTCCCAAACTTTCCCCATAATAATCCCCCCCCCCCCGTGCACCCACCCACCCATCCCACTGATCAAGAGGAGAAAGCGAAAAAAAAAAGCAGAGTTCAGTCATCACTGATCCCGACGACAATTGAGAGGTAGTAGAGTAGCAACAGTGTTTGCAAACAATCTTGCCTGCGGCGTTCATGGACAAATATGCGCAGCAATGGTAAAAAAAAAACAGAAGAAAAAAAAGAAAGAAAGAAAAGAAAAAAAAAGACAAACAAGAAAAGAATCAAGGTAATAAACCAATATGCGAGACGCCAGGTGATAAACAGCGTCAAGCAGCGACGGGAAACCGAGCTGTCAGTCTCCCCGTCCGTCAAACAACTGCTCCAATGCAATAAGAAGAAAAAAAGGAAAAAGGCCGTTCCATCGGCTCATCAAAACTGTACCCGCCGTAGCGTACCGACTGACATAACCCAAATAAAAGGGTGGGGAAAAATCAAATGAGGCGCGTATGGTAGAAGCAACAAATCATGGGAATCAAAGCAAAAAAACTACGCCCAATAAAGCAGTCCCGAGGAGAAATAATCACAAGAAACCCCCACCGTAGAGCGCCAGTAAAAAAAGACAAAGAGTAGACGAAGAGCAGGAAAAAGGGGATAGAGATAATAATCAAAAGGGCATAAAAAACCTCCCTGAGGAGAGAGGCGCCTCCAAAATGAAAAAAGCCCGTGTCTTCCACTACGCACCATTGTCCGTGGTTGCCGCTACACACCAATGGCGGTGATAGACCCATGCACTCTTCTGGCAATCCTTGCTGCAGTATTTGGTCCGTCTGCATCGGCGGCACTTTGCAAACTGACGTGTGAACTCCTCCCATTTGCCGCACTCGTAGTAGGCGCACTGCCTAATTCCGCCCTTCGAGTCATCCTTCCGACACAGATTCCTCATGACGACACCGGCCCAGTATTGCATGTCCGAGGGGTGGTGTCGGACAGTGAACTTCTCGACCAGAGGGAAGACGTTGAAGTCGTCGGGCAACAGGTACTCTTCCATCTCATCCTCCCTCCTGACGGGCGGCGGGCGGCGTCGTCCGGTTTCCTCGTCCAGCAGGTGCAGTTCTTTCTCAATCATGAGGCGTGGTACCAGGTGTGACTGCTGAAAGTAGGACCGCAGATTGCAGTATTTCGAGACGTAGGCCAACAGCTGCAATGACATGAGAACATCCTCCTCGCGTGGCATCGACGAGGGAAGGGTCGGTGCCGACGTTGAACCGGCGTCCATAGTGTATCGGGAAACCATCTGTAGGGATCCGGCGATCGAGAGCGGCTGGTTCACTGCGGGTCCTCCGAGCGCGGTATTCACCGGACCTGTCGGATTGATGATGCTACCATCAACCGGAGACCGGTGAGTAATGTTGAACGTCTCCCCCTCGTCCTGGGAATCCGTTCCGGGAAGGGCAAGCGTCATGGGCTCGTCGACCGACTCCAGCATAGCATCTCCTCCCATGTCCATGTCCATATCGCTCTGGATATCCACAATCGGCTCATTCCCATTCCCAACCGGTGCCTGGTTCCCCATCTCGTCCGCACCGGCCTCATCAGACTCGCCCGAGATCGATCGCTGGCGACGAACCGAGGGCCGTCCCGCCCGGGGCACAACTCTGTCGTTGTACAAGGGTGTGACGTTCGCGGTAGTGGTGGGTCCCGGTGTGGTCGGCGACACGGGCTGAGATGCACCTCCTACAGACAGCATCGAGGGTAACCGGTCAGCGTCGCGAACCGGCTGAAGCCCGAATTCGTTGGCCAAGGTGGTGTCCATCGTCGGTAGAGGCTGCAGTCCGTTGAACTCGCGCGGCGCAACATATGGAAACGTCGGTCGGTTATCCTGTTGATGGTGGGTGTGGGTGTGGGTGTGGTGGTGGTGCCGTGCGTTCGTTGCCTGCGGGTAGCGAACCTGACTCGTACCTCGCTGTTGCACCACAATGTCCACCTGCGGCGGGATCTCGGACTGAGCAGCTCCCGGACGACGTACAGTAAAGGACGATGACGACGACGACCCCCGATTCTCTCTAGCGCGTGAGCCCTGGGCAGCTGCGGCGCTCCGTTTGGTAACTCGGTCGACGACTCGGATGTAGTTGTCGAGTATGGTCGCGATCACAGGAACCATATCCGCCTCGACCACCCTCGTCCGGACTTTCTCCGAGCCTCGAACCCCAATGTTGACGACGCACTGAAATGCCAAATTCCATTTCCACATGCTCATCAGGTCCTTGCTCCGGCCTTCCTTCAATATGACCACCAGTCGTTCTATTCCGCCATCGATGGTGAGGATGTCTCGAATGCGAGCCGACGAGGTGGTTAAATAAGCCAAATGGTTGAGTGAATTTATTAGAGGCAGGGTCGAAGTGCAATCCAAAGCTCGGCGGTCATAAAGGGCAGTGGTGATTCCGACGGAAGCCTTGTTGGCGGAAGGAATACTAAAGTTGACTTCCCGCATGATCTCGAAGGGAACGGTAACCGATCTGCACGAGAGGGTCGACGATTAGTTTCCGTTACCAGCGATGCACGGTGCACGACAGCAACACTGCTCACAGGAGGGAAGGGAAGGTAAGGGGAATGGGTTCGAGATGTAGGTACCTGCGAGGACTCGAGGAGGTGATAAAGGAGTCGAGTGATTTAACACGGATGAAGCAAGCAAGAAACGAGCAAGGTTACAAGAGACAACCCAAGGGAGCGAAAGAAGGAAATGGATTCGTAGCGTGCGAGGTATCTGTGTGGTTTTATCGTTGGTGAGCAAGAGGCAAGGGATTGGTCGGACAGTAGCGGAGATCTTACGGGCTGCAGGTGAACAACGCAGAAAAGCGAGACAAGGAAACAAGGTAAGGCCGAGGTTGAAAGGGCAGGCTGACTGGCTGGCGTTGAGCGGATAGTGACAGCAACGAGGTGGCCGGTAGAGTGAAGCTCTTACTGTTTTTTTCTCGAAGAAGGAAGGTTGGGCTGAAGAGAAAGGCACGGGGGGGAGGGGGGATGGGAGGAGGAGGAAGTGGATGGAGGAGGAGGAGTAGGAGTAGTGAGAGCAGGAGCAGGAGGGGGGGGGGGGGGGGGGTGGAGGAGGAGGTGTGCGTGTGTGCGTGCGGGTTTCCGGAGGGTCCAGCGGTGGTGTCAGCGGTGGTGTCGGCGGTAGTGGTGGCAGTGGAGGTGGTGTGGGTTTAAGGTGACCAAGAAGCGTGGCGGTGGTCTGTGAGTCGGGTGGTTACCGATGGCCAGACGGGACAAGGACAGCGACCAGCAGCAGCAGGGAGGAGGAGGCGATGGAGCGAGCGGCAAGCGATTTGCGACCGCCGCGACTTTGAAGGGACCAGCAACGAACGGGAGGGAGGCAAAGGGGAGAGGGGAGTAGGGGAAGAGTGCGAGTACGGTAGGGGGGACCAAATAACCGCGCAAGCAGAGGGGGCGGAGAGGGAGGGGAGAAGACGACGAGGTAGTTAGAGGTGTAGAGGCTGGTAAGGGTGGACGAGGAGAGGCGGTGGTGGTGGTGGGTGGTGGGTGGTGGGTGGTGACCGGGTGGCCAGGACTGGCTGGGGGGAGCGATCTCTCTCTGTCTTTCTCGCTCGTCGGCAGCCGGGCGGGGGGGAGGTGAAGGCGGGCAAAAGATGAGGACAGTCGAGAGGAGAAGAAGAAGAATGGGTACAGGGGAGAGGAGGACGAGGACGGAGATCGAGACCTGCTATTCTGGCAGGCTGGTGCAGTTGCCGCCAAACTCCTCACGATTCTCTGTCTCTCTTTCTGTATTTCTCTCTCTCTCGTTTTCTTGACTCGAGACTCGAGACTTCTTTGCTGGAGAGAGCGGAGAGAGGTGAGTGGAAATGGCTTCTGATTGGCCCAGGCGAGGCTGCAGAGCAGGGAGCTAAGATTGAAGGTGTGAGCGCCAAAACCCAAGCACTGCCAGAGTAATAACCGTAGCAATAACAGCGAGACAAACCGACAACCAAGCACCGAGCAGCAGAGAGAGCGAGCACGCAAGCACCAGAGCACGTAGAGTATTTGCAATCAACTGCGCTACTCTACTCCATTCTACTAGGCATCTGGTCGGCGTGTAGCGGTTGGTTCCACCTCTTTCTCGGTATTCGCGACAGTGGGCACTGGCAGCCTCTCCACTGTCTCTCTTTGTTTCAATGGCGGTACTCGGGAATAAAACCAGATGGCTGACTGCGCATAGCAAGTAGGTACACAGTCACAACCATCGCCGTGATTGGCCGCAACTCCTTCTTGAATCACTCAGATACTGCTCACCGGATGCGAAATGGCTTCGACGCACACACGTAACCACCTACCTATAGATATATACGAGATGCCCCGGGATTCGGCAGCATAGCGGTTTAGTTGCTATGATAGCTGCGTGCCCCGACGTCAAGCGGCCTCGACTCGACTCGCGAGCTGTCGAGCTGTCGAGCTGTCGGCCGCACGGCCATCGTCATCAAAGCTGTACTTACCATGCCCGTGCCATCCGCCGCCTCCTCACGAGATGAACGCCACATCTGGGCACGCCGCTCCAAAGACAAGATGAGTCCCGGAAGTTGAACGCCACTTGCACAAGAGCTTGCAATTCCAGCAATTCCACTTTCACGACCGACCGCACATTACAGAGCCCGCGCAATATCCGGGCAGCGGACCGCAGCTGTCAAGTCACGGAGGTTAGTTACCAGCTCGGATCGGTAACTTGGGATGTGTGTAGTGGCACAGTCCGCCGGTACTCCACCTACTCTACTCCTTGAGTACTCCACTCCACTCTAGGTAGTGACGGTCTATAAATGCTGGCCTGGCCCTGCATGCTCGGTACGAAGCCGAAAACTTCCGCTCTCGAGCTTCGAGCGAGCACAGCGGCCTTCAAAACAGGCGTTCCCACTCTGCTCTAGATACTCTACAGGTCCCGACCCTTTTCTGCCTTTCGCTCGTTGTGCCCACCGCCGCCGTTTTTTGGGCCACAATGCGTGCGTGATCCGCGTTCCTTATCGCGCCCCCAGTACACTGCAACAATTTGGCATAGAATCAGCTCCCGGCTTGGCCACACCACATGCACTGGAATCTTCCAGAACCTAGAAACAATAGTTACTCTACCTACGGGCATGTACGGTACAGTAATTTATGAAGTGAAGTGAAGTGAACAAACATCCAGTTGTGCGGACCACTACCTGGGTATGTAACCATGGTGACGGTCACTCCACCCAGTGCACCCATAGCCCGTATGTCAGTACAACTCTCCAGCAGACTGTCCGTGTCCGTCGGGATTACGCCACTCCCGCGGCTTTCGCCTCTGAACTTTGAAGTCACTTCACTGGCTATCACATGTATCTTATGTCCATAAAAATGATTTGTTTGGTTTGCCGCTGTTCATCAACACGGTACATATCATACACATACACACATGATCTACATTGAATTCGCGCCACTACACATAAAGGAAGGTCGGCCGGCATGCACATACTCAATGTACTCTACGTACTCTTGGGGGCCAAGAAGGATCTTCAACAAAAGTCTTCAGATTGATCGGCCGGTTCGACCAGCAACAAAAAGCAGCGGGCAGCAGGCTGGGTGAGTGAGTCAGGGCATGGCAAGGCGACGATCTGCTGATTTGCGAACTGATGCCAAATGCACGGCTTTTGCCGCTCAGCCCTATGTGTGTAGAGTAGATACGGTGGCGACCATATGTTTGTTTGTTCACTCATGTACATACGGCGCAGAGCATAAGTGGAGAGACTCTCACAGTGCGAAGCCAAAAACAACGACGCCCGTGAAATCGTGGGCAGTGTGCAATGGGCAATGGGCACGAGCTCTCAATACATACCTGCCTACCATATAGTTTCTCCTGCACTGCAAAGTAAACTTTCCCTCATGCTCCCTCATGCTCTCATGCCCTCACGCTCTCATGGGGCCAGGCCAGGCCATGATCCATCGATCGCTTCCCCCCAAAACCCCCCGGAAAAAAAAGGTTTACTTTTGTTTCTGCAGTGCCAACGAACCCGCACAGAAAAACATACCGTACATACAGATTGTTTCTGCATACTCTGCATACCTACTTCGCAGTGTCCGCTAACTATCGCTGAAAAAGCTGGGACGAACATCGTTTCTTTTATTTACATAGAGTACATGGAAAGGCGAAACGAGAGTACGGTAAGGTAAGGTAAGATACTTCAAACAAGTACCGCCGTGCGGTACTCGTGCCAGGTATTCTTGGTATGTACCCTGCCACTGCATATTCTAAGCGCCACACCGCCTCCGCCGCCATCGTTGTCGCCGTCGTTGTCGCCGCCACCGGGGGTTTTGCTCGGTTTCCATGCATTTATGTATTCTGCGTATAGGGGCGCCACTGGACAGGAGGTTTAAGAGTGACATTGGGCGGGCGGTTATGTATTTATGTACATAATGTATGTATGTGTGGAAAGCGGCGGTGTCAGTGTCAGTGTGGGGATAGGAGGACGGTGTGGGCATAAGAGGATGGTGTGGGCATAAAAGGACGGTGTCGGTGTCTCGTTGGGCATAGGTAGGATAATGTGCCATGTGCACTTATGCGATCCTTAACGTGCGAGGACCTGGCTGGATAGGTAAGTACCAGGTACCTATGGCCTCAATCGAAAATACCGCAAGCCCGCTGCCCACTCACGAGTCGCGACATCAAATCAGATCTAATTCAGTACTTCACCCCAAGCCGACCACCCCAAGCTGGCCACCAGTACCAGTAGCAGCACCACCAGTGGCCACGCACGCATCCCCAGTCTCCAGTCTCCAGATCCTCGCTCGAGAGTCGAGATACATACTTCATACATAACTTCCGTTTCCTGTGTACGCGGCATCGATCATCGCACCTGTCCAGCCTCGGTGTTTTAGGCACGCCGATCGCTCATTTGTAAAAATCTCTCATCCACTCATGTCCAGTGCGTGGGGTGATTCTCAGTCACGGCTCGGTCACTCGCTGTGTCACTCGTCGCTGCTAACATCGGACCGAGGATTTCTCCGAGCTTGATAATCAGCACACACACCAAAGAGTACAGGTCGACGCAAATATGTGGCGGCCGTGTTACACACACACCCAAACACACACCCAAACACACACACTGTATGGAATACCTACGGTACAGTCATAGTCATTCCTTGTCCAAGCATTTGAGCCCTTCTATGCACATCCATCGATCACTGTAGTTGTGTAGATGAAACACCGCCGAATCAATATCCAACGCATGCTGCGCCGCCCTTGGGGGGAGTGAGTGCGCAAACGCGGCCACATGCAATGCCACTCGGTGACTCGGCACGAGGACGAACTCGGTGATGTTTTTTTTGGGGCGTTGGGAATTGGAAATTGGAATGGTTCGCTCATACTGTGACACTGCTGTCCAGAAGGAAGGCGGAAGGTATGGGAAAAGTCATGGGAAAGGCATGGGAAAAGGGAGTGACTCACTCGTCGTGACAGGATCGTGACCCACCGACTCCCTACCGTTCCCTAAAGGAAGAAGAAGAAGAAGGAGGAGACTGGTGGCGGGTGGTCTTTCACAGCCCAAGCTCGGAATTTGATCCTCGAATACCTAACGGCGTGCCGCACTCCATTATCCAGTCATCAGTGACCCAGCTATCCAGTGACTCCATGTTGAACCAGCACCCAGAGACCGAGCACTTACCACCTCGCAACTTCTGGCAGGATACATGCCTGCAGGTTGCAGCGCAGCGCAGCCCACCCCCTCGAACCTCCGCGCCGTGCCCCGTCGGTGGCGAACAGAATCCGAAGATTAGGCAGGTAGGTAGCGGGCGCGTGAGAGTGCGTGGTTGATGATTGACATTGCCATTCATTCTCGACTCTCGACTCTCGAGCGTGTTGCGGTTTGTATGTAGTTCACAGGCGGGTTTTCTGAGCGGAAATGGGCTGCTTAAGAGGGGGTGGAGGAAGTGGTGGAGGATGAATGGTGGAGGATGAATGGGGTACCTCAGAGCCTAATGCCCTCGAATCTCGAATCTCAATGGTTTCCTGCGAGCCCCGACTGATCCTCGATGCCGCTATTGAGTCTTGACATGATTGAAACTCATTCATTCTCGATTCTCGACTCTCGGCTCTCGGCTCCCGAGTGAGTTGCGTTTTGCGGTTTGCGATTTGTATGCAGTGAGCGGGCTCGTTTCGTGGACGGAAATGAGCTGCGTAAGAGGGAGGGTGGAGGAGGTGGTGGAGGATTACTGGGGGAGGATTACTGGGGGAAGATGAATGGGGGAGCTCAGAGCCTGATACCCTCGAATCTCGAGTCTCGATGGTTTCTTGCGAGCCCTCACTCGTCCTCGATGCCGCTATTGAGTCTTGACAATGACAATGACAATGGCAATGCCGATCCGAGTTCGCGGGGGAAAGATGTGCTTGGAACGAGCATGATCTGTGGTTTGGAGAGAAGCTCGTAAAACCCATCTACTGCGAAGACTCCACGCTGCAAAGCCCCCGAATCCCCGACTCTCCGAGGCGGCACGGATTGTATCACAGACTCACAGGATATCACTCTGGCCTTACACTTATCCTGCACTTGCCCTGCACTTCTCCTGCACTTGCCCTGTACTTATCCCACACTTATCCCACATAGAATCTCATCTATCTCATCCATCTACTGTCCCTGACCCGGCGGTGTTCCAAGCCGAGTGCCTACATCCTACCCAGTGACCTGTGCGGTATTGAGCGTCGAGTGTCATCGTATTGCTCCGGGTGATCACACAGCCTTTCAGCACCGCACCACAACACATTTCACCTTACGAAAGTCCTTTGTATCATACCAGCAGGACTTTTGATGTCACGATGAACATCTTTTCCCGTGTAAAAGTCCTCCGTACGGCCAGCTTTTGATGCTTTTCCTCGACAGCTCCACAAGCAGCATAAAATAACGGTTATCGCTAGTGATCAAAAGTCTCTCGGATGGGCACGGCTCGATTTATGTGACCTCACGCAGCACATGCGTCAATAACCGCCCATGACATGGCGACGTAGTAGTCTCCGCACATAGATACACCAAAACAAACGCCAAATGAACTACGGAACCAATCGAATGCACGCTAAACGGGAAACAAGTAGGTACACAACAACCAACAGCCTGCAGCCTGCATCTTCCCCTCAACGCCACGGATTATCATCATGATCCGTCTGATAGTGCTGATTCGTCGTGGTGGACGACTTCCTCTTTGAGCTCCTGTCCTTCTCCCTCTCCTTCTCCGATCTCGACGACAATCCCGACCCGGTGCGCTCCAGATCTCTTCCGTAGCCACTACTCGCGCGCTGCAGCTGCTCTCTAGCATAGCTACTTTCCGAGCGGCCGTGTCGCGGCCGCTCGTCGGCGCCCTCGGAGCGCTCCTTCTTCTCCCACTTCTCGCGCTCCTTGCGCTCCTTGCGCTCCCGTCTCTCCTCGCTGGTCTCGTTTTCCTTGCGCTCCTTCTTCTCTTGTTTCTCCCGCTCCTTCCGCTCCCGCCTCTCCTCTTTGGTCTCCTTGTACTCTCGGCCCTCGACATCGGACCGGCCGGACATGCCCGAGTCCGTCCGTTCGGGAAAATACCTACCCGAGTCTGCACGTATTAAATCGCCAGGCCGAGAGTTGGACCTCGACGACGACGATTTCCCGTCGGCGTGGCTCGACCGCCGCGAGGACTTCGACGATTTCGAGTACTCCTTATCGTGTTGGAACGTATTCGCCCTGGCAATCCCCGGCATAGGCTCTCTATCGTACTGGAACGTTTTCGCTCTGGCCACGCAAGGCACGGGCGGCTCACTGTCATGCTGAAACGTCTTCGCGCGGGCCATTCCCAGCATGAGCGGCCTACTGCTTCGGCTGCTACGGCTTTCAGCGTGATGTGCATACGAGCCGAAGTCCTCCTCGTCGTCGCTGGTTTCGAGGAACATGTCGTCCCTGACCCAGACACAAATGAGGCTGCGGGCGCGCTCTGCCAGCTCAAAGTACGCGGGGTTCGTCTTCGCCTCGAACATGGCGACGTGCGCGCCCACCTCGTCGTCGGCCTTGACGTTGACGCAGCGGAAGAACTTCTTGCGCAGCGGGGACTCGTCCGCAGGGAGCGAGCAGAACGTGCGCTCCTTGCCGTCGAACATCATCGACGTGCCCATGCGGTCGCCGCCCAGACTCGTGAACAGGTTTGCGAAGCCGACGCCGTCCATCCCCGCCGCGCGATTGAGGCGCACGCGCAAGTCCTCCGCCTTCATCAGCGCGCCCACAAACTCCAGATGACTCGAGACCCAGCCGAAGCCGGCGGAGATATCGTCGCGCTTGATGTATGCGGCGGCGGCGCCGCCCGCCAGCGCCGCCGCCGCCCCCCCGTACGCCGCTACCTTCCCCCACTTCCCCCACAGCGACTGCTGCGCGAGCTCGTTCTTCCGCCCCGCCTCCCGTTCCCGCTCCTCCTCCTCCCACGTCTTGACCATCGTCCCCTCCACCGCCGCCTGCGACGCAAACAGTCCCGACGCGATCGACGACAGCGTGCCGTAGGCACCCGACGCCGTTTTCCACTTCTCCTCGGCAGAGTGCGCGAACACACTGGGCGCCAGCCCGAGGTAAGGCGTATCGAACGCGAGGATCCCGACGATGTGCGGGAACGGCAGGCGAGCGTCTCCGGCCACAAGGTCGTCGTCCATTATGCTCAGCAGCGCGTCGGCCGCCACGATCCCGCCCATCGAGTGCCCGACCAGGATGGTGTGCACGGAGGGGTCGATCGTGGGCGACGGCGTGTGCCGCGCCACTTCGAGATCGATCACGACGTCTTGCAGCCATGACCGGAAGCGCGCTACGGCGTTGGGAAGCTCCCCCCGCGTCTCGTATTGTGGGTAGATCGCGGTCTCGATCGCGAGGTGGGGTCGCGCGTTCTGTAACAGCGCCCGGATGTGCTGAGGGATGTGTCAATTGCTGCGACGCCGGAGGAGACGCCAGGGAACTCATCTCACCTCAGGGAAGCCCCGGAAGGTGCCGTCGTCGCCCTACATCGTTGACAGCGCCTGTCAGCTGTCACGGCCCGACGTCCACCAGCTGGCTGGAGTTGTAGCTACCTTGAACCCGTGGATGAAGCACAGCAACAGAGTCTGCTTTCCCATAGCGGCGGTGATGGAAGTGGGTTCGTAAGGATGAATGGGTGAAGTAAAAGTGAGAGTGGAGGTGGAGGTGCGTGAGAAAGAGCGAGAGAGAAAGAGAGAGAGAGAGAGCTTGGTCTCCACGTCGATAGTTACTCTATTGCTGGCCGGCGTGGGGCTTGTCTGTTGGCTGGATCCGCGGGCCAATCACACGTGCATGGATAAGGCACTATCTATCGGTATCGGATAAACCATGACGGACCACGGTACCGTACCGATCAGGGTGATCGACTCGAGACTCGGTTCCGAAATAGAGCCGTTTTCATTCACCCACTGAGTCTGGTTGTGATAGTTACTAGGCCCGTTATTAGTCTGAGCTTTTCTCTTGCAGCGCGGCGGACCGGCGGCCACAATGCGTTCCTGAAGCAATCTTCCTGGAGGGTAAGAAGCATGTAATATCAACCCAGTACACATCCTAGGGCAGCGGCCGTCTGAGGACGAACTCGAATTGAAGATAGGGTGGTGTGACGCTGGCGATTCATCTGGTCATTCAGTTTGCGATAGACCGGGCCGGCTCACAAATCGGAAGCCACAATGGCTAGTTACACCGGCGAATGCAAAGAGGCATACAGTAGAGGCATTCAATTCATCATCTTCGCAGTCCGACAAAACACCAACAGACCAAAAAATCGCAGCAATCGCTCGCAACAACAGACACCAAACAAGCCAAAATCCAAACAAGAACCCCCCTAGGTACCAAGAAATGAAGAAGAAGAAGAAGAAGAAGTAAAAGATAAAGAAAAGGCCCTCGTAACATCGTAAAATACTGCAGATATCCCGGCCGAGGAAACGGTATCATCACACCTACATGGAACCAGAACGGTCGACTCTCCCTCCCACGTTCAGCACGCGCACCCGGACCGATCCTCGATGATGCCGGGGATGAATGGGTCGTCCAAGATATCCGTCATCTCGCTCTCCTGCTGTGCCAGGGCATTTCTCGCGATAGCTATCGGCGCGCGCGTATGCACATTAGCTCCCGTGCTCGCTCGCTCACCACCCCATTCACGGAATACCTTCGAAAGCCTGTTCGACGCCCTCGCCCTCCTTCGCAGAGCACTCAAAGTACGGCAGCTGGCCCTTCTGATGGCAGTAAGCGAGGGCGCGCTTGCGGGGGACCTGTCTCTTTCCCTCGCCGAGATCGATCTTGTTTGCGAGCATGACGAACGGGAAGCTCTCTGGGTCGCGGGGCGACGCCTGGATGAGGAATTCGTCGCGCCAGCTATTGATGTGCTCGAACGAGGCGGCGGAGTTGACGTCGTAGACGAGGACGCAGCAGTCCGCGCCGCGGTAGAACGCTACCCCGAGCGATTGGAAGCGCTCCTGGCCCGCTGTATCCCAGATCTGAAGGATGAGCGGGGTTAGAAGATCGCTACTACTACTACTACGAGTCGCGCGTGCGCTGCCCGAGGAATGGGAACAGGAACAGCAGGAGGAAGAGGAAAAGGGCGATACGGTCAGGGTGACGCTGCGGTCGTCGAGGATCACTTCTTTCGTCAGGAAGTCGGCGCCGATCGTCGCTTTGTATGATGGCGAGAACTTCTTGTTGACCTGGATTGGGATCGTGAGTGGACGTGTACTTTTGAGCGAAGAGAGGGCTGGGCGGGAAATGTACGTATTGGTTCATGAGCGAGGTCTTCCCGACGCCGCTGTCGCCGAGGATTATCACCTAGTTGCAATGGGCACCACCCTCCCGTCAGCGACGACTCCCGCCAGAACGAAGCTGGGGAGTGGAAAGTGAAGCATGCGCACTTTGAGGATCTTTCTTCGAGTTGCCATGGCTAGTAAATAACCCCACGGTGTGGGGATGTGCTGGAGTATGGGAAAGGGCACTTTCAGTGAGGAGGGGCGCCGAAGAGTAGAGTGCGGAGGTGGAGTGGACGACGACGACTGCCGTGTGCGATAGGTAGAGTTAGGTAGGTAGGCCGTGTGGTTAGCACGTAGGGTCCACTCTTCGCATAGCTCGGTGCGTTCCAACGGCTTTAGCGCTGGGGCCACCGATAAAGATCGACGACGTCAGCCAACCGATAACAAGGTGCATGTGCGAGCGCTGTTGAGCATCGGCGGAGGGGGGGTTCTGCAGGGAAGGCGTGGCGTATTGTGGAGTCACGAGAGCCACATCCGACGATATCGCACCGCCATAACTGTACTCGACTGGCAGTCCCGGGGGAGATTCACGGGCAGAAAGACACGGGCCCTAAAAGCCAGTTATTCACGGCTTCCCAATAACTCACGATAACCACGGCTTTTGTGGGGAATGAGAGCTCGTAAGGCTACGAACGGCCATGGATGAGGAGGTGTCGGAGGTGCCATAACCCCAGCTTCACGAGACACAATCGACGCAACCCCCCGAGAGATAGTACCTTTAGTGGCACGGTTTCGACTTATACTCCTTGTTAAGACCATCAAAAGCCTCGACAGCCATCGTGAGCCAATATCGACGGCCTTCTAGCGAATGGGATCCCAGAACTGGACGATAGCTCGTCACGATACAGCATCGATCGAGACGAGAAGCAAAAAGCACACAGAAGCACCGTATGAGAGCATTTTTTTTCCATCCAATCGATCTACATAGAGTACCCGTGCGCCTCCAGACGCCCCCGGCAATGGGACATAGTTACATACACCCTAAAACCGAACAAGGCGAAACCCAACAAAAAAACCAGAGGAAGGTATTCCAGAAAGAAATCAAATAATATGAAATGAAGGAAGAAGATCGAATATCAACACACGCCGCTCGCTCAAAGGGAAGCTTGAGCTCACGCACAACCCCTCCAGGCATCACGCAGCGAAATCGCGGCACCTACGCACCCGAATGCTCCGACCGCAGTATCATCGAGCAGGCCCTTCTCCAAGCTCCAGTGGATCTATCCTCCGTCAGCACAAACGACCGTCTCGAGGGTTAACCGGGCGAAACATACCGACAGCGGCGCGGTAGTCGCATTGCAAACCCACGCCTTATTCCAGTCGTCCCTGGCCGCGCGCTCCTCCTCTCCGGAGACCACCAGGCCCCTCAGGCCCCTCGCCTTCTCGTTACGAAGCCACCTCATTCTCTCGAGCTTCACAAAATCGAGTACGATATGCGCGGCCCAGCAGCGAGTACTCCACAACCACATGCGTCCCTCCGTACGTTTCGAGAACGCCAGGAGCGAGTGCATATTGAGATACGCCATATTCTCGAGGACCTGGTAGGCAGCGTTGACAGCGACCTGCGCGAGCACCAGCGAGCGCACCACCGCGTCCTTCGGTGGACTCCGCAGCGTCCCCGCGCCCCACTTGTAGATCCCCACCAACCCCCACAGGCGCATGAACATGCGCACGTCCGAGATCTTGGAGGCGAGCTTGCGCAGGCGGTTGGAGGCCGTGGCCAGCGTGGTAGACGCGGGCGTGAGCACGACTAGCGGGATGGGCGTAGCAAGCTTGACGGTCAGCAGCAGCGCGAGGCGCGACAGCTGCGGCGCGAGGAACGTCGACGAGTAGTAGATCAGGCTGAGGAGGCGGTCGGTGCCCGAGGGCGTGGAGAGAAGGCTATAGGACGGTCAGCAACGCGACGAACGGGGGGAGGCAGCCGGGGATTCAAGTGCGCACCGGCTGAGGTGATCGAGCTCGCCTTCGGCCTGGCGGAGGTGCTTTTTGACGACGTAGAGCAGCACAGAGGGGTCGGTCCCTCCGGCGTCGCCGGATGACTTGTCGACGGACCACGGCATAGTGTCGGAATGGAATGGCGGTAGGTATGCTGATTCTGGGCTGTCCACCTGCGATCGGAGAATGGCAGGTATGCTATACGGTACGGTAGATACTCGAGGATAGAGAGAGAGGGGGGGAATGGTGTTCTCTTGTTCACACGCCCGGTGGACCACGTTTAGGCCGCCTCGTGGCTGGCTGGCACCTACGTACCCTGGGTACATATTACCGTATTCACGTCGTTCGGGCCATAGCCGTGTCTACATACAATTGCTATAATTTCCTAGGAACGTGATCGTCAAGCCTCGGCAAGTCGGGCGGTGGGTCGGTCAGCTTCACGCTAGGGATCGTATCAGACTCCCGAGTCCCGAACGGCCAATTGAGAGCGATTTTGGAGGGGGGCTCGCGCGCCTGCAGAGCTTTAACTACCGTACAGATACTTTCTTACATGCTAGGTATGCGCATATTCTATCCAACGCGCGACCCGCAACAAGAAACGTGCACTTTCAAATTTCAATGTCCCCATTCGCGTATGTATGCCGCCGAAAGTCGGACAGAGCTGCCGGCGAGAGGCAAGGAGCGACGACGCCGCGACGCCGCTCCACCAAGCTCGTATTTAAGCTGCAAACGTCACGGCCAAAAATGCCGGTTGCTCCAGCAACGCTGCAATGCGCATATGCACTGTATGAATGTGCAATTCTTCAACAAGAATATCTATCACTCGTCCAACTTCACATGCGAGCCACGGATATAGAATTGAGAACTTGAGCCCCCTGCGAAATCCGTTCCCGGAGTTAATCCACACCCGTGGGATTTCAAGATGCGTAGAATCCGATGCCCCGAATGTCACGGAGCAGCGGGTCTTCAGACGAAAGGTGTCTCGAGTCTTGACTCACATCGAGCTCGGAGCGAGATCGTATCAATGCCGCTGCCAACGTGCTACATACACATTGATATTGCTGTCAGCCGTGAGCGGTGGGACTGTAGTTATGAGTGCAAATCGCATCTCTCTCCGCTGACAACATCTGCCCTTGGTTTGCATAACAACCCCACGAATCAACGATGCCCACGGCCGCAGCAACGACGAACCGAACTCACGCGCTTCCTCTCCTCCTACCTGCACTCAATGACGCCTATTTTGCGTCATATCGGCTTTATGGTCGAAGCCCCGCCTCCCGCGATGGGAGAGTGCACCTAGGTCCTAGCAAGACTTCACCTCCCCGTCCGTATCTGTGTAACGGCATGATATCTCAACAAAACTGGTGGAGATTGTTTTGGCACACCATCCGCCAAAACAGAATCTTCAGAAATCTTCAGATGCAAGGGACTTCTCCACACCGCCGTCTGCCCAGTGCCGGTGTATGGTAAACTCCATGGAAATCTGAACACTGGGAATCTTGTTGAACGGTAGTTTGTTGAATGAGTACTTGCTTGGTGAATGAGTACTTGCTTGGTGAATGAGGACTTGCTTGGTGAATGAGGACTTGCTAGGTGAATGGCAATGATAGAGGTACAGAAGCCTCAAAGCTGCCATTGAGCCTGGCAGGCATTTCCCACCATGAATGTGCTGCTTTAGGGGTATCATTTGCACGGCCTCTGCTACCTATTGAGCCTTTGAAGTCTACATCCTTTACCGCATCATCGTACAAACCCCATGCTTCACCCACGATCACACCAACATTCTGAACAACTTACTACAAGACCAAGACCGAGATGAAGGAAAGATAGCCACCGTCTAGTATTACAACCAATACATACACACAAGCCCGCGTAGATGTAAACAAAACCCATCCCACCCAAACTCCGCACTCACCAAACAGCACGCATATATTCACACATTCTACACAGCCTGCACGCCCCACCCATCCCTCAGCACACCTTCAACCTCCTCCATCGCGAGTCCCCCCGTCTCCGGATAAATCCTATAGCACACGACCCAGCCAGCGGCACAGACTGCAGCGTACACCGCAAACGCGACACTGGCGCCGAGATGCTCGACGACGCCCAGGAACGTGGCGGCAACGACCAAATTCCACCCCCAGTTCGTAGCCGTCGCCGCGCCGGTCCCCACGCCGCGCACCGACATGGCAAAGAACTCGCTCTGGCACAGCCATGGCACCGCGCCCAGCCCCGTCGCGTAGAAGGCTACGAATGTGATGATCGCGGCGACGATCATTGCTGCGGGGAGGGTCGGGAGGCCGGAGGGTGGGGTGGGTAGGCCGGAGGTGGTTAGGTCTGGTAGTGCTAGGAAGCCGAGCGCGCAGAGGGATAGGCCCGCGGCCATGCCGGCGAGGGAGACGAGCAGCATGCGGCGCCGCCCCACGCGGTCGATCAGGTGGAAGGCGAAGGCGGTGCCCGCGGCGTTGGTGCCGGCGACGACCATGGCCACGGCGGTGGGGCTGCGGAAGCCGATGCCGGCGAAGATGGTGGCCGAGAAGTACATCAGCGCGTTGAAGCCGCAGGCCTGCTGCAGGAACTGCAGGAAGCATGCGAGCGTCAGCGCCCGCCGGTTGCCCGGGACCCGGAAGAGCGATTTGAGCGTGCTCCTGAGCGGGGGCGCGGGGCCGGTGCGTACGCCCGCTTCGATCTCCGCTAGCAAAGAGGTGATCGCCGGTGTGCCGTAGACTTTGGCGAGGGTTTCGGCCGCCGCCTTCCGCCGGCCGCACTGTAGCTGCCATCGCGGCGTCTCTGGCATTAATAGCATCAGCGCTGCCTGCACGACGGCGGGGACCGCGCCTAGACCCAGGATCCAGCGCCATCGCTCGCCCAGGAGCAGGCCGACCGCGTACGCTCCTAGCTGCCCGCACGTGATGCAGAGAACACTGATGACCACCAGCCGTCCCCGGTGACTTGCCGGCGCTAGCTCGGAGATGTAGAGCGGTACCACAAGACTCCCGACACCCACACCCACGCCCACCACCACCCGGCCCGCCACCATCGACCACACGCCCATCGCGCCCGCTTGCCACAGCGCGCCGACAATGAACAGGAGATCTGCGATCCAGATAACCGCGCGCCGGCCCCAGCGATCTGCACACACGCCGGCGACCAGGCCCCCTGCGAGCGCACCGAACGAAGTCGCCGACGTGATCATCGATTTATCCCAGGTGGTGACCGGATGTTCCGGCGTCGACAGCGTAGGCGCGAGGTATAGCAGTGCCGACGAGATGGATGCCGTGTCGTCTTTTGCGCAGCGCAACGTTCTCCTCCCGCGTTAACCAAAGCTCGCATATGTACACAGTTACCCCGGCGGGCCAAACCAGATCGGAGAGGAGTCATCGGGTAGGTAGCGTACAGCCAAAGAGGAGTCCACTTATTCCTGCGCTGAGCGTGAGCGCCCATAGCCAGTATCCTTTCGTTTCGGGTTCGGGCGAGGGGTGTGCTGGAGAGCTCGGCGAGGATGGTGGCAGGAGAGGAGCCCGGTCTTCACTGCCACCCACGCCGCCGCCGCCGCCACTGTCGAGTACTGCCATCTCGTATGGTTGAGAGGAAGGAATGGTGTTCTTCTGCACGGTGGAGAGTTTGCGAGGCCACGATGGTGGTCGTTGGTGCGCTTTGAGTCGTCGTGCGTAGCAAGGAGGTTGAAGTTAGAGTCCACGTGCGCGCGTCAGTACTGGTCCTTACATAGCTACCATGGTTTAGTTAGCTCCAGGCCCCAGGTCAGCTCCAGGCTTCGCATTGAAGAATAGTCATGTGTTGTTTCGATTCCCCAGCTCCGTCCGGCCGACCGCACGTAGTCCACATCCCCTCCACGTATCCCGGAACAAGTACGCGTGTCATCGCTTTCCCGGGCCCGACAACTGCCTGCGAGCGACGTCCCGCCGACTGGGCGCCAGGCACTTCCGATAAGGCTACATGCTAAGAATGCGAGGCTGAAAATAGTCGCTCCGTACATACGCACTCTGCACAGCTTTCTTTTTCTTGGCCTGGTACGAGTTGATCTCACTCCACTCCGCCGTAAATGCGCATGTGCCGGCAGCGCCAGGGTACTCGCCATAGTCTGAATTTCACGCAAAGTGTCCTTTCCGCGCTTCAGCTCGCCGCCATCTCATGCCATTGGCCGGTGCGACATCTCGCAACGACAGAGCAGGAATCGCAGTCAGCCTGCGCAATTGAATCTCTTTTGTTCCTCTCCCTCTTTTTTCTCTTCTCTTCCCTTTCTCTTCTCACTCCACTTATTTGCTTCTCTTCGCGAGTCTCTCTTTTGTAACCAAACCCCGTCTCTGCAATCGGGCTACCGTGAGGGCGCCCCTCCCCCCCACAAGATTAGATTCCCGCCAGCAGCAGCATAGCGAAGCACCAGCTCAAGGTTACTTCTCTTGACCCCTGACCGCCACGAACGACGAACCTTCCATACCATACCCCCCGTTCCCAGATCCCACAGCAACATACCCATCTCCTACATACACATACACATACACATACACATACACCGCAACCGAAAAACCACAATCGCTCCCTGCTGAGCAGCCATGGCTCAGAAAGACAAACTCGGCGGCGGCGTCGTCGTCGCAGACGCTGAGCCCTCGTCGCGATCACGAAAACGCAGCAAGAGCAGATCGCCGACGCGGGCGAGCAATCAGGACACCTCTCCACCACCACCGCCACCCTACCAAGAGAAACCCGAGTCGTCGCGAAACGATGTCGACCCGGGAGTCAAGGACAATGACATCTTCCTGTTGCCGTCGTCAGACTATTCCTTAATGATCCTGTTGACTTGTATCGCCGTCGCCGTGCGGTTGTTCCGGATCTACCAGCCGTCGAGTGTGGTGTTCGATGAAGTCCAGTAAGCCTCCAGAACTCAATGCAGGGAGAGAGAGAGGGTGGGAGAGAGAGAGAACGTGTCACTGATGGGCCCATGCGTGCGTGTCATAGCTTTGGCGGATTCGCGATGAAGTATATCAAGGGACGGTTCTTCATGGACGTCCACCCACCGTTGGCGAAGCTCATGATTACCCTCGCCGGTTGGTTGGCCGGCTTTGACGGAAACTTCGATTTCAAGGAGATTGGAAAGGACTACCTGGAGCCCGGCGTTCCATATGTGGCTATGCGCATGCTTCCGGCAGTTTGCGGTATCTTGGTTGTTCCTACGATTTTCTTGACCTTGAAGGCAGCGGGTTGTGCCACGGCTTCGGCGACTCTGGCGGCTGGATTGATCATCTTCGGTAAGTTCTCAAACCCCCGACAATTCGGATGATTGCCGGCGTGGGAATCGATTGGACTGACTGACTGACTCGGTTCTATTCTAGACAACGCATTGGCCACCCAGTCTCGGCTTATCCTCCTTGACGCCCCACTCGTTATCTTTACGGCTCTGACCGGACTCGCGTGGACCTGTTTCCTCAACGTCCACGAGCAAGGCCACACCCAGGCGTTCTCGCTCAACTGGTGGTTCTGGCTCGTGTGCACCGGACTCGGATTGGGTGCTACTGCCAGCGTCAAATGGGTCGGCCTGTTCACCATTGCGTGGGTTGGAAGCTTGACGATTCTGCAACTGTGGTCTCTGCTCGGCGACACCAAAAATGTCTCGGCCAGCTCCTGGATGAAGCACTTCTTCTCGCGCGCCATGTGCCTGATCGGTATCCCGGTCACCTTCTACATGGCTATGTTCGCGATCCACTTCACTTGTCTCCGCAACCCCGGTGAGGGTGACGGATTCATGTCCTCTGAGTTCCAGTCCACGCTCAACTCAAAGGGAATGAAGGATGTCGCCGCCGATGTCGCCTACGGCTCCAAGATCTCCATGAGGCACTACAACACTCAGGGTGGTTACCTCCACTCTCACGCGAGCATGTACCCCGGCGGATCCAAGCAGCAGCAAATCACCCTCTACCCCCACAAGGATGAGAACAACGTTTGGTTCCTCGAGAATACCACTTACCCTGAGGGAGGAGTCGGCGTCACCGGTTTCGACGAGATGGATCCCATCTGGGTCAAGGACGGTGCCATCATCCAGTTGTACCACGTCAACACCGACCGAAGACTTCACTCTCACGATGTCCGCCCTCCGGTCACCGAAGCTGAGTGGCAGAACGAGGTATCCGCATACGGCTACAAGGGATTCAAGGGCGACGTCAACGACTACTTCCGTGTTGAGATCGTTAAGCATCTCTCGGACGGCGCAGTTGCCAAGGAGCGCCTGAGGACCATCCAGACTAAGTTCAAGCTTGTCCACACTCAGACCGGATGCGTGCTCTTCTCCCACAAGGTGAAGTTGCCGACGTGGGGTTTCGAGCAGCAGGAGGTCACTTGCGCCAAGGGTGCCACGCTGCCCAACAGCATCTGGTACATCGAGTCCAACGAGCACCCCAAACTCGGCGCAGACGCAGAGCGCGTTAACTACCGCAAGCCTGGTTTCCTCGGAAAGTTCTGGGAGCTTCAGAAGGTGATGTGGAAGACCAACGCCGGCCTCGTCGAATCGCACGCCTGGGACTCGCGCCCCGACTCGTGGCCCATCCTTCGTCGCGGTATCAACTTCTGGGGTAAGAACAACCGCCAGGTCTACCTCATCGGCAACCCTCTCATCTGGTGGTCTTCGACCGTCGCAATCTGCATGTACGCCTTGTTCAAGGGTCTTGCCGTCCTCCGTTGGCAGAGGGGTTACCGCGACTACGCCGTCACCAACTTCCGTCGTTTCGACTACGAGGTCGGTGTGGCTGTCCTTGCGTGGGCTTTCCACTACTTCCCCTTCTTCCTGATGCAGCGCCAGCTGTTCCTTCACCACTACCTTCCTGCGCTCTACTTCGCCGTTGTCGCCTTGTGCCAGACATTTGACTTTGTCGCTTTCCGCATCAAGGCCATCGGTCTCAAGAAGCTGCCCGTCGTCGGCTGGTCCATCGCTGTCGTCTTCCTCGCCCTCAGTGCCGTCGTCTACGGTCTGTACAGCCCGCTCGTCTATGGCAACCCCTGGACCAAGAGCGACTGCCGCCGCGTGAAGCTCTTCAACACCTGGGACTGGGACTGCAATACCTTCCTTGACAACTACTCTGACTACAACAACATCGTCTCGAAGAAAACCGCCGCCGCTACCGTCCCCACCACTGCCGCCGCCGCCCCTGTCGCCGAAGTCCCCGCCGCCCCCGCCAAGCAGGAGCAGCAGCAGCAGCAACCCATCATCCAGAAGGACAATGTCGCCGCCGCACCTCCCGTCGTCCCGGCGGCAGAGCAGCAGCCCGAACCCGTCAAGTCCGAAGAGCCCATCGACTCTATGATCACTGGGCAGCCCGCGCCGCCAGGAGAGATCGTTGACACAGATGAGCACGTCGAGTACCGCGACCAGGACGGCAACCTCCTCGACCTCGACCAGGTCAAGGCCCTCGAGGGTCAGGTCGAGTTCGAGACGAAGTACGAGACTCGCTACAGGATGATCGATGAGGATGGAAATTACATTCCCGTCAACCCTGATGACGTCGCGCCTGAGCAGGGTGAGGAATCACCTAAGCAGGAGCAGGAAAAGCCGGTGGAGAAGGAACAGGTGAAGGAGCAGGAGAAGCCGGTGGAGCAGGAGAAGCCGGTGGAGCAGGAGAAGCCGGTGGAGCAGGAGAAGCCGGTGGAGCAGGAGAAGCCGGTGGAGCAGGAGAAGCCCACGGAGCAGGAGCAGCAGTTGCCCCAGGATCCTGAGGCCATCGAGCCCGAGACTACCAAGACTGTTGAGACTTTCGAGACTGTTACCGTTCGCGTCGACGAGGACGGCAAGCCCATCGAGGGTGACGAGCAGACCCGCACTGTGTACATCGACGCTCCCGAGGGCTCGGAAGTCCCGGACGAAGCTGGGTAAGTCGTCTCTCCTCTCCTCTCTCTCACACTCTAACTTACTGACCCTCCCCCAGCTCCAACGACGGCAAACCCATCGAGGCTGAACAGGAGACCCACACCGTGTACATCGACGCCCCTGAGGGCTCGGAGGTCCCGGCCGAAGCTGGGTATGTCGTCTTCCTCCATCTCCTCTTCCAACACTTACTAACACTCCCCCAGCTCTGACGGCAAACCCATCGAAGAGGAGACTCACACCGTCTACATCGATGCCCCCGAGGGCTCGGAAGTCCCGGTTGAAGCTGGGTAAGCTGTCTCCCCTCCTACTCCCCGTCCAACACTTACTAACACTCCCCCAGCTCCAACGACAGCAAACCCGTCGAGGCTGAAGAGCAGACCCACACCGTGTACGTCGACGCCCCCGAGGGCTCGGAAGCCCCAGCCGAAGCTGGGTAAGTCGTCTCTCCTCTCTCTCCCCTCAACACTTACTAACGCCCCCCAGCTCCAAGGACGGCGAAGAACGCGAAGAGGTCGAGATTCTCCGGACCATCTACGTCGACGAGTTCGGCAACCCTCTCCCCGACTCGGAGCAGGAAGGCTACGTCGAGGTTAAGGGAACGGAGGTGCCTGGCGAGGAGCTGCCGCCGGCGTCCACGCTTGCGGATGCACCGGTTGAGGCGCAGACTACCGATTAGATAAGAGAGTAGACGGATGCGATGCGATGGGATGGGGATATACTATCTTATAATTACATGTCATGTCATGTGGATGGATGTCATGAAAACGGGGAGGGGGCGGGGGCGGGGGGGAGTTTTTCTTGCTATTCTGTTCTGTTTTGTTTCTGTGGCATATAGGTATTGAATGCTAGCGGTTCGCGAGGTCGGAAGTCGTGATTGCGGTTGTGGTTGTACTTGTGACATGTGGGATGTGTACTCGTCGCCAGCTACCTTCATTGTGTGGCACTCGCTACCTAGTGTCGTGCTGGGGAGATGTAGCTGTTTCTTGATCCCTTAACATTGAGGCCATGGTTCAAGATGTCCGAAGAAAACGAAGGACCGAATGTTCAGCATACCTAGGCGTGTCATTGCCTTCAAGCATGACGGTCATGTGACACCTGTGTGGCAGTCGCTGGAGGAACAGTGGATTCTCAAAGATGCGACTTGTTACGATGTATATACACTACGCCCTCTGCGCCACATCCGAGTCCTTGACGGCCTTAACGGCCTCAACCTCCATTTTCCTGATCTCATACTCGCCCCTAATCCTCTGGGCCTCCCTAAGCTTCTCCTCCTTCTCAGTCCTGCCGTTCCCGCCCCACCAGCCCTTCTTTCCCTCCTCCATCAGCAGCGCCTCCTCCTCGAGTATCTTCCCCATCTGCACCAGATTCGCCGCCGCAATCCCAGCGCACTCCTTGCACGCGAGCCTGTAATCGACCAGCTCCCACGCCTTATGGAACGCGCCCTCGCTCCAGCGCAGTCCCTCATCGCGCTTTCCGATCGCAAAGAGCAGTTCGCCGACGGTAGCCTCACTAACCGCGACCCTACACGGATCCCCCACGGCCTCCGTATACCTCTTCGGATCTTTCACCTCACGGCCCGCCTCCGCCGTCTTCCTCCTTACGAGCACATCGGTCGCCATCTCCAGCGCCCTACCGATCTCCCCATGCCTAGCCAGGAACACCGCCATCTCCCCCACGGCGCCCATAAGCTCGGGGGTATTCCTCCTATCACCAGGGGTGGGCAGTGCCGGCCCCCCCGCGATCCTCACAGCCTGCTCCAGCGCCTCAAGTGCACCCACCGCATCCCCGCGCCACTCCCGGATCCGCGCCAGACGATTCGCCGCCTCGACCTTGAGGCGCGGCGCGTCCGCGGGCACCTCCAACGCAGCGCGGTACTCCGCTTCCGCCTTATCCCAATCCCTTAATTTCTCCTGCGCCTCGCCGCGCTCCTTTCTCAGCAGGACGAGCTCCCACCCCCCGCCCGCCCCTTCCCCACCCCCACCCACCACCGCCTCAAGCGCGCGATCATACATCCTCTGCATCTCCTCATCCGTCTTCCTTTCAACGAGCGGATTCCATGCGTTTGGCATGCGTGCCCTGAGGAGGTAGTAGCGTGCGCGCAGCGGCCATGACGGCGGCGTCGGCTGCGACGTCTCTGCGGCGATGAGGAGCCCGAAGTGAACCAAGCCCTGCAGGAGCAGGATGGAGATGTTCACCACGCCGGCGATCTTTAAGGCCGGCTTCCAGTTCCCCAGGACCGCACGCCAGAATGACCGTGAGCGCAGGCGGGCGCGGAGGTCGGTGGTGGAGATGGGGCGGCGGGGTGGGAGGGTGGGGCGGGCGGAGAGGAGGGGGAGACGTGGGCGGGGGATGGAGTGCGGGATGGAGTGGCGGAAGAGAGGTATCCGTCCGAATGTGGGGCGTAAAGGTCGCATCGCGATGGGTGGGGTTGGTGCGGGAGAATGCTGATGATCTGCAGCCTGCGGGCGCTGTGGTACCGGGGTGCGCCGGGGTGCAAGGGTAAGCCGTGATGATGTCATGTGCGGCTAGGCCGAGTCGGGATGGGTGAGTGATGGGTTATGAGAATCGCTAATTGTGTAGGGTCTGGTATCTCACCAACGTTATGAGATTCCGTAAAGAGGTTACCTGTGGGATCTCGACACTCTTCAGGCAAGCCAATCGACTTGCTACATATCCCTTCGCTTTCTGTTCCGGTATTCCCGTTCCTCACCACCGATGGCCTGAGCTGACACTGTGAGTGATAGGTAACTACATCACTTCGGCTGCTCCTCAACACCGGCACCGATCTAGGAACCTCTCGTTATCGTTTGTATCCTTTCGGAAAGTTCGGTTCGACATACTCGTGTACACACATATACCCGCTTGGAATATTGTCCTCCTCGGTACGCAGTCGAGCGAGCCCACATGAACGAAGCCAAATAGTCGTTACATTTCCAAAATAAACATTACATTTCTAGCTACTCTTACACCCAACCGTTGCTCTATCGGGTACAAATGACACAATGACACATACACCTACAGATACGTACACATACACCGCCGCCATCCATCCCTCCGTATTCCCATCTACTCAGTAACCCTGAGAGGATGCGCCTCGGTATTGAACACCCACCCACTACCGCCCTGCACACTGACCTCGCTGTCGTCAAACACGAGGTAGAGGTACTTCAGCACCTCAGCGAACCAAAAGCTCTCCTGGAAATCCGTCTTCTCGCCGCCCAATGGGAGCATGACGTCCTCAACGCTAGAGTACCCGCTGTCAGTCCTGCACGCATCATTGATAGCGACGAACGCATCCCACGCCCAGCGCTTATACTTCTGATCGCCGGTAAGGAGCAGGGCGTGGTAATAGCTCTCGACGACCTCGGGTCGCAGATGGTACGCCGTACCCGTGGGGTACCATCCATTAGCGGCAAAAAACGCCTGGTGCTCCACCGGGGCGGGGCTGCTCCACGCCCAGCGCTCCGGCCCGATTCCCGAGGCGGTGGAGGCATAGGTGGCGCGGCACCCGCGCGTCAGCTCCAGTCCCGCGTCCCGGATCTTCGCACTCGACAGCAGCGCGCCGCCCAGCGCCAGGTTGCCACCGATGAAACACGTGAGATGCCCCTCCTCGGGCACGAGGGTGGCGGCGTCGCGGTACTCGGCGACGAAGGTGGTGTCGCGCCGTGGGCGCTGCAGCAGGTGCTCCACGGTGCTGTCGGCGGCGAGCAGCCACCGCGAGGCGTACGAGCCGAAGCGAGAGGGGCTGTAGATCCACATCTTCAAAAGGTACTCGTAGAAGCTGTCGGTGCCGCCGGACCAGCCGCCCGACGAGTCGAGGAACCGCCCAGACGCGATGTCGATGTTCGTTCCCAGCATGCCGGCGAACGGCTGTCCCGCGTCTGGCAGTGGGTTCAGGAGGTAGTCTTGCGCCCGCTGCGAAAGGCGCGCGTATTTGGGGTTGCCGGTGAGGTCGGACAGGCGTGTCCATTCTAGCACTAAAGTGCCGGTCGTGGCAAGGCCGTTGCTGCTGTCCCGCGAACTGTTGGTCGCGAAGTCGAGGTTGTTGTACGGGATCCCCGTAGGCGTGTCGAAGGCGAAGGACATGCGGTCTGCTAGCGACACGGCTTGCGTGAGCAGCCGGTCCACGAGGTAGGCTTTGTCCTGTTGGGTGGTGTCAGCGAACCCTGGGCTCCTCATGACGGAGGGGCATAACATACCTCTGGCACGAGATGGGCATACGGTCCCTTCAAGAGATCGTACCCGGACAACAGGCCGCCTAGATACCGGATCTACCCCGTCCATCACCGTCAGCATCCATACAATGTATCCAACGACTCCTCAGCCAGCGGGTGCTCACGGTAGTTTCAAACAAGCTCACTTCCGTAGCGGTAGTGTTGAAGTCCACCTCGGCAAGGAACCCAATCGCCTCGACGACGACCTCGCTGAGCTCCATGAGACACGCCGTGCTCAGGGCATCAGCAATGGAGGCGCCCCAGCCATTTCTGTCCCCGTCAGTCAATCCCCCTTCCGCATAAGACACAAAAGGAACCATCGACATACCTTGAATTCCCTCCACGGTTGCTAACCGACAGCAGCTCATCATACCCCCACGCATATTTCTTATACCCCTCCCACGAGTGGACGAACGCCTCCTTGATGGCAGCAGCGCGGTCGAAGTCACTGGTGATGCCCGCATTCCCCACGGTGGAGTTTGTGCTCTGACGAGGCGGGATTGTGGCGGCCACCACGCAGGTAGCAATGGCGAGGATATTCCAGAAACGCATGACTGGCTGATTGGCTTGTAGCTAAGAATGAATAGTGAATTGGTGAATGGGTGAATGGGTGATGAGAGGAAAATTGGAAGGGATGGGAAGGGAAGGGAAGGGATGGACGAGCTCGCGACAAAAAGACCGCTGGGATATATCTATCCCCGTTAACTTCGACTTCCTTCTTAACCTCAAGCTTTCGGGCGCGGGCTACTTATATGTAGATGTTGATCTAGAGCAGAGCTTCGTGATCTTCAGACTCCACATCCCCCCCCCCCCTTCTCTAAGTTCCCCCCCCCCCCACCACCACCCGCCCCCTGCCGTTCGCACGCGGACATCGGAAATCCTAATGCAACAGGCAAGAGGCAAGAGGCAAGAGGCAAGTGACTTATCCCCTCCCCTCACCGGCACGCTCGTCCTGACTCCTCACGCTCACACTCACCCGCACTCCGGGGGCGGGAAGTGACATTAGTTGCTAACCTAGCAGTCCATCCAGTCCAATCTAACCAGAGCGAGCAAATAACTAGCATCTGGTTGGCAAAGGCAAGGGAGGATACTTTAATATTTAATATTAGCGCATCACGAAGGCAGATCATCGGCACGTATGTATGGAGAGTAGAGTACAGTGACGGACGGCAACTTGCAAGACACCTCGACACTGTGACACTGTCCAAAGGGGAGGTGGGAGCTACTCTATGTCCCGCCCCACGGGCCACCAGGGCAGTTTCTAGGAAGTGAAGAGCTGCACGATTCCGTGCCGGTTCATCCAGCCAGCCATCCTCCATACCTCATATGTCCACTCTTGGCCATGCTGGTGGTGATGATCGTAGTGGTTCGATAGTTACTCTATATCTATTTAGCATGCCTCCCGAGTCCCCAGCACCCCCGCATTCTGCAGCTCATCATATATAAACTATCAACGTGCAGGCTAGGAGGTGGGGGAACACCGCACGCCGCACGCAGGTACCATACATACCATACATTACATAGATTACATACGCATCTCGCTGTACACAGACTGCCTATCAGTGGCTCTCACCGCTCCATTTAACACTCCGAAAACAACTCCCTCCCCCCATCACCTCCCACCGCGAATAGAATCTGCAGAATATGTACTCTACTCTACGTAGGATGTAGATAATATAATCCCAGGGGGAGGCACCCCGGAGATTCCCCTCGATCTCGCGAGTCGCGAACCGCAGGCGACCCCCCCTCGGGGTTTGCCTGCCGAATGTAGCGATTACCTCCGGTACCGAGACAGGCAGGCTGGTATGTAGGTTGGTAGGTTGGTACCGTGCCGATCATTCCCTAGCCACTGCGATACCGCGAGACTAGCTGTGAAGTCATGCGGTGGGGCAGACGGGCAGAGGGGGGTAGATGGGGCAGAGTGAGGTGGCAGAGGGGGCGGTCACTTGCAAGTCACCAGTTGCTCGTTCGTGGCTCGTCGTGGTGGCTCGTGGCTCTTGGGCTTACATACAGGAGCGTTGTTGTTGCTGTCGTGGGATGGATGTCAGATGACCGAGACACTCTACGAGTAGAGAGGGCACGGCGAAACCCGATGATGTTGATGGTGAAGATGATGTAACCAGCTCGAGTTCGAGCACCCCACACGCACGCAGCGTGCATCGTGCAGGTGCAGGAGAGTGGAGATGGAGAGTGGGGAGTGCAAAGTGGCTGCAAGTCTGCAAGTCTGCAAGTCGTAGATGATCTACATACCATGTAGAGTACTCTATGACGAGGCCGCAGAATCAAGAGTGGGAATATATACCAATTTAGTACAGTAAATACGCCGTGAGATGCTCTGCCGCCATGCATGCGCCGAAAAGAAACCAAAAAGGAGGTCTCCCCTTCCGAGCCTTCTCCAGTGTTCACAAGTTCACAAATAAGTTCACAAATAAGTTCACAAATAAGTTCACAAACTCAGCGACCGGGACATATGAACATCGAACCCACACGAGTCGAGATATCCCCTCCACGTGCCGAGTTTAACTGTGCCTGTGCCTGCTCCCGTGTGCCTGTGCCTGAGTGTGCCTGCCCTGTCCCACGGCACGTGCCAAACCTACGCATGTGGTCTGGTCTAGCCGTCCAGGTCTAGGCTTCATCTGATCCTCCCGTCACCGAAGTCCAACGTCGTCGTCTCCAAATGCCCAAAATCCTCAAAATGCTAAAATTTCATTTCTGCACGTATCGTGGTTTCAACCTTTGGATTTCTGTTCCCCTCCCTCTCCCTCCCACCGAGCTTCTCTGCCCGCCTACTTCCTACCAAGGTCCAAGAGTGAGCCCCCCTCCCTTCCCCCAGATCAGATCAAGATCCCAAATAGATGCCAGCATTAATCCCCCCGTTCAACAACAATAACAACAACAGCCGCCGGCGCCCGAAAGAAAAAAGAAAAAAGAAAGAAAAAAAAGAATCCAACTACCAAAGGAGATTACCATCGCATAAAAAACCCTTAACTTAACTTAACTTACCCATATACCAGCCCGCAACCAGTCGGAAGAAGAAGAAGAAGAAGAAGAAGAAGAAGAAGAAGAAGAAGAAGAAAATAGTATATCAAACACAAGAATCGAAGATCATCAAAAAAAAACCTCAAACCAAACCAAGAAATATTTACACCCCCCCCCCCCCCCCCCTGCTATAACTCAAACACCACCAACAACACTCCCATCATCTAACACGACACTCCTATCGTCGAGACGAAACGTTATATCGCCGGTAGTAACGTTTCCGAAATCCTTGCCGCGGCCAAACCCATCGTCGAGAGCCTGGTGGGCCGCTTCGGCGGTAGCAATGTCCTCCGTCTGTGCCAGGAACAGCACGGCGACGCGCGCAAAATCGACCGCATCCTGGTCGAGCGCGACTTCGCGGGACGCGGCGGCGCTGGCGCTGGGAGTGCCAGCCGCAGTCGCAGTCGCAGTGGGGACCACGGGCAGCGTTGTGTCGGTGAGGAGCTGCCGCCGTGATCGCCGCCGTGTCGCCGTGGTCGTGGTGGGCTCCGTGCGCCCGTTGAAGCTGACCAGCGCGTTCTGCAGCGTGCACGAGAGGTTGCCCTTGCTGAAGACGCCGAGGATCAGGGAGGGATCGAGCGTGATATCGTACGACGCCTGCGACTTGTTGAACAGTCGCGGCAGAGCGGAGCCAATCGTGGCGTTCTTGATCCCCTCGACGCCGCCCTGGTCGGCGAAGTCGAAGCTGGTGCAGCTCGAGTCTTCGCCCTTGGTCTCGCACGAGGCGCCGGTGAAGCCGTTGGTGCAGATGCAGCTGCAGAGGTCGCTGTTGGCGATGTTCTCGCCGCCGTTCTGGCACGGGTTGCTTTCCTTGCACCGCGCGAGGATGCTGGCGTTGCTATTGGTCGAAGCGTTGCGCGTCTTGTTGATGTTGACCAGCTGGATCGGCACGACCACGGCTGCCGTGATCACGACTAGGCCGAGGATCACGAGGATGATGAAGGCCCAGAGCGGGAGTCCGCAGATGCGTCGTCCGCTCTTGACCGGTCGCAGCGAACCATTGTCGTCGTATCCGTCGACGCCGGATGCGGGCCATTGCGACATCCTCTGCGGGAAAGTTTGCGGGCCACCGAGAGCTGGCGGAGGAAACGAGGCGAGGATATCCGAGATCGAGTCCGTCTCTCTGTCGCGGCTGCGATCTGCATCACGTTAGCCTTGTACTCCACTCCTTCACGGGGCACATACTCGTCGACGACTCGGTATTGAACCCGAAGAAGCTACCCCTCCCACCCCACGCCGTGCTCCCCGGCCGTCCCGTTTCCAACACGGCCGCCAGCTTGGTGGCCCTTCGGATCAGGTCGGGCAAACTCGTCAGACTCCCTCTTGCCTCGGCGTCCCTCACCGCATCCATATTCAGCCTTGGCGGTACACGTCTGCCGGGAACCCGACTGCTACTCGGGCCGGGTTGAGAACCCCTACGCGCTGCAGCCTGGGGGATCGAAGGCGGAGGCGGGAACGCAGGCAGTCCCAATTCCTTGGACTCGGCCGTCGATCGAGATCGCGTCGTTTCCGACGGCGAGCGAGTCGACGGAAAGTACTCGCTGTCGGCAGCTAGCGGCGGCTGAGAGAGCGGCGATGGAGTCGTAATCGAAGCTGGCGGCGATACCTTCGGCACCGCTCCTGATCCGGACGACATCGTTGTCTGGGGAGGAGAGTTTTTCCTCGTCGCAGAACCAGCGGCAGAAGCAATAACGGCAGCGGAAGTGGTGCCCGCACGGCTCCTGGACCGCTCGGGACTCCTTATCTCGGTCATTGTTGGCTTGTGTCTCTTTCCCAGACTTGCCTGGCGAACCAGCGACGGCTCGTTATCCTGCCTGTCGTGTCGGATCGGCAGCGCATTGTCGTGTTCGTCGCTCGAGAAGGAGTCCGCCTCGTCCGGATCCCAGCCGGATGGGATGGCGGCACTGGAGGCGTACGAATCGTGTCGGGATAGGCTGGGTTCCTCAGGGATCGGTGATACCTGCATGGTTGTTTGCTGCGAATAAAACGACGACGCTGCCGTCCGACGAGATGACGGTTGCGGCGGCGGCGGTGGAGGCGGAGGTTGAGGGACGGTATCAGCTGAACTTCTCTGCTGTTGCTGCCGCTGCTGCTGTTGATTCGGGACTGGTTTTGGAAACCGTGGGATTACACCGGAGGATTCATTATTAACAGCGCCAGTGCCGGCACCGTAATCATACGATGGGTCGAAGCCAATGTATATAGACCTGTCACTCTGCATGGAAGGATGAGTGCTTGACGTGGTCTCCCTCCCCTGTTGTCTTTGTTGCTGTTCGGTCGAGTAACGAGGCTGTGCTCTCTGCTGCTGCTGGTGGTAGTTCTGCTGCTGTTGCTGCTGCTGCTGTCCACTAGGTGCTGCTGATCGATAAGCGACAATAGCGGGTTGAGAAGGACTCGTTTCATATTGTTTCTGCGGGGTTGGGGCTGATTTGGAATTTCCAGGAATGTAAATCCGACTCTGATCCTGCGACATGGGTTGCTGTGGCTGTCGTTGCTGTCGTTGCTGCTGCTGTGGAGGCAAGGGAGCTCGGCGTGCAGGATTTCCTTCACCGCCAGCATAGGACTCGCCGGCAAAGGAATAGCCAGCCCCAATCTGGTGATGCTGCTCTTGCTGTTGCCGTTGTTCCTGCTGTGGCTGCGCGCGCACCTGAAGACCCGGGCGTAACGGGTACGCAAAGTTCCTCGATACACGCTCTTGCCCGCCAATCCCGCTGTTCCCACCAGTCCCACCCGACGTGCCAGCAACACCTCCACTTCTTCCCGATTGTTGTCCTGCCGAAGGCTCCGGGACGGCATATCCATACGTCCCATCACCACCCATGCCCCCACCATTTCCACCCCCATACCTCGCAGCACCTTGTGCGCTCATCTTGCTTCCTTCTTTCCTTCTTCTTTCCTTCCTTCTATCGTCTTCTTCCTTCTTCTTCCTTCACAACGTGTCCTGCAGCTGACAGGCCTGCCTGAGTATGTATGTGTGTTTATTTCCGTTCAATCACCGTTGCTCACCGGGGTGGTATTCGTGACGTTGCTTGCTTGCTACCTAGCTGCTGGGATCCTGGGGTCTGGTTTGTATGTACGAGTACGTAGGTGTGTAGCTTGTAACCAAGTAACCGCTCGGCGGCTGCAACTGTTCCACTCCACTTCACTTCTCTCCTTGCTGCAACGAGGCGTGTGAGATTCTGGAGAAAATAAGTATCGCCTTTATTCCCGTCTTTTCTTGTTTTTTTTCTTCTTGCGCTGGGCTGGGCCGGACGAAGACGAGGGGAATGTTCAAGCCTGTTGAAATTTCGTGAATGCGTGGAACGATGGCTGTTGACTATTGCTGCCGAAAACGAGTGACTGGCGGCAATGAGAAGCGCGAGAAGAAGAACAAATTAGATGCAGATCGTCGATAGCTGAAGAGAGACAAATGAGTGTCGTATGTATGGTATGTATGTATGTAACCGTCCACAAAAGTCGAGCACGAAACGGATCGTGAGGAATGGAGATCTAGGTGATTGACGACGACGGCGGTAAGAGCATAGTATGCTGAGGACCCGGGAAAAAAACGTGGAAGGAAGAATTGGCGGGGAAAATAGGGAATAAAGAGTGACAGCCAGCCAGCCAGTCAGTCAGTCGAAGACGAAGAGTGGGGTGGTGAAGGAAGAAAGAAGAAGAGGAGGAAGAGGAGGAAGAAGGGATGCGAGGATAGCGGATACGGTAGACTGGCAATGTCCACTTCACTTTACTTTTCCTATTCTTTCGTCAATACAATATAAACAGAGTACCTAGGAGGCTAGGAGCGCGCTTGACCGTGCGAACGAACGAGCGAGCGAGCGAAAGAACGAACGAGAGAACGACGGACCAGGCCACGCAACTTGGTGTTGCCTGCGCTGCAAGGTACTGGGTGAGTGAGCCAATCTGTGAATATTAGACGGGGGGAGGGTGGGGGAGGGGGGGGGCGGAGGCTGACTGACCACGGTGAGGGTTTGCCTCGTATGTACACGGTACGGACGGTAGGTAGTGTTATTCGGTCAGAACTACTCGTACTCGTGTGTTTCCGCAGCGATCGGGGGGTTTGGAGATGTTCTATTCGGAAGGGAAGGGAGAATGAGAAAGCGCAGTCGAGGAACATCGAGCTCGAAACAGGACGCGCAACGAACGACTCGAATCGAACGGCTGGATAAAATGGCTCAGTTCGCGGGGTCCGGGTTGGCCTCACCATTTCCCCAACAAGCAAGCAATCAAGAAATCAATCCCCCTCCTCGTTCTCCTCTTTCTCGCGAAAAGCCAGGAGGAGGAGGCGGGACGGGATATCGTGAAGGGGTAGAGCATAGTACCTACTACCTACTGTTCGTCCCTGCGTACTATAGCCTACATACTTCCGCTCCAGCCAGGCAGGGGGTGGTTTCACAGCTGCAGAGTCAAGTCCCGACGCACCGACCTTTGTCCCTGCTGTGCAAGTACTTGTGTAGGTACATATGCAAGTGACGAGCAGTGTGAAGAGTCCGGGTCGAGCAAGTAGATATGTAGAGTGGTGTTGGTGTCAACTGTGGGTATGTATGCACTTCACCACCTCACCACCTCCCCTTTCGCATTCCACTGCTCGCTTGCCTCGTGCCGAGCGGCAGCTTGGATACATTACGATATGTCCATACATACTTCATGCGATGTCCATCCTCCTACATCTACATATGATACTGTAGTTACGTAGCCATCCCCCTTCGAACCAAAGGAAGGAAGGGCGAAAGTCACAAGACTGTGATCTCTAACGTCTCGAAACCAAAACAAACCCTCCTCTCTCCCCCATTCCCTTCCCCCTCATCCAAGACTTCACCAACTCCTCCTTCGCTCCAACCTGCCATACCGCAGTCAAACCGTTCCACGACCCTACCCTACCCTGCCCTGCAACACCACACTCACACCCACTACTACTACTATATCCGCTGCACCGCCAAATAGGTACATACTTACATGCCTAACTAACTAGTAGAGTACCTAACCAACCCCTACCAATCTCAGGCTGAATAACCAGGTCCAGGACTAGGGCTACATAGAACCAAGACCTGCCGGATTTCCTTCGGGAAGGTTCATGGCACGAACGGGAAAGAAAAGGATGGGAGCAGGTGTTTCTCGCTTGCTTGGTGCTTGGTGCTTGGTGCATACGATGTAGCATGGGAATTCCAGAACTCTGGTGTTCCCCGCTCCCTCCGGCAGACTGGATGGATCATGGAGGACATATCATAAGTACCCTAAGGTACTTGCTTACTTGGTTACCGGTACTCTACTCAGATCACGACAGTGCGCTACGAATAGGTACATCATACATGACTGTAACTCCCAAATTCCCAATGCCCATTGGAGCACAAACACGCGGATCCGTAACACCACCCCGCCCGCGCCCACCTTCCCGCGAAGTATTCGTCAATACAGAGCATTAGGTATAAATGTAGGGTCCCGGCACCGCGACGACAGCAGCACCGCCCACCAACATGCGCACGATGACATCGTCCAGGACGGGCCGGCACGCTCGAGTATGACGATCGTGATTCGCCGGCTACGAATAGAGGGCTGCGTAGGTAGATCTGGAAATCTGAAAATCTGGAGGTGCAAGGAGGGAAGAGAGAGGGGAGGGATGAGATGGGAGGGATAGTATGGGGGTCACACTGGGTATAGTATTGTCAGTTCGTCATTTCGCTCGCCGCCCGGCTGGTTAATAAAAAAATTTATTTCATCATCGTAGCATTCGACCTTATCAGATCATGGCTGTATACACTCCGGTTCCACCCCACTGTCTCCGACCGCTGGTCGCGAGCTCGATGTGGGTTCCTCATTGCTCTCCGCCCAAAAGTCGGTTGACGATTTCCCTGCCCTGCCTACCTATCTGTCTCCAAGTCTGTCTCCATGTCGCCACTATGTCGCCACTATGCTCGTCACACACCGTCCCCCCTCCCCCCCTCCTCCCGAATTCCATGGGCATTAGGGGAACTATGGCCCTACATAAATACCCACGGTGCGAGGCCGGCTACGAATCCTCTAGGTACATAGAATCCGAGAATGAGAGTGAGAAAGGGTACGGGATCATATCCCATCACCCGCTCTCGTCCACCTGCCCGCTCTTGTCCGCCCGTTCGTCTATTTGCCCGCCTGCCCGCCGGCCATCGCTCGAGCACCGATGATGCCGTTACATACTCCACATAGCACAGACGTTCCCGGAATTCCGGGGCGTGGACCAACTACTCACGAGCACCCCGCATCCCGCAGCCGCATCCACCTTCCTCGGCTGGACCGGCCCGGACTGGCTTTCTTCTCCCCTTTTTTTCTTTTTAGCAATGGACATTTCTCGCCTCCTCGAAGGGGTTGACGACGTACTTATGGTAGAGTACCACGCTATGAACGAACGGATATGGTGCGCTCCTGTAAGGAGATGGTGAGGCAGGTGGTGAAGACGGCTTGGGTCCCGGGTGACGGGTGACGGCTGGGGTGACGAATCATGCCATATCACTCGTGATAGTCCGTACCAGGCAGGAGTATGTATGCTAGATATGCGAAGATACACGACTACATAACGAGGCCGTGCGGTGATTATGATCGGCGGGCCGATGAATATGCACTACATAGATCGCGTTTCACATCGCAGAACCAGCCGGGCGGTCGTGTGGGAAATCGATATCCCCCTCCACGTCCCGTCCCCGCTGTGCATATCCATAACAACTTCAGTTTCTTCAGCGTGTAGTAGTAGTATCTAAATGGCATTCAAGTACATCCCCCTCACTTCTCGTATGAAACCTGCCCAACTGCCCAACTACCTACACGACTGACTATATGCACCAGGACTCTCCAATCACTCTCCAATCACTCTCCAATCATCCGCCCAAGCAACGAAAAACGACAAAAAACTACAGAGTAGGTAGGTACAGTAGGTACAGTACAGCACTGTGGACAAAGAAAAGATTGCAAAGAAGAAAAGAAAAGAAGAAAAGAAAAGAAGAAAAGAAAAGAGAAGAAAAAAAGGACTATCGTATTCCCGCCTCGACCGATCGAACAGAAGCCAGCACTATAGAGTAGGTAGGTAAAAAAGTAAAAGATAATAATATCGGTAGTAGTAATAGTAGTAGCAAGTAGTAAGTAGCAAGTAGCAAGTACATAAAGTGCGTACGTAGTGTATAGAGTAGTAGTAGAAATGAACTGAAACCTGATGGAACGGAACGTAGGAACGGAGAAGAAAAAAAAGGGCAGCAATATTACACGGAACCAGCAACAGGAGTGAACAGTGAACAGTGAACAGTGAACAGTGACGAGTGATGTGTTCCCCACCCAGCCAGCCAAACCAGCCCAGAAATGAAATGAAAACGAGAAAAAAGAAACAACTCCATCGCCCAAAGCAAGAAAAGTAAAAGTAAAAGTAAAAGTAGGATAATCGGTAGGAATGGTGAAAGGTAAATGACGGAATGGCCTAAGGCAGCTGCTGCTAGCTAGCGAGTATCCTCCCGGCCTGTCCCACCTCATGCCGCCCTTCTCCCCCATCAGCACGCACACTCATCTTCCCCGCGGCACTATCGCTTCGTCCGGCGGCGGCCTCGTTCGCCTGCGCCGCCCACTCCTCGCGGCGAACCTCCTTCATGCGGCGATCCGAGAACCTCGTGTCGCCGCGGTGGTACCGCCGCTTGAGCTCGATGTATGTTGGTGGGCGGGGACGACACAGGACGACCACAAAGTTCTTCCACCACGTACCCTGCGAGAATGGTCTGTGGCGTTCGGAACGGACGAACTTGTGGCCGTGCAGGTACTCTCTTGTGGTTTCTCCGCGCGCCATCAGGAACACGTGGTAGCCGCACAGCGCGGCGGGATAGGGGGCGGCGAGGGCTCCGTAAATCACCATGGCGAACGGGATCCGTTCTTCGTGGATCGCACTCGAGAAGGGCCCCTCTCGTTTTACCAGGTGGATTAAACTCAGCGCGACGAGGTAGAGTGCTAAGAAGGTGGCTGAGGTGATGAACACGAAGAAGTAGCGGTAGTTTCGGCGGCCGACGCAGTTGTTGAGCCAGACGCAGTGGTGGTCTTGCGTCTCGATGCATGAGTCGCACACTTTGCAGTGGTGGCAGCGTGGGGGCCGCCAGATGTTGCAAGTGCGGCAGTACTTGATGGGAACCTCGAGGTGCAGGGAGTTGTTGCCCGCCGGTCGGATTAATGCCCACGAGTTCTGTGGCGGCACAGCCAGGGCGTCGTCACCGGGGCGAGGAGAAGCATCCTGAGGATGTAGGTTGCGGGGATAGATCTACATTGCATTGGGTTAGGGGTTACAGAGCCGGCCAGCAATCCGATCGGGTGGGGGGAGGGAAACGGGAGCTTACTCCGGGGTCCGAAACTGCGGCCTTTATGAAGGACATCATTGTGACCGCGAAAAGGTATGCGAAGGTGATTGGAAGTGCGGGCGAGACATTATGCCACAGAAAGCCGGCTCTATTGGATCATAACCGTCAGCTAGCCGTACTCATCGTTAGGGGCGGCAAGAGACGCACGAATATCCAAAAAACAAAGCCGCAGGCAAGCTGACCAGAATCCCCGTGAGGATGTTCATGGGAAAGTCTCGAGCCGTCTGCCACCGACCGCCAAAGCAGAACCGCATGTTGCCGGGGAAATACTCGTGGTTTTTGCCGAGTTTTGGCGGTCGCTGCTGTCGTTTCGCCGTTATGCTCGAACGCGATCCATTGCTCGAATCGCCACCGTGCGAGGACGAGTTTCTATGCTGTGGCATCCGCCTCACGTTCACATTTCGCACCGAATTATCTTCGCCGACGATCTGCCGAGTTTCATCGCGGAGAGGAGCAGTCGAGTTGAGCGAAGGCGCCGTACGAATAGTCTGCTCGACCGTGGACGACATCGAAATATCCCTCGGATGTTGTTCCCCGATGCGCCCCGAGCTATTGTTGTGATTGTGATGATGTACGATCGGCATGTTCGTCGGGAGCTGTGGGGACGCCGTTTTCGTTGCAGCTCTCGCGAACCCTCTGATCCGATTCTGCTCCTCATCCTCCTCCGTAACCCTTCCCCTCTGCACTTGCAGCTTCGCCGAGCTCATCGGTCGATAGAATGCTTGATTCGTGACACCCGGGGCGTGCGTGCGCGACGCAGACGAATCGGGCCTACCCCTCGTACTCCCACCCGCGATCGATGACGGCAGACCTCTGTTACCGCCCGAGACGCTCGGCCAGTTCCTATGGGTTGTGGAAGTAGTATTCGACATGGCGGTGCTCGGGCGTGTCGAAAAGGAGTCCATCATGTCGGCGACCGACGCGCGGGTAGCGTGATGGTGCGGATGTCCTCCACGGGCGGACGACCGAGGAGAAGCTTGGGAAACTGCTGCTTGCGACTGCGATTGCTGGGCCTCGGCGAGCCCCATAATCTCAGATGCGTTGTCGCTGATGTCGGTCATTCGCGACGAGATCACGCTGTGCGTGTTGGCACCGTGCCGGTTGCTGCTGCGAAGGTGGTGGTCTTCATCGTGGATCGAGAGCGGGAGTCCACCTCCTGAAGAGGAGGTCGGCGAGATTGGCGTCCGCACGTTTAGAGAATGACGGGGCGAAGTCATCGAGGTGGTATATGCCGGATGATGACGCGAGGCATCAGGCGTGGGTTGGGGTGTCGAGGTGGTTTCGCAGAGCAGACGGAGGGACAGGTGCTGGCGGTATTGTTGAGTTTTGATGACGATGAAAGGAGTTGGCGACAATGGGGGGTGGATTCTTTCGCTGGTGATTTCTAGAGCATGCGACTAAAAGAGCCTATAAGCGAGGCGCATTCCCCCCTCTTAGATACAATTCCAGATCGACTTACCTATTTATTACGAGATCATTTATTACGCCACGTCTGGGTACATCAGATGTACATGGTACATGCACTCACTGCTGTCCTGCAACACCAAACACCGCTCCATTCTTGACCAACCGACACAGGTAGCTAGTCTTATTTGTCAGACAGTTCTCCAATGGCAGAAATCCTCCCACCGCCCGTCACACGATATCACTCACCGGTGCATCTTCAACCATTTCAAATCGAACGTAAGATATTATCGTAATTGTTACGTAACGTACGTGCAAGAAGAAATGTACTCGAAGGTAAACTATAGTACACAGAAAGTCCTGAAGTCCCCAGAATCCCCACGAAAAAAAAGGAAAGAAAATAACGTAGACAGCAGAAAACGGACGAAAAGCAACCCTATAATATTCCCAGAGAACAAATCACGCAAAGAAAGAAAAGAAAACAGTACAAGCTCTCACTACAACCCTAAAAGGGTGAAGGAGAAAAAAATTGATCGCTGTAAACCCCGCGGGGACAAAAAAAACCACAAAAAAAATGCAACCCAATCCCACCCCGTAAATGCTGGTGGGTAAAAAAAAAAGGTAAAAAAAAAAGGCCCATCGCACTCGTTCCGGCGTCGTGGAGTTCGTGTACTCGTCTAGGCTTCAATAGCCACATCGGCGGCGACATCCATCGACTCGATGAATGTGCCCTTGACCTGGGCAAGGGGCTGGCCTTCGCTATCCGAGATAGCGGCGGTGACACTCTCGGTGATCCCGATGGTAAGCCTGCGAGTGGTCTTTCCATTCTCCTTCGCCGCGGAAGCTTCTGCAAGAGCTTCCTCAACGGCCGCCGCGACAGCAGACTCGCTCGTCACTGACCTGGGAGTGCTCGGCTTCGCAATCGTCTTGTTGACCTTGTAGGTCCGGATGATCCGCGATCTCGTGCGCGTAGACCTGATCACTGGGGTACCAGTGGTCTTCTTGACGGGAGTCTCGTAAACATCGTCAGACGCCTCGGAATCGTCTTCAGAGTCAGAGGGTATAACAATCTCTGGCTCTGGCTCTTTGGTTGGTGGAGGCGTGGGAGGCCTTCTAGGAAATGGAGGCTTGCGCTCCTTCTTGGTGGGCTGGGCAACCGGCACCAGAGGCTTTTCCTTCGCAGATAGTTTCCTCTTCTTTCTCGGCTTCGTCTTCTGGGGCGGAGTGATGCCGAGCCTATCGCTACGCTTGCCCAGGACACCGCGGCAATTATCGGATCCACATTTGCAGGGGCACTGCGTGACACCCTTGAACCACCTGCAACCTTGTCAGCTAGTTTCTACATCACAGCTCATCACTCGCAACTCACGTAAAGTTGTAGTCGTAGGTGAGTTCGTCACCAGCATCAATTCCCTTGTCACCAGCAAAGAGGGCCATTCTGGGCTGTCCGCCAACAACCCTGGAGCAATGTGTCAGCCATCATTAACGTCAAGTGGGAGGAACGAGTGAGCAGCTTACCACTTCTCCATGGTACAGTTAGGATCGCACGAATCTAAACATAAACACTACATCAATGCTAGTCCTCCGGCATGTTTCACACACCAGGTAAAGCTTACGGTTCACAAAACGCGCTACCGATCCTCTGGTGGCGTCCAGAATCATGTTTTGGTCAAACAACATCAGATAGTAGTTCTAAGGATATGTCAGTAAACTGTGATCGCATAAACACATTCGCAAGGAAGTTTACCGTGTTGTTGTTGTAAACCTCGTCCAGCCTGCGCTCACTCTCCTCCTGGGTGATGATCTCCCCAGAGTACTCGACAATAATTTGTCCTGGCTGGAACGACCTCAGAGCCCGAAGGCCATATCCACGATTGCCAGTCTGTGACACCTCCACGCCTATGCCAAACTCCTTGGCCGATTTGACACGATCCATAAGGTCGGCAAACGACCTATTGCTGCAATTGCGACCAAGGTCACAGTTGAGATCTGTACACTCAACCCAGGTGCATCTGTTCAGGCACGATTCGCTGCAATCTTCAGTGCAAACACACTTAACGGTGGATGCCCCCTCCCTCTTCCAGATATATTTGGCATCGCCAATCAACTGGTCTACCGACACGTCAGTCTCAATTGCAATACATTGTAGTGGAGCGGAGGAACGCAAGTACTTACTGTGGCTAAGCTTCCTCCAAACCGGAGGTGCCGGGCACTTGGACCCGCTCGGCGCAAACACAGCGTATGGGAGCTTGAAATCTCTCTTCTTCTCCATGATGTCTTTCCCGCGAAACATCGGGAGTGGCAGGGAATTAGGTCGCTGCTTCTTTCCCTTGCCCTTCTTCGACGCGGGCCGCAAATTCAAGCTAGCGCCATCGTCCTCCTGGCCAACGTACAAACCCTGATTCATCCACACCTTCTTACGTTTTGATGGTAGTTCCGGCTCCTCATCGGCAGGTGTGACTGACATGGCCTTTGAGGGCTTCTTGGACGTCGACTTGACAGAGGATTCCTCCTCCTCCGCCTGCGTCTCTCCCTTAGCCTTCTTCCTCGCACCCCCTGTCTTCGCGTCGGCAGCCTCGGTGTCGGCGGTCTCGCTCGACCGGGCTCGTTTGACGGATTGAGTCTTTGGAGTTGCAGCGGTGGTCATGGCGGCGATGGCGTTAAGCGCCGACACTCGCGTGCTGGCCCTGCGCGGGAGTTCCTTTGCAGACTTGGGCTCCTTGATAACCGGCTTCTTCGCGGTGGAGCGGAGCGCACGCGTCTTACTGGGCAAATCGTCATCTTCGGCGGGGGTCTCCGAGCGCGGAGAGAGAGAGGGATTGGTCTGCGCGGGAGTGGCAGGAGGGGTAGGCGCGACGGCTGCAGACTTCTTTCCAGCGATCGCGGCGGTGGTGGTCGCGGTGGTCGTGGTCGTGGCGGTCGTGGTGGTCGTGGTCGTAAGGACGTTGTGTTTAATTCGCTGGCTGCAGCGACGCGTTGTTGAGATCGCTTTCTGACCCTTCGTCGCGATCACCGTGCCGGTTGGCTGGTCGTCTACCTCAGCGGCCTCAACCTCAATTTGCTTTGAGACTTGGGATTCGAGCGCATTGTGCAGCTTCTTGAGGGAACTGGTGCCCTTCACAACCTCCGGTGTTGTGCGCAGGGAGCTGCCATTGTCGTCGTCAGCGGGGGAGGAGGCTGTCGTGGTTGCAAGGGTGGTCGTCGAGGCCGCATCCGAAGTGGATGGTTGCAGGCCGATCGGAATACCCTCGAACGGGGTATTGAACATCGGAGGCGACGACGTAGTGTGTAATGGAAGAGGAGGAGGATCCGACGAGTCCATTTTGGCCTGTGAGGGCGAGCACCCCTGCTCGTTAGCGGACGCGGCGGGAAAGGGTTAAATCCGACAGCGCGCTCGTAGTCAGACGTGTGGTGGCGGGAAGGGAGAGGAGACAAAAGGCTAGTTGTTTGTCGCGGTGGGTTGTGGGGGAGAAACGAACATTAAGGAGCGATGTGTGAGAGAGAGGAAGAGAGCGCGAGCAAGGGGAGACAGGGAGGCTGGTGGCAGCAGGACAGCAACGGTAACAACGGGAAGCAGGCAAGTGGCTTTGCAGCGCACGGAAGGATGGGGGTAGGGGTAGAGTTGGGCTGGCTGGCTGGCTGGCGCGCGGGACGCCGGGCAAGCAAGCAGAACAAGAGCAATGAGTAATGTTTACTTACAGACGTGGGAGATGTTATGTGAAAGTGTATTGTTTATCTGAGGGAAGCTCTAGCAGTCAGAAGACCTGGAGGGAGGAGGAGGAGTTAGCGGTGGTGGTTGTGGTGGTGGTGGTGGTGGTGGAAGTGATGGTGGTGGTGGTGCTGGAGGAAGGTGGAGGAAGGAGGTGAGACGGTGGTAGTCGACGTTGCCGTTGACGGGGAGGATGAAGAATAGGACGAGGAAGGAGGAAGAAGTATCTTGTAGGCGTGTGACGGGGAAAAAGAAAAGAAGACTTACTGGGGACTTGACAGCGGTGAGTGATCAGATGGCGAAGAGATGTGGAGCAGGCAAGCGGGGTTGTGCGGACTGCAGGCGGTGATGTGGACAAAGAAGGGTGGAAGAGGGGTGGAGGAAGAGGGATGGAGGAAGAGGGATGGGAGAAGATGGATGGAGGAAGAGGGGATGAGAGAAGAGGAAGTAGCGGCGGTGGTTGGTTAGTTGTGGTTGTGAGTGATACTGGCGATGTTGGGGGAGCTGGTCGAGGGTGAATGGCAAACGAGAAGGAGGGAGGGAGGGGGGGGGGGAACGACGAGGTTAAATGGCGGAGGGTAGAGACGAGAGCGGGACAGAGACAGCCAAACCAGCCCTTCGAAAACGACAGATATGCAGTGTGTGTCTCTGACCAGACTCACCGATTTCGATTGCGTCTTCTGTTTTAAGGCCTCTGCATCACCATCACGACTCCGTGACCTCCGCTGTTCTGGGCTGAAATGTAAAATTCGTGGGCTACAACCATGCCCGAGCATGTCCAAAAGTGTAAACAACCATAGCCTGCTTGTCCATCCAGCCAAGGGAGAGCAATTCGCACCGGAATGGCAGATTTATGATCTCATCCGAAGTTAGGAAGCACCGGAGGATGGGGTCCTGTTGGGTAAATGCAGTGGGCAAACACATATGCACGCTGGACGACGATGTTTAGGGTTTCATCACCTCCATGCATCCCAATGTTGACAGCCTTTCGATCCCGGTGATGCCTCGGGCATGAACATCGATCTGCATTCCGGCGGATCCCCAGGTACGAACGTTGCAGGCCACCCGTGCGTGCCATCCTGGTGGCAGTGGGGATGACGCATCTATGGTCGTGTCGGAGAGAGACATAAACACCACAGCTCCACCCACGATCACCAGAAAGACATCGCGGCCATGGAGATCGACTCCGCCAAAGCAACGGGTCCGGCGACGTGACGGCACTGGAAAAAGGTGGCTAAAAGACGTGAGGATCTCGCCCTTCCTGCTGAGCCGTGTAACTCGACAACTTGCCGAATGCCTTGGAGAAATTGTCGCAAAACTCTCCAAAGCACGTTACCAGACTCTACGATTCACTCGCGGACGAATCCGCAGCTAAAAGTTTGTGGCATTGTCGAACTTCGCTGCGGCGGTGACTCGATTCCCGGTGGGATCGGCGCCGCACTCGCCCGCTGCCCGCCCGCTGCTCTACCACAACAAATATACCCAACTCCGTTCCTCTGCGGAGAAGCTCTCTAAATAACAGCCCAGACAATTACATCATTGAGGCCAGTTGCTTAGGGCCGACCTAGAGAAAAGTCCCGGCTGGTGCCCATCGTGACCTCGCACGTAGAGCTACAAACAACATTGGCTGCTTCCACTACCCCGCCGTAGTTCTAAAAACAGCCGACCACCTCTCACCAAACTAGGTGGGATATTCGTACATATCATAGCCCTTCGTCATCAGGTGCGATAGCAACGACGATCGGACGCCGGGCCCCTCAGCTAAACCGAAGAACGACAGGTTTCCTTCCGGTCTCAATTATGTCCCCCTCCGGTCCCAATCATGTCCCCGCTCAGCACATGGGAAGTAAAAAGAGCCCAGTCATATGAATAAGCTCCCCAGTCGAGCTGAACTCCTGCCGCGAAAAGTCGGGCTTGAGAACAGACGTGACCGGTAAACACAAACTTGAACTTGCTTCTATTCCTAACCAAACCATCCTTTCGATTGCGCATGGCGAGACCCTCACATCCCACATGCCAAAACTTTCCTTTACCTAGAGCCTTGTTCACGAAACCAATCTAAAGAGTGCAATGATAAAGTGGTAACCATCGAGAAACCAATGATAACCGGCTTTACTGGATTCGATTGGACATCTGCCCCCATTTACGCCTCTTGTACACCACTGCCCCATCTCAGCACAGAATATACTCCTCTGAGTTGGCAATCCACCCTCTGCGAAGAACGAAACAGGTGAGAACAGCTATTCCGGTGACGCATCACATTTTCTCACTCGACGATTCCTCCATTTTCCCGTCTCACCTTGGTGTAGATGTCTACACGATGAGAAACCGTGTTCAACCGCCCAGCAGTGCACGCTTCTCCTTCGCACGATATCCCATCTTTATCCAGACGAGCGTGTGTTCCCCACGCCCCCACCCGGCCCACCCCGGACCACCCCGGCCATTGGCCCATCCGAGTGAGTGCACATGAACCTGCTCGGCCTTCCTGCGGTCCTTGCAGAGATGTCTGTCGGAAAGCGCAGGCACAGTTCAACACGTCATACGGCCGCGAGAGGTGTGCGCGGGAAATGCCATGCTGATCGCGGCCAGTTCTCACTCGTGACGTCCAAATGCGGAAGGCTCAGCTGGGTGCATGGCATTACATGCTTGCTTGCTTACTCATCATAGGCTGCGTGTTTATGCGCTAGTGAGTACGAGTGCGAGTGGCGGAGGCGGTGGCGCTAGGGTGGCTATGTCACTGTCTGTGTCACTGTGTTACTGTCGATAGATAGGGGTGGGAGGGGAGTCGGCGCAAGCAGTGGAAGTGGAAGTTATATTTGGCTGGTTGTGACGGTGCGGTACGGTGCGGCAGGATGGATGGGAAAAGGGTTTCATATGGTACATAGATCAGTGTCGAACATGGCCAGTCGCGACGAGCGACAGGCGTTGCCTAACCCCTCATCCACCAATATCCCCCAAGCACTTCGCAATGCATTCTCTGTCGCGTCCTATTCAAACCAGCGCTAAATACATGCACATAACTGGTTTCACTATCTCTCTTCCGAGTACGCTACATGCCAGCCTCGTCCCGATTCATGGACCATCACTCGCAGAACCTTCTCCATCTGCTCACTCTCAATATTTGCACAACTTTATCATTGTGGATGTCCCAGCAGGCGGGCAGGATATATGCACTCTCTAACAGGTTAGCCGTCGCTTGATAGAAATACCAAGTAGGGCTCGTGGAAGATGGATCGGGATATCGTAGGCACGAAGAGACAGAATAGGCAACAACGCACCTCACCTGTTTATCCATCCAACCTCGATTTTTCACTTTCCGCACCGAACCCCGACTGAATCCGATGACACTCTGCAACGCTCTTTCTCTCTCGGTGTAGAATTTACTAGAGAAGTCGAGTTGCGGCAGCCAATAGGGTAACGGCTGTCGGCATACATACTCTACAGGGCCATGCATGGCCGCCACGCGGAATTCAATACGAGTTCGAGTTTGAGGCCCCCGGGTAACGAGTGAGTTTCAATTCTCATCACCGCCGTTTAAACTTTCTACCAGGTGGAGGTGGTGGCGGTGGTCCTGCCAAGCTAACGATTGACTCATGCAACACCAAGCGAAAATCTGCATGGTTGCCCCGCCATAGATAAAACTTCGGCCGCCATCACCTCCAAGCTCGACCGTTCCCGCCACACCACGCACGCCCCGCCCCTCCCTCCCTCCCGCAAGCTCAATTCCACCCACCACGAACGACATCAAAGTCACGATCGCGAAAATGGTTGCTACAAAGAAGTGCGGTAAGAACAACCCGTTTCGCTGTAATGATTTCATAAGGCTGACATCCCGCCCCCCAGGTGTCCTCGGCTGCACCGGCTCGGTCGGCCAGCGCTTCATCCTGCTGCTCTCGGCACACCCGTACTTCTCGCTGCACGCGATCGGCGCGTCCTCCCGCAGCGCCGGCAAAGCGTACAAGGACGCCGCGCGGTGGAAGCAATCCGCGGCGATGCCCGCGTCGGTAGCCAACATGGTTGTGAAGGAGTGCAAGTCGTCGGAATTCTTGGACTGCGACATCGTGTTCTCGGGGCTGGATGCGGACGTGGCCGGCGAGATCGAGGCCGACTTCTTGGGCGCCGATCTGGTCGTCTTCTCGAACGCAAAGAATTACCGCCGCGACTTGGTCACCCCCCTCATGGTCCCCCTGGTAAACACGGACCACTTCAGTATCATCCCCCATCAGCAACGGGAGAAGGGGCTCAAGAAGGGGTTCATGGTCACGAATGCGAATTGCTCCACCACTGGCCTCGTCGTCCCGCTCAAGGCCCTGCAGGATCGCTTTGGACCGCTTGAGGCGGTGATCGTGACGACGCTGCAGGCGATCAGCGGCGGTGGTTACCCCGGCGTGCCGAGTATGGATATCCTGGACAATATCGTGCCGTTCATCGGCGGCGAGGAGGAGAAGATCGAGTGGGAGACCGGCAAGATCCTAGGCAGTGTCAACGACGCGGCCACGGCGTTCGTGCACGTGAACGAGACGAAGGTGTCGGCGCAGTGCAACCGTGTGGCGGTCATGGACGGACACACCGAGTGCGTTTCTGTCAAGTTTGGTGGCGGGAAGAAGCCGACTGTTGAGGAGGTCAAGCAGGCGATGCGGGACTACGTGAGTGAGAGCCAGACGCTCGGCTGCCCGAGTGCGCCGAAGATGGCCATCGATGTTAGGGAGGAGGAGGATCGTCCCCAGCCGAGGCTGGACAGGGACACCGAGGGCGGATATGCGGTCGTGGTAGGCAGGATCAGGGAGGACCCCGTCTTCGACATCAAGTTTGTTGCGCTGAGCCACAACACGGTCATCGGTGCGGCTGGAAGCAGCATCCTTAACGCGGAGGTGGCGGTGGTCAAGGGACTGTTATAAGTCGGGCTTGTTGATATTGTAGTTTCTTGTTCGCATCAAAGGGAGCGGGGAACGAAATCAAGGTTAAGAAGCAGAGAATAGAGGACTCGTCAGGTGACTCGGTTTACAAGGTCCGTGGTCCACACGACTCGTGCGCTCGATTCTCAAGTATTACTCGAATTGTCCAACGGTGATCGGAACGTCTAGGCTTCTGGGCATTGGGTCATATTTCTTTTCTATTCGTCAGCCGCCCAGCGAGTGTATTCTCGTCTCTTATCCTATCATATCCTCGGATTCCTCACAAAAACCATGCAAACAATCCGTTCAACAAACTTCCCCCCCCCCTTTGCGGTCATCTCCGCCTCCGTTAGATACTTCCCGAGACCAGCAGCCGCGTCGTACGTCAACTCCAGAGTAACCCGCTTTCAACGCGGTGTCATGTAATTAGTATGAGCTAAACCGCCATCCCGCGTGCAGCGTGAGCTATTATACTAGTACATACATCCCGTTGTCTGAATCGCCGCTGCCGCCTCCTTGGAATACAGACCAACCAAGATATGTATAGGCAGCACTCTGCGGGGTCGTGCTGGGCATGTCGTTCACTTGTATGTAGCCTTGCTTTTTCGCGGTGATTCCTCCTCCTCTGCGGGGTACATTAGCGGTCGCATTTAGCTATATGTAATCGTTCCTTTTCCTCACGTAGCCGTGACAGGCGAATAAACAATTGGTCATAATTCACGAACAAATCACTTTTGATTTTTTGGTCTCTTTTCCCTGCATAAATCGCCACAAAATCCGTCAGCTGTTTCCATGCAGGACTTGCATTTTACTTTTGATTTTTTCGTTCTTTCTGGGATCACCCGCGGTATCTGTCGATTTTCGCGCTGTCTGCACGTATGATACACACATACATCGATGTGTCTGCTCGATAACCCAGGATACACCGGACCCGAGGAATCGCCAAATCTACAACTACCTCCCCTCTCGATAAGACAGACATGGGATGGAGCGAGCACTCTGTATCTCTCGATCTCTCTCCTCAGATATCTATCGCCGATGCCCGATGCTCTGGGTTCTGTTTACTGAGCGCGGAAGCAAGCCTAAGGCGCTATATAGTACTTAGCGACTCCTCCCATGCCTTCGTGTACATACGAATACCCGATTCCACAAGGTGACTAGAGTACCTAGATCATCAAGCCCGTGCCAGTAGCCTCAACCTTAGCACGGTACGGACCCTTGAGGAAGAGGAGCGTTTCGTCCCGTGAACGTCGTGAACCTTGGCGACCTGTAGATCTTGCAGGGGCCTTGGTCCACACTGCTGCTGACTAGAGTAACCAACTCCCTACCGTACTCCACCACTGCCGTCCGTCCTGTGCCGGTCCTGCGCGCGCTGCTGAGACGATGCCTCCTGCCTGTCCTGCGCTCGGCGATATCTATCACCCATGCAGAGACATAACGGCGCCTGGCCGATGTTGGCTCCCGTGTCCACAAGTCCCACTATGCCGGCTTTGCGGGTCCGCCGGCACTCCCCAACGCGATGCAGCGAATGGCAGAGACAGCAGCACTGGCGTGTCAAAGTTAAGTGCCTCTATGTGGTGCTTGGAGCCTGCATAAACTATCGATGGGTAGGTACTTGGGTATCTTATCGGTTCGCATAGGTAGCCCAGCTTGGCGGCTGACCCCAATGCTTTAGAGTATGTCCGTAGAGCACCCACGAGCGCGTATGATGTCAAGGACCCATACGGTACAGGGATCCTCCGGCGATGATCTCGAACTGCAATGGTCACGCTCGACACGGCGAGTTAATTCTTGAAGTCCGAGACATGAAGGCGGGGGAGGAGCTAGCGGCCCCGGGAAAGGAGTGAATCCGCCCTACTAGGGAGAGGGGGGCGGGGAGAGACAATGCTCGTAACGGGCCCCGGGACGAGAAGACATAACTAACCACCTCCCCTCCCCTCCCCACTGTCTGTTTCTTGCTCCCCGAAGGCAGTGTTGTTTTCTCCTAGGACCTCACTACCTCCCTCCTTCTCCTCCTCCATCCCTGCAGCTACAGGACCCTCTTTTTGCCTCTACGGGCTTGCCACTGCTATTCGTCTTTGGTCGCCATGAAGTTCTCCGGACACACACTGGGCGTCCTCCATGCCGACACCGACGAAGTTGCCGGTATGTCTCCAGTGCCCCTATACCCTTACCATGACGCCGCAAGACTGACTCTGCTCCCCTCCTAGGCACCGTGCGACTGCTCGCGGGCAATGTGCAAGAGCCCCTCGGCCTCGAACGGAAACGAACAGCGGACGGGATCATTCTCGAGCCGCAGCCCAACGACAACCCGAATGATCCACTGAACTGGCCGAGTTGGCGGCGAGACTGCGCGCTGCTCGCCCTGGGCTGGCACTGTTTGCTCGGAGGTGGACAGACGCCCGTGCTGGCGGCCGGCTTCAAGGATGTGGCCGAGACGTTCGATGTCACCATCCCGCAGGTGGCGCTGACAACTGGTAAGTGCTGCTGCTGCCGCCGCGTTTACTTTATTTCAGCCTCCGGCGCGTTTGTACTCTATGTACAATACGCCACTCGTCTGCAGGCTCGAGGCGAGAAGCGTGCTGATTGGACCGCGAATATGTAGGACTCTACATGCTTGGGCTGGGAGTGGGATGCGTAATATCTAGCCCTACGGCGCTCATCTTCGGCAAGCGACCTGTGTACCTCGGCGGTGTGGTACTGTTCCTCGCCGCGTCGGTATGGTCGGCCGCATCTCAATCCTATTCGTCGCTGCTCATCGCAAGGATCATAATGGGCATCGGTGTTGCTGTAAGTCTGTGTCGAATGAATCCCGATGACGGATGGATTGGCTGACGGAATTAATTACAGCCTTGCGAGTCTCTGCCGTCGGCTACAATTGCGGAGATCTTCTTCCTCCATGAAAGGGCGTATAGGATAGGAATCTACACGCTGCTGCTTCTGGGTGGAAAGAACTTGGTGCCCTTGGTGAGCGCGGTTATCATTCAGGCGCTGAGTTGGCGGTGGGTATTCTGGATTGTCGCCATCATCGTCGGATTCAATTTTTGGCTATTGTTTCTCTTTGTCCCCGAGACTTTCTGGGACAGAACTCCGCGGCCTAAGTCGCAAGCGGATCACGAGAGCTTTATCCGGCGTGCCAGCTCCTCGCTATTTACGGGAAAGTCCATTAAGAACAAGCGGGAGGCAGAGCTCCAGGCCGCCAACGAGAAGGAGCTGGAGTTTGCGACTACAGCTGCCGCGATATCTCCAGTCGTCGAAGGCAAGAACCCAGACAGCCGCCACGCACAGTTCGCCGAGACGATCGATCGATCAGACGAGAAGTCCGTCGCCGAGAAGGAGAAGGAGGAGGATCTCACGGACGAGGTACTCCCGGTCCGCGAGGTATATGTGCAGCCCCTGGCCAAGACCTCGCGCGAATCCCTCGACCGCTACATCCGCGACGAAGCCCTGAAGCCGAAGGAAAACATCGGCGCCGGACGCGCTGTAGACGAGGACGAGCGTGACAAAGAAGCGCCCCACACCTTCCGCTCCTCCCTCGCGCTCTACAAAGGCCGCCAGACCAACGTCGGGTGGTTCAAACTTGCGTTCCGCCCTTTCGTCCTTTTCGCGTACCCCGCCGTCCTCTGGAGCACCGTCGTCTACTCGCTCTCCATCGGCTGGCTCATCATCCTCTCCGAGTCCGTCGCCGAGATCTACCAGCACCAGCCCTACAACTTCAGCCGTCTCGGCACAGGCCTGATCTACCTCTCCCCGTTCATCGGCGGTATCATCGGCACCGTCGCCGCCGGGAAGATCTCGGATATCATGGTCCGCTTCATGTGTCGCCGCAACGGCGGCATCTACGAGCCCGAGTTCCGTCTCATCATGGGAATTCCGGTTGCGCTGAGCACCGCGATCGGACTCATGGGCTTTGGATGGTCCGCGGAGGAACACAATAGCTGGATCGTTCCTACCATCTTCTTCGGCATCATTAGTTTCGGATGCTCCCTTGGCAGTACTACTGCAATCACGTTCTGCGTGGATAGCTACAGACAGTACGCCGGCGAGGCGCTCGTGACGCTGAATTTCTCGAAGAGTCAGTCCCCACCCCCTCCTCCAAATTTATTACTTCATGCTGACGTAATGAATGTGAATAGACGTCCTCCACGGCTTCGTATTTTCGCTCTTCTTCAACCACTGGCTCGAGGCCGACGGTGCCAGAAAGGTCTTTGTCGCCCTGGGCGCGATACAGATGGGCTGTTTGCTGTTTACGATACCACTTTACATCTACGGAAAGCGGCTGCGGCTGTGGACCATCAGGAAAAATATGATGGGGAGGTTTGAGTAGAGGAGCGTTTGGTGCTGAGGATTCTCGTGGTATGAATACTCTAGAGACGATCGGTCGGTTGTTTTGAGTTGCGAGATGCGGGGGAAATGCGAGGGATGTTGTTGGAGTAGTTGGAGTTGGAGTTGCTTGCATGCATGGTGGCGCGGTTGCGGGAGTGTATGATTTATGATATTGCAGTTGTAGACTGTCTAAGTACTACTTATTTACGTAGATGTATGAATAATATAAGATGAATCCATATTTCGTGTTGATATTATGCGTCTTATTGCCTGTTCCGCTGTCACTGCTACATACTTTCCACTGTCCTTTTGCATACTGCCCTCATTGCCTTCGTGGCCACTTAGCATTGTCCATGGCTTCTCGTCAGAAGCCTCTTTAAGCCTCCAAGCCCCAGCCCAGTCCGGCGATCGCCGCATCCTCTGTCTGAGGCCCGGCTTCCTCGTCTACACGAGCTCATTTCCCTTATAAACAGTCTTCTTTCTCATGTTTCTCGTATCAATACATCAATTAAGTCAAGCTCTTCTCTCAATTCCAACATTTCGCGTCGACTCCACACGAGTGAGATTTCGTATATCCGCTTCATACAACCCTGATATTCGTTTTACTACATAACTCACTCCAAAATACGGTATATAACATCCGCAAACGCCCGGACTCCGCCCCCCAGACTCCTACATAGACTCACAGCAGCTGCGCCTGCTCCTCTTTACTCAGGCCCAGGATATACAGCACATCCTGCATCCACGCGGAGTTGAGATGACTCGGCGCTTCCAGCTGCACCATCGACTTCGCGTTGAACGCGATTCCGAGCCCCGCGATCTCCATCATCTTGAGGTCGTTGGCGCCGTCGCCTACCGCGAAGGTCTGCAAGCGTTAGTAGGGGGATGGGATGGGATGGGATGGGAGGGGGGGAGGGGAGTTGGGGGACGGGGAGAGGGTACCTGGTGCAAAGGAATGCCGTTCTCGTACGCGATCTGTTGGAGTAGTGTGGCTTTGCGCTCGGCGTGCACGATGTCGCCCGTGAGCTCGCCCGTGAGCTCGCGGCCGTCAGGGGAAACGACGAGCTAGGCGGCGTTAGTCTCGATCCCGATGCGAAGGGGAGTGAGACAGGGCTGGGGAGGGGGGTACCTGGTTGGCGTAGGCGTAGTCCAGGCCGAGCTCGTTCTTGATGTAGTTCGCCAGCGGCAGGAACCCGCCGCTCAGCACCGCCAGCTTGTACCCCAGGTTCTTGAGCGCCCTGCAGAGCTCCCTCGCGCCGGGGGTGATGGTGATGACGGGCTTCAGCTGGTCGAAGACGGAGGCGGGGACGCCGCGCAGCAGTGCGCAGCGCTGCTTCAGGGAGTCGGTGAAGTCGATCTCGCCGTTCATAGCGCGCTCCGTGATCCTGCTGACGAGGTCCTCCTTCCCGATGAACCGTGCAATCTCGTCGATGACCTCCTGCTGGATCAGCGTGGAGTCCATATCGAAGACGGCGAGGCGCTTGTGGCGCCGAAACACGTCGTTGCGCTGCAGCACCACCTCGATCCCCCACTTCTTCTCGAACCCCCAGATATCCTCGTGCCGCCGGAGATCCGTCAGGTTGAGCATCTGCGGCAGCGAGAACGCGATCTCGACGACCCTCGGCGCGGCCGACGAGTCGAGCGGGCGATGGTAGGCATGCGATTTCTCATACGGCACCATCAGCTCATCCAGCGTCTGGATGAACTCGAAGATTGCCAGATCTGTGATGTGGCCGTCGGCGGCGGCGGCGGCGTTGGCGCCGTAGAACAGCGTGGCGACGAGCGCGGTCGCGCCGCTGCTGCCGCTGCTGCCGCCGAGTGGCAGCGGCACCGCCACCGACGACGCCAGAGGGATCGTGTACTTAGTGTCTGAGTGCGTGATGCGGATGGTCTTGCCGTCTTCGGTGACGACCACCTCGTCGGCCACCGGCGGCGGCGTCGTCCCCTGGATCTTGTGCAGCTGGCCGTAGAACGCGCTGCTGTTCGCGCGGCGGTTGGCCGGGCGCACGGGCGCGCTGCCAGAGGCAAGGGGTGTGCGGGGCTCGGGGTTCATGGCTGCTGCTGCTGCTACTGCTGCAATGCTGCAATGCGGGCGGCGGTTCGGATTGGGTCGAGAGTGCTGGATCGCCGCGGGATGTGGGACGTGTCTTGTTATAGTGTGGCCGTTGCGCCGGGAAAGCCCGAAAACAGATGAATTAAGTAATCAATGGACACCATGGATACCATGGATCATGGTGTAGATAAGTGTAAGTACCGGTACTTACAACAGCAAAAAGTGGGGTGAGGTCCCTACTGTACAAGGTGCTTCAGTATGCAGTACCACCGCGCGGATTCGAATTTAGCAGTCTCAAAGAGCGGGGTTACGTTAACCTGGTATTGCTTTTGGCATATAGCCTCAATTCTACCGTATCGAAGAATTATACCCAATGTTGTGAAGATATGCTTAGTAACACCGCCAGAAACATTCGCAAATTACTCTCAAATTGGGATTCAAGCGTGAAATTCTACGACTCTTTGCTGCATCATTAAAATCTGTTGATCTATAGACGCTTAAAGATTTGTATGTTGCCATTATCCATTGCCGCCATAGTGACCAGAGATAATCCTCATCGAGTCGGCCTGCTGAGCTTCATTATATTTCACTCTCCTTCTAAAACAGTTGTAATATGTATTTTACGGCAGCTCTCGTATTTTGACAACTCTGTAGTTGGCTTGGGGAAGCAGTACTACCTACCTATGCCTCCGCAATACGTATTTCGTCATGAAGGTATATGAGCATCACAAGTTGTGGTGCTTTCACTATTACACATTCTTGCTGAAAAGTAAGGACACAAAAATATTACGTATTATTTCTGGATACGTATTTTTCAATTGGCAATAACTCGACTTCATGCAAAGCCGTGGTTCTTATACATACTTGTGCAATTCCTCCACCGCTTGTCACCATGGCATGTACACGTTGAGGCCTCACGAACACCGCAATTCTTGGTAACAGCCCTACCTGAAGGATACATCTTCGAGCCAGACTTATTTGGATCAATCTTGAAGCATTTAAACCATAGGTGCGTCAGTAATCCCACCTAGGTACTTTGCAATCGACTACCTACGGAGACATTGCCATTTCTGGTGATTCGCTGTGACGCCGCATGAACCGGTTTACCGGTTAATCACACAAAAAAAGTCACCGCAACGACGAGAAGCAATAACTATGAGCTTCAAGTGCTCATCATCCCTCAGAAAAGTGTTAATAATTTCTCGGATTTCCCGGAAAGCATTGGGTTGTGTTGTCTCGCACCAGCTGTTTAGGCTGCCGGTTCAAGCTTGTGTCCCTAAGCCTTTGTCCCTCATTCGCTGCGCTTGGACGAACGGAGCCACGTACATTCCTCGAGGACTTCAACGGTTTCACGATGAGCGCGCGTCAAGCCTCGCACGCTATTATCAAGGACAGCGGAGGCGAGACATCTATATATTCCCCTCTTCCTCCTACTCCGGCCCAGGAGCTGGGCTTGAAGGATATATTTCGAATTCAGATCCGGCGTTCTATACCCGATTTGTCGGACTGTTACTGCTGGCAGACACCCAACCAGCACTTCAGGACTTCACCCGATACAGATGAGAGGCTGTCAAGCCTCAAGGTGATGGTATCGTTTCACAATGGTATGGCCGTCTCACTGATTGTTCCAGCACCCGACTCGACCTCGATAGGGGCGTGAGGTTCACCAACTCGGTGGATGGGAGGAGGATATATGATATATCAGTATCTCTCTCAACCGTCTCGACAGCTTCGGACGCCATATCCACCAACCAAATTTCCTTGCGAATAATTCCACCGTCACGGGTTTTCCTTTTCACGTCAAGTCACAAGATTTCGCTAACTCCTACGGTACGTCATCCTGCAGCCATGTGTGGCGGATCGATATATAGTCTACTTGGCGCCAGCTTGGGCTTGATTGGCTGGAACTGCAACTCTTTCCCGCAAGCACTCCTTCCTATCACCTTCTCACGTGCTCGATAACTCTTGCTCGTCTCGCAACATCCTCCACATTCACCTTGTCTTCTCATCTGACCCACGAGATAGTAGTGATCCAGAGATGGTCACCAGCGGCGAGGATCCTGAGCGCAATGTACTGCAAGAGCGGGTTCCATCCCCATTCATGCTGGAGACCAGATCCGCAACCGATATCGGCCCACCAACAAACTTAGTTTCGGCAGCTTTCTTGCAGTCTGGCTGGCTAAAGACCAGAAGCTGGGTCGCTACCTATGTCTCCCGAGATTCATCCGAGAGTCGGATCCTACATACGCCGCCTTGAGTTGAAGCGGAAATCAAACTTTCCTTTCCAGGGGCTCCTACGGGAAGTGGGTTTGCTCTTGGGGTGTTGGAGCAAGTTGAAATCCGTATATAGGCCAACCAGAACTCAGCCGCACATACATTGTCGGCGAGCTTTTTGGTCCTGGTGTTCTTGAGGTGGTATATAGTAACTATAGGGAGATTCCCTCTGGAGTCTGGACGTTGCCCGAAAGGCCGCATCACAGCCTCACAGCTGGCACGAGGAGTGGCGTTCTTACATGCCTGGGACATTGTTCATGGAGGCACATTACTGTGGCCCATCCTATACCTACCACCCGACCAGGACGGAATGAAAAGGATATAGATATCCACGATTATTCTGGCTCCCCAGAGTCCGGAGTCGTGGAAGCCCAAACGCCACGAGCACCCCTCCCCCAGCACCGGATTACGATGTACATATCGGGATTCAGCCCAGCACCGCACCTACTACCAGGTATGTACCCATGTTCCCGCATTTTCTGCCCAAAACCAAAGCCAGTGATGTGCACGGTAAAATTACACACACACATACGGACCTCGGAGCGGCGTGCCTGCAACTGTGTGCCTGTTTCACATGCCGCGCTACTGTACTGTAGAGGGGCTTTCAACAACTCCCGATGAATGGATGGTGTGGGTCCGTCGGCCGAATAGTTATACGGACGCTACAAGGTAGGCACTGCACCGTGTCTGAGATTCCAAGTGGCGAGATGTGCTTTTACATACATACTTCATACGCGATCATCGAGTACGCTTGTATGTAGAGTATATAGCAGCTTCCGATGTTACAGCCGGAAGTTGGAGAAGTTGGTGCACGCCATGCTCAGCGTTGAGCCTACAGGCTACTACCATGTAGCGGGAAGATCTGCACTGGCGATGTTGTGCAGATGCTGCCAGATGCTGCCGGCGGCTTGAATTCGATCGTGTGCGCGCTCGCGAGGTCATTCGTGCCTGCTCCACTTTAAGTTGCTATATAAACTGAGCAGTGAGGGGATATTTTGTTTGCTTAAAAGCTGGGGGTGGGGTAGAGTGGAGCGGTTGCTCGAAGAGTCGAAGGAGATCAGAACATTTCATATGTACTGGTCAAGAGACGTTTGAGTTGGAAGAATGTCCGTTAAGCAGCTATCTAGAACGAGTACATCTCATAGAAACTGAATGGCAATTTGAAGCCAGACCTGACGTATTACGAATGTTGGAATTGAGAGAAGAACTTGACTTGATTGATGTATTGATACGAGAAAGATGAGAAAGAAGACTGCTTATAAAGGAAACGAGCTCGTGTAGACGACGAGAAGGCCGGGCCTCAGACAGAGGATGCGACAATAGTCGTCGCCGGACTGGGCTGGGGGCTTGAAGGCTTTCAGCTGACGAGGCTGATTCTGATGAGAAGCCCTAGACAATGCTAAGCAGCCACGAAGGAAATGAGGGCAGTATGCAAAGGACAGTAGAAAGTAGCAGTGACACCGGAACAGGTATTGAGGCGCATAATATCAACAGCGAAAGACACTCCATCACCGAGTGATGCGTCATGTCTGTCTGTCTACGTCTCGCCGAGTCGCCGTCGAGACATTTCATGACTGGCACCTATCACGGTATCACCGGTGGAAATCATGCCAGAAATCAACCGCAAAAAACGAAGGTGATGATGGGAGGGTGTGAGACGGAGCCATGTGCTGTGTGCGTCTACGGTAGGGATCGGGGAAGGAGTGCCCACCGGCCAGTGTTTTGTCCGGCCAGACACCCCATCCCGAGATACGATCGGCAGCTGCTCTGAAAAAGTCATCAGCCGAGAAGCATGGTCACTGCGCGAGTGCGCGGGTGTAGGAGCAGGGTATATATACTACATAGTAGAGTATGCGGCTTCTACTCTATGTAATCGGCTGGGGAACGTGGGATTATACCTATGTAGTAGATGGATATTACCTACCTGGCATATGATGCACGATCCGGAAAAGCGCGCAATCGTGGAATCGTGGAATCGTGCAATCGGATGTTGCAGGTTATATGTATGATATGTAGATGGACCGTATACCAGGTAGGTAGGTACATAGACGAAAGATAGAAATCACATCTTGATTCGGAGTCATCCGTCCTCATATGTATTCCACAACACAACACAGCACCCGCACGCCCCGAGACTAACCAAGTAACCAAGCCCACTAAATTTCCCATGGCGTCGCAGTAACAAGTCGTCAACGTATGTATGTACTCGTACCCTACATGTACATCTACATCTACATCTACATCTACATCTACACCTACACCTACACCTACACCTACACATCATAGATTCGTTTCCATCGTCCCATCGTTCCAGCATCATATCAGGTCTTTGCCCATCCTCCATCCATTCATCCATCAAATCATCAAACCAATCATCCAGCCATCCAAACCAGCCATCAAACCAGCCATCTAGCCATCCAGTGATCCATCCAGCCAACCAACCATCCAACCAGCCATCCAGCCACATCCCCCACTCGACGGCTCTGTGGTTGCGGTACGGTCTAGTCTGGTCCAGTCTATCCGAGATATCCGTCCTCCACCTTATGCCGCCAGTCGCCTTGTCGTCTCGTCGTCCCGGACCAGTCGCTCGCGATGTATGTATGTATAGGTAGGTACTCCATTTCGCCATGGAAGCAGACCGCCCAAACAGAACCCGATTTCCTTCCAAAATCAGCGCCCACTCGTCATCACCATCACCATCGTCAGCGCAGCGCCACGCCGGCGGGCATCATACACTGCAGCGAATTCCCGTTTGTGGCTGTGGCGGCTTTCTTGTCCGACGTGGACGTCGATCTATCTTCCTGGTCAGCCACTTTCTTCAGCTGGCGGAAGATGAATAAGTAAGTACCTCGCCTCCCACGCCGCCGAGTCCTCCCACGACTTCCGTATGCGGCGCCAATGCATCTCGCAATCCGCATAGAGCGCCTTCAGCTCGCGGATGCCCTGTTCGCACTGCCTCTGGACGCTCGCGGGCTCGCTTCCTCCGCCCTTCGCCCCTTCCTTCGCCCCTTCCACGCCCGCAAACCCAGCATCCACCACCACCAGCCGGCGGTAACTCGCCTCCACGCCCTTGACGCGGCCGCGGACCCTCCTAAGCTCCGTATCGATGCCCGCGAGGCGATCATAGACCTCACCCCTCTGTGATCTCGTAAGGCGGCCCAGGATCCTCCGGCGAGTCGAGCGCAGCGCGCGGTTGAGCGTTGCCTCGGCCGCCGCTAGTTGCGTCTGGATACCGGTGCACGAGCTGTGCACCGCCTCTGCCGCGCTGATGTGTGCGCCCACGCTCGGCGGAGATGAGGTGCCAGGCCGGCTGGGTAACGGTGTGCCGGGTGGTGACGGGAAGGATTTGAGGATTTCGGACACCGAGAGCGTGAGTGGGATGTCGCGGCGGAGGTTGGTGCTGCCGTTACGCGTGCGCGTGGTGCCGGCGGGCGTGGAGGACATGGTTTGGTTGCGTGCGTTGAGGACGGGAAGGATGGCAAGGTCGCGTGTGCGAGTATGGATGTGCAAAATATTTCGCTCGCTCGATCGCTCTTATCGGCGTGGCGGGTAATGTATAAGTGTGTAGGTTAACCTAGACTAACAAGCGAGCGGGTGGTGGAGCGGGTAGGGCCAACTTCGTTCGTGTGTCGATCGTGTTCGTGTGTTCGTCCAGTCGGTTGTGAGTTTAGTTGAGTGAGTATGTAGGGGTTGTGGAAGGCGATAATTTTTTCAATTCGACCGGAAATCCCCTTCATATAGTTATCCTCGATATGTATCCTCGGGGCAGCTTTGGTATGTGCCTGGCGGAAGTCGCAGATCATATATGTACACGGCGGAAACCCCCCCCCCCCCCCACCCCCCCCCCCCCACCCTCCCCATAACTCCCTTGCTTCCTAGCTTTTAGCTCGCTCGAACCCTTCCCTTCATACCTGCCAGCTCACCACGAAACCTAGTGGCTGATGGGTACCGTATGTATGTATGTAGGTGAGTATGTCGGTATGTTAGGTAGAGTGTGTATGTACGCTGCAGCCAGGTGATGAGAAAGCCCGGGCGGTCCTCTTTTTTTGTTATCCCTTCACCCTTCGCCCTTCGCCTTGAACCCGCCTTGATCCCGCAGGAAGGGTAGTTAGAACCGGACGAACGTCAACAAAAGCCCGTTGCCAGGGTGACAATGCATGTTCTGGGAGCCGGACGGCCTAAGGTATGCAGTGCGGTGCTCACATATGTCGCACGAACTTTTTCGTCAACAAATCTGCTCGTGCGCGGGGGGTTGACGGAGGGGGACGGAGGTCATGCGGTCGCATCGGGCGTAGAGTATGCAGCTGGCAGCTGCGGAAAAGGAAAAGGAGGCCGCCGCCCCCTCCCCCCCCGCCCCCGCCGCCGTGAAGAATCGAGCAACAAGCAACGAATCACGATGGCATGAATGGAGGGGCATGACAGGAAATAGGTAGATAGACAGGTGCCCAACTAGTAGTGTCATGCCGCGCAGCGCTGCCTGGCATCAGGCGGGGACGAAGAAAAACAAGCATTGCCGGCATCGTGGTCACGAAACACTGCACATTCGAGGTGTGGCCATGGGAGCGGCCAGAGGACGACGGACATGAAGCGAGGGGCTGGTCGTAGTCACGTTGCACGCGTGCCCGGGTGAGCGGTGGATGGTGAACAGTGAACAGTGAACAGTGAACGGGTTGCGAACTCTCGATAGGCACGCAAGTGAGTATCATAGGTGCTCTGCTTAGATGAGTGCCTAGAGCATGCCTTGGCTGCTGACTCGCATGGCAGCAGCAGCAGCAGCGTGACGAATCCCTGGCGGAACGAGAACGCGAAATGTTTATCGAGCACGTTCGTTCGTTTCCCGGGGGGCGTGTCGAGATGAAACGTACGCGTGGAATGTGGATATCTCAGCACTGCATGCACGCACGCGGGTCAGCCGGGTTCAAGGGATGGGAACTGGAGAAGAGCACAAACTCCTGTCCTGCATGCTCTAGATCGTTGCGGCCGCCGTTCGGCATACGACGCAATATGTTGATGTTCTCTCTGTCTCTCTCTCCCTCCCTTTCTCTCTCGCGGCATGCGACGTCGATGGATGGATGGATGGACGATGGCTGGCGGCATGACAGACGGACGGACGAGCGAGTGCTGGTTGTGTGATGCGGACTGTTGTGGCTGTCGAGTACTACTATATATGTGGAATGTAGTCTTCCTACCGTACTGCACTTCGTTCTCGTGTGTGTCGAGTAGGTAGAGTAGGGAGGTAGACACAATGTATCTACGGTATCTGTAGGATCCGGATCGTACCATGAGCTCAAGGAGATGGAACTGTCGGCAGAGGAGAGTAGAGTAGAGTGCCGTAGCATTCGTAAGCGGGGGCCCGAGGCCGCAAGGTGCAGGCCGAAGGAGATTGGCGGGAAGGCATTTCCCGGGAAGATGAATAAGGAGCGAGGCGCAGCCTTGTTGGCGGGGGCCAATCGATAGGTATCACTGCGAACCAGCGTTTCACGATTGATGGGCCGGGAATCAAAGCGTAAGAACGTATGTAGGAACCCCACAGCACAGCGCGTCCGTGCCGCGGCCGCAACGCAAGACCCACGAGCGAATCACGGGTTGCCAACCTGACTCGACTTCTCGGCCGCGGCGGCAAAGGCAGAAATGGAGCTTCAACGTGGCCCACAGAGTTGCGCACTTTTCAGGTTCTATGTATGAGATATGTACTCGTAAACCTACTGTGCTCTCCTGGTTAGTATGACCACTCGTATACCGGTACTGTGCTCTGCTTCCACTCTCCGCCGATAGGTAAATAGCAGGTAGCCTCACGGCACCGGCGCTGGCTGCAGATGCCCGCCAGAAGGGGCTGATTCCGGTGATCCTCCGCTTTCTTTGCTTTCTCTCAATAGCCTTCCGGCGGGCTGTCTGCGGCCATGGCATCCCCTTTGATCGACGACGGCGACATGCGCGAGCCGTGTCTCACGCAGCGGCGGAGTGAGTTGTATTTCTGGACGTGTCGCTGCCGGAGTCGTTGTCACGACTTTCGGTGTTTTACCTTGGTTCAGGAGTCTCCCGAATGTCTCTCCGCACGCCGCCCTGTCCCCAGCATCCTGCCGGCCTTCTGCATCCCCTCATCCCCTCATCCCCCCACCAAGCTGCTCGCCGTAGGTATTGTATTCCCAGCCGCCGCGCTCGCCAAGGGGTGTCATCGTTCGTCAGACGCCTCTTTGGCCTGCAGACTGCCGCCCAGAGTATGTATAGTACCGTAGGCACGAATGTCAGTCCTGTAACTACCCTAGAGTGCAGTGGAAGTGGAAGTGGAGTGGAGTGGAGTGGAGACCGGGAGCTGCATAGTGTGGTGTCCGGTCCGGCCTTTCCTTCGTCGTCCCTTATGTCTGCCTGTCGCATTGCTTCTTTTCCCATATGCCTGCCTGCTGCCTTTGTCTGTCCGCTTGCTGCGTTGCTTCTCTCTCTCCCTTCCCTTCTTCGTCCACCACTCACTCTCGCTACTTGCCCCCCCTTACGCTACATAACTCCGTCCGCCCTTCGCCTCCCCCCCTTCCCCCCTTCCCCCTCCCCCCAGTCGCTCGCTTGAACATCTTCAATTCAATTCTGCTGGCTCTCCGCCTGGTTATATTCCTGTCTTTAGATACTCGTCCCCATTCCTCGTGTCCGTTTTAATAATTCGTCCGCTTCTCTTCCTGCTTCTTTCTGCACCCCCCAATTAGAGCTTCATACCTCCTTCTTTCGTTTCTACACCGACACCGCCCATCAGAGCAACCCCACCTTGCCAACCGTAACGACCAAGGAATACCGGAATCGCCAGCATACGCATTCACCCACATACACCCCCATACTCCACCCTACTTACAGGAACCTACCTCCCTTGTGACGTCGTAGTTGATCCCGCCTATCTACACTTCTGACCTACACACATCCACACTACAAAGAACCACTGCACTACATAATCCGCTCCACGGCTCACCCGACTAGATAGTTGCTCTAGATTCCAATAGTCCTCTTCTCGCCACCCTTAGCAAATCCCCTAGAAATCAGTCAAGCTGGCGGAGTAAGTTGCTTCCCCATGAGCCTCGGAGAAAGAAAAAAATGCATGCTGTCATACCCTTCCGAGTTACAGTTAACTCCAGCTAACCGGGAGCCAACTTTATCTGCTGTTAGATTCTTATATGTCGTTCACTCTGTCCCTCATGGCCAGACCACTACATCCTTCTCGACACCAACGAAACCGTCCCCGCCTCCTCTGAGAACCGCGCAGTCCACGATGAAGCCGAATCCCCGCCCGCTATCCATTACCTCCCCGGGCTTCTCCACACTCACCGCCGACCGACCGCCTCTGAGCAAATCCGCGAGCGACAGCAATCTAAAGTGCGACAGTGACGGCAGCGGGGGCGATGGGGGAAACCACGGAACGGACTTGAATCGCGAGGTTGCGGCGCTCAGCAATAAGCTCATCAGCGCGATCAACCACCAGACGAAATTGGACGATTCGCTATCGGCGACAAAACACGAACTGGACCTCTCCAAGACGCAGATACGACAGCTCGAGAGCGAAACTCAGAGGCTGTTGACTCGACTGAGTGAGGAAAGTCAGCAGCGTGGGCAGGCCGAGAAGGACAAGCGACACATCGAGCTGGAGTTGGAGAATTTGACGACGGCGCTGTTCGATGAGGCCAACAAGGTGGGTTGCCTGATAAAGTGCTGAAGTGGCTTTTTTGTTCTTCTTTTTCTTTTGGCTAACGTTGCGTAAGATGGTCTCTGCGGCGCGGAAAGAACGGGATGCGGTCGATCGCAAGAACGAGCAGCTGCGCGCTCAGCTTGCCGACACCGAGTCGCTACTGACTTCACACCAAGAACAGCTCGCCGAACTCAAAGCGGTAATGCAGCAGATGAGCAAAGAACACGAGGAGAGCGAAGCCGCAATGTCCCCGGGTGTCCCTTCGACACCGAGCATGATCGGGCGGAGCAGCAAGGATGGGATGGGTCGGATATTCGAAGCGCTTCACCTCGTGCCGAACCCGGGGAACCTCGAGGACATGCCCCCGTGCCCACCGACCGCATTGATCAACCTCGTGCACCCGGTGCTGCGACACGACACAGCGTCTTACAAGGAGTTCTGCGAGGTGTTGCACACGCTCAAGCCGAGCGATCTGAGAACGCTCCCCGTGAGTAGGCTATCTGGCGGCTCTTTTGCGTCGATTCAAGTTATGGGTATGGGCGTGGGCTTAACAATGGCATCTCCGGGCCAGGGTGCGTCATCGATAGGTAGCAGCTTGTTTGGACTCAAGAAACGTTCCGATTCGAGCTCGACCACGCACTCTCCCTCGGGCTCTACGAGCAGTACGAACGAATGGCAGGCGACCATCAACGCTCTCAAGGAGACCAAGTTTTTCAAGCGTGTCATGATGGAGGACATCGAGCCGGCCCTGAGACTGGACTGCGCTCCCGGACTCTCGTGGCTCGCCCGACGCAACGTCATGTCGGCCATCACCGACGGAACGCTTGTCATCGATCCCATGCCAACCGCCGCGAATGTTTCAATCTTTGCTTGCTCGCTCTGCGGCGAGAACAAGGCGGACGAACAGCACGCACGCACGCACAGGATGCGGATTAACGAGAATCCGAATGCGCAGCGATACCCCGTGTGCTCGTACTGCACCACTCGCATGAGGAGTGTCTGCGACTTCATGGCTTTCCTGCGCACGCTCAAGGAGGGTTTATGGAAATGCGAGAGCGAAGGAGACATGAAGCACGCATGGGAAGAGAGCGTCAAGCTACGCGAGAAATTATTTTGGGCTCGGATCGGAGGAGGAGTTGTTCCTGTGGGTTTCCACCTTACTCCGGCATGGCTAGGCGAATCACTAATCTCCAGGGGATAGGCATTCATCCGTGAATCCAGGCGGAATTCTCTCAACGGCCAAACCGAAACTCCGCCACGAACACCCATTCTGGCCAACATGCTGGATGACGCAAAGCTGAATATTCCCAAAAAGCGCAACAGCCAGCACAACAATCCGTTCCTCACCCCCGAAAAACAAATCATTCCTGCGGCATCGAATCCGTCGCCACTGGCACTCGATGGCGACAGCGAATCGGTTCTGTTCGATCGTGAAGACGCCGTCGACGCTAGCGAGGAAGTGCACGTGGCAAGCGAAATTGCTAAGGAGCAGCCGGTAGAAGTGCTCGATGTTGAGACGGCGGCGGCGACGGTTGAGGAGACTGCCGAGCTCCCAAGCTACAATCAAGCGGCGACGGAAACCCCCCTGCCGGAATCACCCATCGCTACGCGTCCCAAGAGTGGGGGACCGGCACTCACCGCCATCCGCACGGAATTCGTGGCGACCCCAATCACCTACAGCAAAAGTAGCCCTACGTCGCCGTCGATTCCTGGCGGTTGGTAAATGGGCCCGGGCCCGGACTGCCGAAATTTGAAGATGATGAACACCATGTTTTTTTTGGGTCTTTTTTTTTTTCTCCTTTGTGGTATGCGAATTTTTTTCCCTTTGTCTCCAACCTCCAATCCCCCTTATGCCCTTTTACGGTCCCATATATATATACTTTAGTACTGGGTTCTCTTTCTTGTTTCTATTCCTTTTTCTCTTTTTCTCTTTTTCTCTTTTTCTCTTTTTCTCTTTTTCTCTTTTTCTCTTTTTCTCTTTTTCTCTTTTTCTCTTTTTCTCTTTTTCTCTTTTTCTCTTTTTCTCTTTTTCTCTTCTGTTTTTGCCGAGAACATTTGGCTGTAGTTTTATCATCTTATACGCCTGAGAGCGGTTGGTTGGGGGGACAACTGGGGGGATCTTGTACTATATATATCTTTGCTTGCGGAATTTGTGCTTATACTCCGTGGAAGGAGGAGAAGCATACGGGAAGGGAAGGGAAGGGAAGGGAAGGGAAGGGAAGGGATGGGATGGGGAGGGAAGGGAAGGGATGGGATGGGAAGGGAAGGGAAGGTGAGAGGGGGTGGGGAGGATGGGGGATGGGGGAGGAGGTCGTCGTTGCTTTTTTACCTACTCTACCTATGGCTGGCTGGCTGGATGTCAGAGTTGTTCTGTGTAACTTGGTGCCGCCGCTTCCTCTTGCTACGGACTACGGACTACGGACTATGGACTACAGTGTAACGAATTGAAACGCGGCATGCAAATTATGGACACTACTATACTGGTGGTTCTTCGGGAGGGTGTCGAGATGGCGGGTGGTGAGATGGCGGGTGGTGATATGGCGGATGGTGATGTGTGCGGAAAGCGCGGGTCGAAATTGTGGTTACGAAGGCGAACGATCATGTCGGTTAGTTACTAGTATCTATCGCTTATCAGATCAATCTACCTACCTAGTATGTATCGTATTTGGTCACCCAACGCAAACCAATCCAATCAACCTCCCGGCCCCAGCTCCTCCACAACCGCGCTCAACCTGCCCACCACCACGTCTTTGTACATCGCCACCCATCACCACACGCGATGACCTCGACGGCCCCCGCACCAAAGTCGAAACCATTCTCGCTCTCCCTCGGGGGCTCAAAGCTCCCTCCCTCCTCCGCCGCCACCTCCTCCTCCGCCGCCACCTCCTCCTCCGCCGCCGCCGCCGCTGCAGGGACGAAACGTCGACTCGCGGCCACGTTCGGCAGCGACAGCGACTCCGACTCCGACCATGGCCACAATGGCAAGCACGGGCGCAGCAGCAAAGTCCAGCTCGTCAGCGGCTTTGGCGGCGCACCCGAGCAGGAGAAAGAGAAGGCGGCCCCGATGGTCATACCGAAGCTGGCGAATAGGGACTGGAAGAAGGAGGCGGAGATGAGGCGCGGTGGGCGCAGTGGGAAGAGAAGGGGGGGGGGGAAGGAGTTGTATGTGCCCGAGGAGGCGCTGCATCGTGCTGCTGTGGCGAGGGGGGAGGCGAATGGGGAGGGGGAGGGCGAGGGGAAGGGGGGGGAGAGGGTGGAGGCGAAGGAGGTCGAGAATACGGGCAAGGGGGAGACGTATGGGCTTAAGACTTTTGAGAGGAAGGTTGTTGAGGAGGGGGTGGAGGGAGTGGAGGGTGGTGAGGCGGAGGAGGAGAAGAAGGAGATCACGGAAGACGAGCGCGCGATCGCGGCACTGATGGGCGCGACACCGTCCGGCAGCGACATGGTGATTGCGCACACCTCGGACACGTCTACATGGCGGGACGCCGGCAACGGCGGGGGCGGGGGTGGCAACGAAGACGACGCGTACCGGGCGGACGTAGACTCGCGACCAGACGTGCCGTCGCTGGCGGACTACGCGGCGGTGCCGGTCGAGGAGTTTGGAGCTGCGCTGCTGCGCGGGATGGGGTGGAAGGGCGGCGAGCAGCTGGGCGGGAATCGGGGGAAGGACAGGGACAAGAGTGGCAAGCTGCGCCTGCTGGAGAAGCGCCCGGCGTTCCTCGGCATCGGCGCGAAACCTATGACCGAGATTCCCGAGCTCGGCGCCTGGGGGAAGGGCGATAAGAAGAAGGGAGGCAGGAGGCCCGATACTACGTATATCCCCGTCGTCAAGGTCGATAAGAGGACTGGCAAGGCTGTTGCGGCGTTGGGGGAGGGTGAGGAGAAGGAGAAGGCGGTCGCCGGGAAGCGCGACGAGGAGAGGAGGATTACGGATGGCAGCTCGAGGGGTGCTAAGGACGATGGCAGGGACGCGAGGAGGAGGGAGGAGGACCCGAGGGATTCACGGAGACGCGGCGATGATGAGGGGAGACGGAGACGCAGAGATAGGTCTTCGGATCGCTCCGGGAGAGGTGGCGACCGCGACCGGCATAGGGATAGCGGAAGGGATAGTGGCCGCGACCGGGACCGGGACCGGGACAGTGGCCGAGACCGAGAACGCGACCGGGACCGCGACCGGGACCGCGACCGTGACCGTGATCGCAGACGGGGTGGTGATAGCGATCGCAGACGGCGCAGTAAGGAGCGGGAATCTGGCTCCAGCAGGCGCGATAGACGATAGACGATAGCTAGACGATGTCCTTTCATTTTTTTATTCATGCAATGCGGCGTTTATCCATAGTAAGCCCTCAGACTGTTGGGCTGCCGAGTTCGATGCCGACTTTACGGTGCTTCTTCCTTAAATTAGATGATTTCCTAACTCCGATTCCCGATCACTATCCACTTCGATTGAGTCTTGAGTCCTTCATGTACCGTGCCGTCATCCAGCCCTCAATCTCATCAGGTACATACGGTATATGTATACGTACGGTCGATCTACATACCACCTGCAACATCCGATTGCACGATTGCGCGCTTTGACGGATCGTGCATCATATGCCAGGTAATATCTACTATTACCACGTTCCCCAACCGACTATGTACATATCATAGCAGCCGCATACATACTCTAGGTACTCTGCCCTGCTCCTACATACCTACACTCGCACACTCACGCACTCAAATCTCAAGTCTCAAGCAGTGACCAGGCAGCCGCACTCGCACCATGCCTCTCGGGAGTCGGCTCGGCCGATGGGTTTCCAGAGTACATACATAGCTGCCGCGATACCGAGATTGGAACGGTACCTATGTAGGTATGTATGAGGGATGGATGGTGTTTTGCCGGACAAAACACCGGCCGGCGGCCGAGCACTCTTTTGATTTTCCAGAGATATCGCCGTAGACACAGCGTTCTTTTCGTGCGGTATGATTTCGGTGACAGGTATGTACATAGGTAGGTACCGCTCATGAAGTGTCGCGACGGCAACTGTAGGAAATGTTCTGATCTCCTTCGTTCGAGCAACAGCTCCGCCCACCAGGAAGGCCGCAACAATGCCTCAACCTGCGAAAGGCATGGTAAAGTCACCGTGGAATCACCATAGGTAGGTACGCCGTTATGGCAATTGGGCGCTCAACTAGAGATCTTCCAAGAGACCAGAAGATCTGGCTGGAAGGTGGAAGGTATATACCTATTCCTGGATTTCCTGGATGGGGAAGGTAATCGGAGCGACGGAGCAATGGAGCAATGGAGCAATGGAGCAACGGAGCAATGGAGCGATGGGGCGGGCGGTCGGGACATGGGGGATCACTCGGTTCTCTGGATTGGCGAGCTGGGTGAGAAGTGGGTTGGATGGTTGGGTGAGAAGTGTACGGCAGTGGGATGGGGTAGGATGTGATGAGATGGGGATTGGGGATGGCGATTGTGATGGTGATGGCGAATTCACCACCAGGTTTGTAAATCAATCCGGTGCTCAGAGCGAGCCTGGACTCTGGTTGTGGGCTCTGGAGGCAAAGTTTCACCACCATCACCGCGCTGCGAGAGGCCGCCGCTGTTAGGCTGCGTGCAGGTTACAGGTTTCCTACATACTTACATAGGTACGCGTATGGTATGGTGTGAGAGTGTATGATACGAGAGTGTGCCGGATGGAATGGTATGGAAGCCGAGACACTTGGTGACTTAGGTAGCCGTGTTACTCTCCATACGGGGGGGGGGAGACGGTCTGGCTGGCTGGTTCTTCGGCTCCAGGGCTACCGATATGTGTAAAAGCGAGCTGAGCTGTGGATATCCGTTGGGCCTGTGGGATATGGCCTTTGGCGTGTGGAATAGGTACTGCCTATCCGGCCAATGTTAATGGACGCATGGTTTCATGGTTTCAGCATTCATGGCTATCGAAACCTAAATTTGTGCATAACATGCGAAGGGGCGCACAGCTATTGTGTGTACATAATATGCATTCGATATCCTTCCGGCTCTGCACGGTTGCAGGTTGCCGATTACAGGTTACAGGTTGCAGTTACTGGTAGCAGCGGAGGTGTGCGACCCACAGCATATACGGTGCTACCTATGATACCAGGTAAGTGCCTATGATACATCGTACATACATCGTACATCGTACAGACCTCGCAAGCTTCCTGCTCCTCTCAGCTCTGTGCGAGTACTATACATACCTCGGTGGCCGAGGGCCTGCGCAAGGACCTGCGCAATGAAGGACGGTCGGTGGACCTGCAACATGGCTGTTCCATGGTTTTTTTACCGCGCCAATGCAACGTCCCGGTACTCGAGGAGACCCGAGATGGCCATACCGATGGGGATTCGACGGAGCTGAACGTCTGAAGCGAGAATAATGTCACTTTCCCCATCGGTTCCGATGCTCGCGAGTAACGGTATACCGAGGACGGTCCCTCGTGACGAGTGACCGGTGGATGTTGGATGGAGGAGGGAGAACCGAGGATGCTGGAAGGACGCCGTCGGTGGGACGATTATCGTCGGACGGCGGCGGATGTCCATCGCGAGGAGAAGCCTACCTGGTTTGACAGACGTTCCCACGAGTTGTATAAAGACCCCCTCGGCATCTGCGTACCAATGTCCTTCTCCAGCAGCCTCTCCGCACCCTCACCGTGCAGCCCTTTGTGCCCAGCCCCACCGTCCACACTTCCGCTTCCATCCCCAGCTTCAATATGAAAGCCACGATCTTCACCATCGTCCCACTCCTCTTCCTGTTCGTCGGCAGCGTCCTCGCCTCGCCGGTGGCCGTCTCCACGGCCGACGAGCAGGACCTGGCCGCACGGCAGTTTATCGAGCTCGACTTGATCGTGAACGTCCTGTATTCCGATGTCCAGGTCACGAATAAGTTTTACAACACCACCTGCGCTGAGAAGTGCAGTCCTGTCTACGTGGTGAGTCTCCCCTCCTCCCCCTCCCCACTCCTTCCCAGCCAGCCTTGGAGCCTTGAAGCGGCGGGGAACTGATGGGAGATATAGGTGGAATGGGCGAAAAAAGTCAGCTTCCACTGCTACGACGCAGTCGCCAAGTGCAAGCAGCTGCCGTCGGGCTACCGGTTCCTAAACCTGGGGTTGATCGTGAAGCTGGTCGTTGCGCTGCTGGTCGAGATTCAGTACACGCTGAAGTTCTTGCTGGCTGGGTGTGGGATCCGTACGTGCCTGACCTACCTGCCTACCTCGAGATAGATGGCATAGCATGCTTACGTACAACTAGCCTTCAACATCGGCGTCCTCGGGCTCGTCGGAAACCTGATCATTGCGCTGAACCTGCTGCTCAAAACGCTCGCTCGCTTCGTGTTCGGCCTGCTGCCGGCGATTTTGGTCCTGCTGCTGAAAATCCTCGGCGGTGGTGGCGGGTGCGGGATTTGTGAATTGGGGTTGAAGTTCTGGTTGTAGCCGAGGATTAGTCCAAGAGACGGTGGATTGGCAATGCAACAAGCATGGAGGTTTCCTTTGTCTGCGGGCCTGCGGCATGCTTGGGACAATGTTTAACGTTAATTCGGCCCGACTGCCTACCTGTTCATTGTCCTTGCTTGTCATGCCATATTACTGTTAGCCGATCGTATGTACTGCTTCCGCCCAAATATATGCTATGACTTTCGCTTCACTGGTGTCCGTGTCAGTGGTTCTGCAGCAGCGGGCGCGATGTTCGGACGCGCATGCCCGCCTCTAGTTTTCTGCACAAGATCCCCAGCAAACCACTGCATGCAGATCCGGAGGCGACGACGGACGTTCACTGTTCAGGCTATGATATGGAGCTTTGCATGCACCGCGAATTGCTTCGAGTTACACCCTCCCCCACCACAGCCGCGGACCAATAATTATCTCGTACATCGCCCACCACCACCCCCACAGCTCCAAAAGAAAACATTGCATATCATCTTCATATAGAGCACTTACTGACATCCTTCTTGCCTATCGATCAGCCCATGCGGCCATGCCCCATCACATCAGGCACGCAATCTGGCTGCTCTGGGCATCCAATCAGCCGGCAAACGCAAAAATCTCTGCGTCACGTGAAATGAGGTGATCTAGTGTGCAGTTCGCAAGCTGCACTCGGGATTCCCCACAATCGCAATATAAACCGCGGAGGACTTGGAGGGGGGGGGGCATATCTAGCATAGTTGCGTCGGCTGGTCGGAAAGGAAACAAATAGAAACGACTGGTTGGGTGGTTTTCTTCTTCTTCGCTTGCCTTCACTCAATCTCATCTCTTCATCTTTCTTCTCATCCGATTTTGATCAATTTTTGTCAATTGTTTAAGCAAAGATGTCCTTCGCCAGGTATGTTTTCTTGGCTCACTTCCCCCCTCCCCCTCCCCGCCATTGAGTGGTCAATCGACCATGACGGAGTGGATGGATGGAATGCATTGGTGCTGAGTTTTCCTTCCCCAACAGTTTCCTCTCCTCTCCCACCGTCCGGATCGTCCTCCCACCGCCCGCTCACTCGGACTCCGAAGAGCGTCTCTACACCGTGCACCGCAGCGTGCTGAAGGCGCACACAAACCTGCTCTCCAACACCAAGCCGCGGGAAACACTATGTGTCCTTCCCAACACCACCTCAGCCATCGCCTTCGAGGGCGTCCTTGAGTACCTCTACACGGGCACCTACAACCTCCCGGATGAGCACGAAGTGCTCGAGACCGTAGAGAACACCAAGCCCTCACCCGTGGTGCAAGCGGCCATGCTCGGCGCCATAGGGGTCTGGGCCAAGCCCGCCGCAGTCCACGACGACAAATCGCAGCGCAACATCTCCAGCTACTCGAGCACCTTGTTCCCGACGCTGCGGAACGCCTACGACGCGCCGACCGTGCTAGCCGTGCAGCCGTCGCTGCTGCCGTCGCCGCCGCCCTCGCCCACATTCGCCTCGCACGCCCCGGTCCTCAAGAAGAAGCAGGTAGTGATCGTCAAGACGTCGACGCCGGCCAGCCGGCTCTCCGCGCACCTCGACATCTACGCGCTGTCGCGGCGCTACGGAGTCCGCGCCCTCGCCGACATCGCCCTCCACAATATCAAGACGGAGGTCGTCGCCACGCCGGCGATCCTGCATGAGCTGGTGCGCGTCGTCTATGGCTCCAAGCAGAAGCATGACGACCTGCGCGCGTTCGTCGTCGGCATCGTGCAGGACCATTGGGAGGCGCTGAAGGGAGAGAATGTCTTCGCCGCGCTGCTGAAGGAGGGCGGTGAGTTCGTTGTTGATGTTTTCTCGAGAGTGAAGAGCTTCTAAGACATCCGGTGGTGGCAAGAGTTGGGAAATGGTGTCGGTGTCGGTGTTGCGCCGGGCGTTGGTTTGGATTATTGCGCGTTTACTTGGATGGGTTTGGTTTTGGAGGGCGCGGTGGATAAGGATTTGGATATGGACACGGATATGGATATGGATATGGATGCAGAATTCGGTCGGGGTTTGGAATAGCGACTGAGGGATTGATACCTGGGGTATGGGATGGCTATGAATATGGATATGGACTGTATCGATATCTCGTAGCAAATGTGCAGTTTTTTGATTCACACCGTCAGCATGGTTAATTCCCAAAGCGGATATTCTTGCTGAATCACCGTGGCGATGATCTGCAACAGGCCCTGCTAGCTGTCAGCCCGTAACACACGGGCTGATCGATAAGGACCCTCTCTGTAGATAACCGTGCGCGCGGGCGAAATCGCGTCATCCAGCCCACTAGATAGGTAGTAGACACCTCGCACTCCTCCTCCACCGTACCTGTACACCCACGCGCTACCCCGCGCCGACCAACGCAACCACCGCCACCACGAATACCAGAAGCATAAACATGTCAGCCCTCGGCGAGGGCAGCAGCAGCCGCAGTAGTAGTCACGATCGTCCCCCACCGCTCGCAGATACCCGTCGGCCGCGAAGATGGAGCCTTAGTAAGTACGCCTCCACCACCGCCGCGCTCTCGAAGAGGATTTCCGCTAACGGAAGTTGACAGTCCCCACCGGCTCCGCCGCAAGAAGGCGCTTCGGAATGCTCCTGCTCGGCCTCGTGGTGTTCCTGTGGGTGTCGAGTAACTTCTTGACTTATGTGCGTTTCCCTCAATACGGCGGGGTGCCGGGTGCCGGGTGCTGAGTGAGAAGGCTGATCGTGTGCACAGGCAATATTTTCGGACGATACTTACTCAAAGCCGTATTTCGTCACATACCTGAACACGTCCATGTTCTGTTTGTATCTCATCCCGTCCGGGGTACGGTGGTATCGGGCGAGGCGGCGGGGAGGCGGAGAGGTGCAGGCGGGTGTGAGGGAAGCGCTGCTTGCTGCGGAGGACAGGGAGGAGGAGGGGGAGGAGGGTGCTGGGAGAGCCGGGAAGCCCGCCGTCGTGGAGGGCAGGCTGAATACCCGGGAGACGATGCAGCTCAGCGCCGAGTTCTGTCTCGTCTGGTTCTTCGTCTGTCGCCCGTTCTCCTTGTGTGTGTCGGGGACGCACAGCTAACGGTCCCAGGCAAACTACTTCAACTCCTACTGCCTGAAATTCACCTCCGTCCCCTCAGCAACGATCCTCTCCAGTACCTCGGCGATGTTCACGCTCCTCCTCGGCAGCCTCCTGCAGATCGAGCGCTTCACGCCGACCAAGCTCGTCAGCGTCATCGTCTCCCTCGTCGGCATCAGCCTGATCGCCACAACCGACCTGATCCCCACCTCCAACACGACCACGCAGCGCTCCACACTCGAAATTTTCCTTGGCGACTTCATGGCGCTCCTCTCCGCTTTGGCGTACGCGACGTACATCACGCTCCTCAAAGCGCGCGTCGGACACGAGTCCCGCATCGACATGCAGCAATTCTTCGGTTTCGTGGGGCTGATCAACGTGCTATTCCTGTGGCCGGGGCTCGTTCTCTTCCACTACCTTGGCGGGGAGCCATTCTCGCTGCCGCCGCATGGCCGCGTCTGGGCTATCGTCCTCGTCAACGCCACTATCACCCTGGTCTCGGATTATTGCTGGGCCTATGCTATGCTGCTCACGTCCCCGCTGCTGGTTACCGTGGGTCTGAGTCTCACGATCCCGCTGGCACTGCTGGGACAGATGCTGCTAATGGGCACGGTCGCGGGGGTCTGGTATTGGGCGGGCGCCGCGTGCGTGTTTGTCGCTTTTTGGATGCTGAATCGTGAGCAAGATTAGGGGGGAGGGAGGGGGGATACCAGGGTTTGGGGTTTGCTTATGTTTGTTTATGTAGTAGAGCGGCGAATGGATGAGGCGATGATTTATGGAACAGGCTGGGATTTATGCGTGCTCGTGATGGTGTCTGCCTGAGAAGTTGGAATATTGCTTCGTGAAGAAGGCTGGTGGATGTAATGTTGAGAACTCCAAACTCTCGACACTTGAAGAAACGTACTTGTGTCGTTGTATTAGTTCCCATACTCATATGACTATCATCTGCTTCTTCATCGATTGCATGCCGGAGCCCCACAGTCTACAGCTAGCCAGATAGCAATATAACACTGGTACGCAACAATTTCGCCGTATTCACCGCCATCCACCGCCGAGCATATCGGAGGATGGCGAGTGACCACGCATGCGTCAGTTGATCACGCGATATCACGTCGCTCTGCCTTCCTTCTCGGCCCATCCTTCTCGGCCGAACGAACGGAAGAACGAGCGGCAGAACCGGGTTCGCGGATGTCCGCGGATGCCCACGGATGCCCGCCGGGGTGAATTGCGGCGTATACATGCCAGATACATACATTAGGTATGATGAAGGTACCTCACGAGTCCGCGCTCGAGCCCGCCCCCCCGCCGCCCGCCCCCAGTTCGCTGCGACTCGACTCGGCCCGGCCCGGCTCGGAAGGCACCAACTCATTGACTCACCGTGTACTGGTACATACAATACGATGTACACCTACGCTACTCTGGTCTACACTACACACGCACGTATGGTACATCGTAGGGTACGCACATGACGCTTGACCACGGATCGCGATCGGCCCGAGTTCCTCGATGTCTTCTCCTCCCTCCCTCCCCCCCCCTCCCCCCCCAGCCTCGTCTCCTAGTTGCGGGGCGGGGGTCTGCTCGCCGCAGAGCGAGCCAGCCGCGCGCGGATAGGTGGCGTCGGATTCGATCCGCACTGGCTGTTGCTAAAAATACGCGGTGCTACCTATAAGTTGTAACCTAAGGCTACCACTAACTACAGTGTACACCAGCTAGGTACCAGTAACACCACCCACCCACCCAGATCACAGATCACAGATCAACGGGACTCTGGGTGGGTATATGATCGGCTCGGTATTGGATGGTAGGGAGTATGTAGGGAGTGTGTATACAGTGGGGGGTGGGGGTTGTTTTGCGTTCGTTTCTTTGTTTACATATCATATCTGATTCATATGTGCTTTGGGATTCGGGGTTGGGGGTTTCGCGGGATGACTGGACGGGCCACGGGCATGAGTGATTTGATTCGGCCGTCGGGCCATCGCCGCCATCAAAAACATCGAAGCCATCGAAATATCGAAACCGTGGAGCCATCGAAACCATCGGCATCGAAACCATCAGCCATCAGCCATCGAAGCCAATGGCCACAGGTAGAGTAGGCAGCACGGGAGTCGGTGATCAGTCGCCTGAGGCATCAGGCTCACGGTACACATACCTACGGTACGGGTCGGTGAGCGATTTTGCACCCCCATCCCATCCCTTCTTGTGCGCCGGAAGGAGCCATAGGGATTCTAAGTACAGTGCGTTTCGACATGAGTCAGCTCCAGCTTCCAGCTCCAGCCTTGCTTGAAAAAGAAAGAGATCTTCCTGTTTTATTTCGCATGCAGCCTATCTAGACTATGGCGAATCAGCCTTGCTGGACTGGACTGGAGGGGAGACGGTGGCGGTGACGGACGGTGGCGGTGACATCTCATGTTTCGGCCGTCGGTTCGGTAACTAACTGCTCTATGTATGGCATGGTAGGGAAGTGGGCAGAGCAGAACAAGGGAGGTTAGGCAACTTGGGCAGCATGGACAACTTGGGCGACTTGGGCGGGGTTGACCGTTGGGCGCTTGTAAATTGTAGGTTGCGGGTTGTGCAGCGCATGGGGTAAGTACAGCCCTTAGTTCCAACTTTCGGCTGCTATGTATGCTGTGTATATTTATGCGATGTGTGCGATGTGGCTTGACGATTCAGGATTCAGCATTCAGGAATGGGGGTGAGGGAGGCGTTTCTTTGTTTATACCCCGAGGAGGAGCCTGGTGCCTGGAGAAGGAGGTGGGCGAGGGTGAGCACGGAATGAGGATTCCTCGTCGGCTTTACATAACTACAGAACTAACGGTAGAGGGCCTAGATAAACAAGGCGGCCAATCCCGCGCCCCAGCGTCCCGCCGAGTTTCAACATTCACGGAGTGGCTGGCTGGCTATGTGGCTGGTTGGAAGAATGGCCGGGGTACCAGTACCAGTACTCTACATACATCCATTGGGGGATTGGTCGGCCGGATCATGATGATGATGATGATGCTGCTGATGATGATGGATGATGGATGATGCGAGGTGATGTGTCTTCTCCTCTTTCCTCTCCTGTCCTCTCTCCTGTCCTCTCCTCTTCTCTCCTCTTGAATGTTCTCCAGGTTGGGCGAGGTTGGGCGAGCGATGAGGGACAGCACAACAGCACAGCAACAGCGCGATGGGTTGGGTGATCGATTGCAAGTCGCAAGTCGCAAGTGCAAACGACACTTTCATCACTTTCATCATTTTTATCAGTTGTCCACCGCTCTTTTCGATGCGCGGCGAGGCGAGGGGGAGGGGGAGGGGGAGGGGAAGATGGTGAAGTGGGGAGGCGCGCGCGGGGGGGAACTGGCGATCTCCACCCGCGCCGCCGCGCCCCGCCTTGCAGATGGGTACGGTGGGATGTTCCCTGTCTTGGTTCTTGGTTCTTGGTACATACACGGAAAGGGCATTTGCAAACGGAGGAGCCGAGCCGAGTTTTTTGCTTGAGGAAGGCAGGAAATATGTAGATATTGTTTGCGGCGATGAGCATGCCAGGCTTTGAGTCTGAGTATGAGTCTCATCATTCATGGGTTTGCAACGCTGCTGCTGATGCTGGTGCTGATGCCGATGACGATGCTGCCGCCGCTGATACATAGAGTACCTACTGCTGATGCTCCCTGCAATAACGCATGTTAACGACATGAAGACCAGTAGATTGCACACATGCGTCGAGGCATGTACAGTACATAGAGTACTTTGTAAAACTTTGTACAGCCTTTGCCTCGAGTTCGACAAAGCGTCTTTAATACAGTACGGTAAGTAATGGCTGGGGAATGTTCGCCTTGCTCTGCTCACGTTAGAGTGGAGTAGGTAGGTTACCTACGCCCCCCACGTACTTCACATAACGAATGGATAAACAAATTACAAGTCAATTCCAATGGTCCATTCTCAAGCCAGCCAGCCAATCGGCGGCAGTGAAAGAAAGATGTTTGATACGCTCCCCCACCCCGGCCCCAAACCATGGAAAAAATGTAAACAAATTTGATCCTCGTTCCTCTGGGATGCGGCTGATTGTCTAATAAACGGTCATCACTCGCTGATTGAACGAACCACCAGCCACACAAAAATCAAAACATCCAATCCTCAGCCGGCCAATTTTCTAGTACCGGTATTGTCCCAGCAGGCTGCAGAAACCTCAGCGCTGAGCGACGACCCGTGGGCCGTCCTTACCAAAAATAAATCAAACGGAATCTTTAATCAACAGGAGCCTGGAGGTAGATATTAAAAGCTTCAGGGTATGTACTATGTATGGCCCATGGGGGCATTAAAGTGGCTAATGGGGGTTCAAGTTGCCGACCCAGACGGCCGGGAAAGTGGGTGGCTGATACGGCTGTGGCGCTACTACACCGCTACTATACCGCTACTATACCGCTACATACGGGATGACTTCAAACAGTGTCCAGATGCAAGAATACTTACTATGAACTGTGAAACCGGAATACCGGAATATGCCCATGGCTTGGTAGAGTAGGTATTCGGCCAGTTCCCGTATCTGACTCCCGAGGTGTGGGTATAACCCCGAGGCGGGCCGGCAGCACGCTCTGACAGTGTGGCTTGCCTTCGTTGATGGTATGCATAAAACCTCAGAGTCTCAGACGGCAAACTTCAGGTATGTATCCAATGCCTCCGGACTCCTGGCAACGCTTGATTCAATCCTACTGGTAGCCGCAAGTGGGTGCATTCCCACTGTATATTAGGTAGTTTCCCGCTTGCATGACTGCCGTTAAAGTACATAAGGTACTTCTCCAGTACATAGCCGCTCGAGTAACGCTCGAGTAACCGCTCGAGTACCTAACCGCGAGGATACCGGTACCGGCACCGGTACTGTCATTGAACACTGCATGCCAATTTCTTTTCCTCGACGCGCGGGAAATGACTTTGTTGAGTCTTGGCTCCATCGACAAGTCCGCTGATTCCAAATTCCAACGATGTCTTCTTGAGTCCGAGTAACAAATCCTCGTCCACCTGCCAGCCGAATAACCATGGTGGTGGAGAATTAGATACCGGTATGACACGACCGGGGCTCAGGCAGACGTGAAACGCCTCTGTCACGTCACAGGAAAGATATGTAACTGAGTGGACTCACCTTACCGCAACGTCGAAGTCGTTGTCACGTGGACTCGTGAGCGGCTAAGCCCCAAGCCGAGCCGAGCGCCACAGTTGGATGGAGCCTGGAGCGACTGCGAGACAAAGGCTGAATGCTGACGTTGGTTACGTTGGTTACGTTGGTTGAAAACAAAAACAACATTGCTCGAGCTCACTCCGAAGTTCGAGCTTCTTGCTTGCTTGCTTGCTCGCGCGCACCATATAACCTAATACCGGTATGTATGGTAGGCTACCTGGACTCGTGAGTCGTTCTCGATAACCCTCCAGTGTCCACTTCCCAGCACTGCCCACCAAAGCAAGTCTTTAACCCTGCTATGTATAGTACTCTATTCACATAGGTAGTCGTATGCATACCATAAGTAAGAAGTCTCCACCAGTGAGAAGGTTGATATCCGAACAGTGAGCCTGTGTTCGCCGGCGAAAGGCTGGGAAAGGCCGCGAAACATGAACGATGTGAGGATCCGGTAACCCCAGCAACTGTATAGTAAAGGAAGCTGGGTTCTCCCTCCCTCCCTCATTAATAGAGTACTGAGTACTGAGTACCGAGAACTGGGGGCTTTACCCCCACCTCAGCGCTCCAGTTGGAACTTGGTTGTTGAACCTTCCTTCCTTCCTTCCCTCCTTCCTTCCGTACTATGCATGGGCAAGTACTGCCCTGACATGACCTGGCTGGGGCTAAAATGTATGTGTCATCGGGGAGAGTCGAGACGCTGTCCACTGTCCAGATATTTTTGCATCGGCTTCCGCCGGGTTCGAACTTTGAAAGGTACTTCAAGGTACTCCAAGGTAAGCATAACCTATGCTTACCTACATACTTCCCTCGCGAGTCGTAATTCTTGTCCCCGGAGTTTCCAGAGTTCCGTGCGTGCGTGCGTGAATCTGTCGCGGCCTATGCTATGCTACCTATGCTACCGTAGGTGCTAACCTCATGGATGACAACGGAGCCTCTTGGTTGCGTTTGCGAGTGATATCTAAGGCCCGCTGAATCGGCCTGCGGATCGGCCTGTGGATTGGGCCTTTGGATAAGAGAAGAGAAGCGGCGAGCGGTTGCGCCGGAGCTCCACGCAATGGATCCGAAGTGAAGTGCTTGCCAGTGGAGAGGAGAGAAGACAACGTCTTGAAGCAGCCGGAGTAATTGCTGCTGGGACAAACTTATTTGCCGCCATGATGAGGAGGTGGTTCTCGTGGATTCCGAGAGGAGGTCTTCAAGATTCTACTGTACATATAGTCAGTTACAATTATAGGTAATGCAACGTCAAACAGATTCACCTTGAGGCTTGCCGTCGTCCGGTGCTAACAAGTAGGCTCTGTGTACTCGCGTACTCCCGTTTGTCGCTATAGTAGTCCGTGGTGTCTCCAATTTCCATCGATCGGACGGTGGGGCTGTGAGGCCGTGGAGCTGTGGGCTGCAGTGTGTACGCAACGAAGTCTGTCTTTCACATACCTCATATATAGCTCCATCTCACAAGCCTATGCAGAAGCTAGGTGACCTTCAAGCCGACAAGCCGCCAAGTCTTCCCCACGTGCAACAGTGCAATCGTCCGCTCACGCCAACTCACGCCAACGGGCGTCGAGAAGGTCCGAGCCTCTCCACTTCTACCCTACTTTAGTCTCCGTGTGCGAAAGCCACACCAAGCCAGCCCTGAGCCGATCGGTACTCTACTCCCTTATCCCAGCGGAGTAGCAATGTTCGATATCGCCAAAAGCGCCGCTGAACAATCGAACAAATAAAAAGAAACTCCATACTGTATATCCGGAGTATGCTCTAATCTCCGGGAATTTATCTGAGCGTCTGCATACTCTACATCCATAAGTACATAAGCCGAAAGCCGACCGACCATTGCTGATTTCTAGCCAGCGAGCCGAGGGCTGAGTCAGACCGATCCGTATCCGTTTCTTGCTCGTATTGTTCTCTGGGTGGAGATGCCTGATGGACGGCTGAGGGATTCGAGAGTCGAGATATTACATACACAGGAGGGTATTGCTTCGATACGAAGGGATAGGATAGGTAGAGTGGCTGGCGATATGTAGATGCGGGGCAGGCGGGGGAGTCACGGAGCATGCATGTATGATGTACATAGAGCATGAATCATAATATCCAAACGGCTCGGGGGAGACCTTCGGAATGCGCGGTACAGTGTATATAGGTAGACACATATAGTAGATGAAGGCTGGCAGTTGGCTTTGTCTTGTCTTGTCTTGTCTAGAACTCGCACGGCGATACTCGATATTGCGAGGGATGAGGTCGTTGGGTCGGGGGATATCGACATCTCGAGATACGAAGTATGTATTGTACTCTATGTACTCTATGTACACACTGGCCGGTGACCTGCGGCGGGCAATCTACTACGGTACATACTGCTATATAACTGGCACGGAGGGAGGACGGCCTGGACGGGGCCGAGTCTTTAGACCTATGGTTCGAACACGCGCAGAGACACTCGGCCGCCAGAGGCAGGAAGAAACGAAGGAGGAGAGGAGGAGCAGAGGAGGAGGAGGGGCTCCGGCCGTCTACGCCCATTTAGACGCTTGCAGCCGTGTGCCGAAGAAGCGGTCCCACCGTCCCACCGACCCAGCAGAGCGAGCACGAATAGCAATTCGACCTCCTCCATTCTGCCCGACCCCACAGCCTCCCTCCTCCCTCTCCGTCCGCCAACCGCCGATTCGAACACCGGCAGAACCACGCTGCTGCTGCCTGCGCAGCAGTAACAACAACAACCCAAGTAAGCTGGCTTTGCGACTCTTCGTAACTGACCTGGCCTGACCTGGCTGGCTTGGCTGCTTGGCTGAGTGTCCGTCGTCTGGTGTCGTCGTTGCGCCTCTTTGCCCCCCCTCCTCCAAAACCGCCCACAAGCCCCCCGTAGTTACCATCCCACACCGTACCACACGCAAACCCTTCCCGTCGCAGAGTCCGGAAAGTGTCCGCCGCCTGCCGCCTGCCCGATTCCCGGCCTCGCTGGAAGAAGTAGATATAGCCTAGAAGCAGAAATAGAAGTAGATGTAGAAGTGCGACCAGAAGCTGAAGCTGAAGCCGAAGCAGAAGCACACGCAGACCCAGAACGAGATCACCAAGCCGGATCACTCTCGTACTCTCGTAAATACTCAACTATCTCCACATCCTTCCTGATCTCCGCCCTTCTCCGCTTCCCCCTCCGTCTGGAGACTCTTCTGCTCCCACTTGACTGTCCTTCCTCCCTCACCGACTTCCTCCTCTTTCTCCGCCTCTCCGCCCGCTTCGACCCCACTACTTCTGCTCCCACTACATACCCGCCCTAGCCAACCACAGCAGTAACAACAACACACCTTGCTCCTACGTAGTTCTCCCGACACAACCCTCCCTCAACCCACCGCCAGCTAACAGCAACCTCCACCCCCCCCCCCCCCCCCCCCCTAGTAAGTCGACTCTACCGAGAACCACGTCCTCTAACTCCCCTTTTCTATTCACTCGACTCTACTCTGCTCTACTCAACTCTCCTTCCCACCCCTCCCCCCTCCCACTCCCTCCCTCCTCCTCCTCCAACCCTCAACTACTACACTACCACTCCTACCCTTCCCTCGGATCGGTTACGAACGCCTCATCTCATCATTTCTCCGTCAACCCACACAGATCCTCCTTCGCGAGCAAAAAAAAACCCCTCCCGCCACCTCCCTCGGTCGCGTTTCTCCGACCCTCTACCGTGCTCCGTCCGCGCCATTATTCTCTCCCTTCACCACCGTTGGGTTTAGCTCCTCGCACACCACGCACACACATACAAACACCCACAGCGATCGACACGATCGAATTCCGGATCTCAACAACATCCGGTACGTCAACCAAGATTTTATCCTCCCTTCGCGCATTTCCCCTCCCGTCCCTTCCTCTCCTATTGCGAGCGAGGGGCTGCGGGATAGAGGGACGGAGATACAGGAGCTCCGTCCCCGCTGTGGCTTTGTCGCCCGTGAAGCACCGCTGTCTTCGACACATGTCAAGACGGGGACGACACGGAGTCAGAGGGTCACAGGCGGGAGGAGGTGCGAGGGGGCTGAAGCAAGCCTTCTGCCGAGTGCGTGTACTACGTGCTGCGGCCCTGTTCGTCAGGCATCCGAGAATTGGCACCTCCCATCGCCAGGCATCCTCCACACCTGATCCTTCTCCTGTTCCTCATCTTCGTCTTCCTTCTCCCTACCCCCCAGCGCCCGTGAACACAAACTCTGACCCGCAAGCGAGCTTTGATACCCCATCACACGCTTGTTCTCGGTTTCGGTTTCCCAACCTTTTTCTCTCGTGCTTGCCTCTCTTTCAAGAACATAACCACTTCTCAACGAGCTCGAGAACACAGAAGCTGATCCCGACCGTGCCCATTAGTTTGAGGCTACAGCAGTAACTACCACAACACAACCGCAGACATGGCGACCATGGTACGACCCATCCTCCTCCTCCATCTCCTCCTCCTCCTCTACCTCGATCCATCGTTCGATCGCGATCCACTCGTCCCCCCACCCAGCGCTGTGTTTTATTACTATGCGATCCGATCTGGCAGCAAGATGTTGGATGGCATGCTAAGTTTTCGTGTAGGATTTGAGGGTCGGTAACAAGTACAGAATCGGCAGGAAGATTGGCAGTGGCAGTTTCGGCGACATCTACCTTGGTGAGCGAGCATAAGGGTCCCGTATTCGGTGGGCCATCAACTAACGGAGGACGTACAGGCACAAATATCATCTCCGGCGAGGAGATCGCTATCAAGCTCGAGTCTGTCAAGGCGAAGCACCCGCAACTGGAATATGAAGCCAGGGTGTACAAGTCGCTCGCCGGTGGTGTCGGTATCCCGTTCGTCCGTTGGTTCGGAACCGAATGCGACTACAACGCCATGGTCCTCGACTTGCTCGGACCCAGTTTGGAGGATCTGTTCAACTTTTGCAACAGAAAGTTCTCCTTGAAGACCGTGCTGCTGTTGGCCGATCAGCTGGTATGTACCGAGAGCAGGTGGCTGTGGGAAGCGCGGCGAAGAGATGGGACTCCTATGGAGTCGGAGCATTACCTGCCCTTCCTACCATACGCCGCTACAACCCTCTCCATCCCACACAGATAGCTCACTGACGGAATGCTCAGATCTCGCGTATCGAGTACATCCACGCCAAGTCCTTCATCCACCGTGACATCAAGCCCGACAACTTCCTCATGGGCATCGGAAAGCGCGGCAACCAGGTCAATGTTATCGATTTCGGCCTGGCCAAGAAGTACCGCGACCCGAAGACCCACTTCCACATTCCGTACAGAGAGAACAAGAACTTGACCGGAACTGCGCGTTATGCTTCCATCAACACCCATCTGGGAGTCGGTACGTCTGATAAGGTTGCCCTTGCCTTCGTCCAAACCTAATGCTGTGTGTAGAGCAATCCCGTCGTGACGACATGGAGTCTCTTGGATACGTGATGCTCTACTTCTGCCGCGGCTCTCTCCCCTGGCAGGGACTGAAGGCTGCTACCAAGAAGCAGAAGTACGATAGAATCATGGAGAAGAAGATGACGACCCCTACCGAGGTTCTCTGCCGTGGATTTCCCAACGAGTTTGCGATCTACCTCAACTACACCCGTTCTCTCCGCTTCGACGACAAGCCCGACTACTCTTACCTCCGCAAGATCTTCAGGGATCTCTTTGTCCGTGAGGGCTTCCAGTACGACTACGTCTTTGACTGGACCGTCTACAAATACGTAAGTTGACCCAGAGGCTCCCCTTTATTTATTTTTGCAGCCAAGTGTTGACGTCCCCTGACCTTTTAGCAGCAGAAGAACGCCCAAGCCATCGCGCAGGCCGCTGGCCAGCAAGGCGGTGCTGGCGGTGCTGGCGAGGACGAAGATAAGGAGCACAAGCAGCAGCAGCGTAGGGCCCCTATCGGCCCTAGCGGACACCCTCCCCAGCAGGCCAACAAGCCCGGCGTCGTCGGTGGCACCAGGAGAAAAGTTGGTGAGCGCGGTGGAATGGGTGCCGATGCTACTCAGGGCATGAGCGGATCCGACCGGATGTAAGTCAAGCTTATTTCCGAGGTTTCTGGGGGAGACTCAGTCTGACCTGGTGCGTTTTTAGGCTTCGTTCCGCCTCGAAGGGTGCTCAGGCCGGTCAGGCTGGTTTCGGTGGCATGGCCAGCGGTGCTAATGGTGGCGGATATCGCAGTGGCCAGAAACGCGACGACCCACCCGCTACCGGCGGCCAACAGTGGTACTGACTGAGCGATTCCGCGGTCGATTCTGCCAAAGGCTGGTGGAATACTTTTTCGAAGCTGTAAATGGATCCGGCGAGCATCTGAGTAGTCATCACCAAGGGCAGTTTCCTAAATTGCTATTTCCTATCCGGGAGGGAGTTTGTTGTCAAGAAGAGGAGCGCTACTACCATTGGTTTTTCCTATGTCATCCCTTATTGCGTTGTGTGCGTTGATGCCGTTGGCTTTTGCGGTTCCCCGTCGTGTGGAGGTTTCCTTTGACTGTTTTGCTTTGTTTTCTTCTGCGTTTTGTTTTCATTCTATCCTAATGGGTCCGACCGGGAGCGAATTGGATGTCTGGCACGGGACTGCTGGCTTTCCGACAACTTTCGACGACCACACGGACGGACAACCTCTTTTTTTTCGATTTACGGCGGTTACGGTCACCCTGTCTGCAACCTTCGATAATTCTTTGCACGGTAACCTCACCTTCCGCTTACGAAAAAAAAAAAAAAACATGTCTTCGATTGGGATGGAACAAAATATGCTTTTTCTGGATCTCTCAACGACCGAGAGAGGATATACGCCCTTCTCTTACTTTCTTAGAGTTGCGTTGCGCTTTACTGGACGGGGTACTCCCGGACGGCTCTTTCGGGGGATATGATGGGGAACTGCACCAGGGACGGCTTGTTTTTTCTGTGCTTTGCGTTTTGCTTTCCGGTTCTTACGGCACACACAATAAGGGATCCGACATGGGTTTCTTTTCATTTTCTTCTTTCACTTCTTGCTTTTCTCTTTGACCATTGGTAGATGGTACTCTGTCTGATTCTCTACTTCCTGTCAACTCCTTACTGGTTTCATTACCCTTGTGAACTTTACTATGTAGCAGCGCTCTTCGGGGTTCCCGAAGAGTTGTCTTTCCAGATGGCTTGCGGCTTTCATTGATTTTCATTTGTACTCTCTCTTTTTTTGCTTGCCTCTTTTATCCTATTAAACTCTACTCTGCTCTTTTGTTTTACTTGTGTGTTTTTTGCTTGCTTTCATCGGTTCGATGAACGATTCCGCGTGCGTCGTGAGTCCTTTCGTTTAGGTATTGTTGTTTCCTGTGTTGATGGTTTTTTCGTTGTCGTTCGTCGTTCGTCGTTCGTTTTGTCCAAGTGTTTCCATGCTGTGCTGTGCTGTCCTTGCCGTTTGATGGGATCGCTATGGATGGATGGATGGATGGGGATGATGGGGGTGCGGAGGGTGCGGAGGGTGCGGAGGGTAGATGTGAATGGTTGGCGAGTGGAGAGTGAGTGGAGAGTGAAGTGGAGAGTGAGTGAGAGTGAGTGAGAGAGGGTGTGCAGGTGAGGGGAGGGGATGAGCTCAAGGCGTGTGGGGTGTGGGGCTTTCTACGCGGAAAAAAACGATTGGATTGAGCGGTATTGATGCTCTTATCTATACTGTTCTGGTCTGCTTAGTAGTTTCTAGTAGGAGGGCTTGCGTTACTCTAGTTAGTAGTTGCCTTGAGGGATATGATAAACTTGTTGAGAAACTTGGGAAGCTTTTATGATGTGAGACTCGTGCATGGAGAATGGTTCGCTGTGAGAGCTATTAAATAATTGTGTAGGCCGCTGACACGTGCGTGGTGAGGTGAGGTGATGTGTGGTTTACCCGGCGCTAGGTTAGCGGTAGCGGTAGCTCGGTGCACTTGGGGCACAGCTGGCGGGTAGGTGGGGAGCTGCTAGTTAGTGGGGACGATCACGACGTCAACGATATCCGCATAGGCACACGCTCACGTTCAGTTCCAGTTCCAGTTCCAGCTCCACACACGAACTCGGAGCAGCATCAGCTATAGCTATGTCATTCGCAGCAGCTCCGCCGCGGTTAACCACGACATTCGAAGACGTCGAAGACGTCGAGGAGCAGGAGCGGGACCACGACCGGGAGCACGACGACGACGAGCCCTTCGCCGTTCCGTACCTCGTGGAGGAGCCTCAGTATGTACTCTACACCTCTACACCTATGTAGGTCAGGTGGGGGGGGATGGGGGTGAAGAAGGGAGCTGCGCTGATCCTGACGCCCGAAAGATCGTTCAAGCGCCGCCGGCGCGAGGAGCCGCGGTACTCCCTCTTCAGCAGCAGTTCGGTCGGGCACGGCGGTGTGGGCGGTAGCGGTAGAGGCAGCACGGACCACGGCCACAACCTCCTGCGCGAGCGGCACAGCAGTTCACTAGACCTTCCTGACCTTCCGGGCGACTACGATGACGACGGCTCCTCCTCCTCGCTCTCAGCCGGTGGAGGTGGTGGCGGCATCGGCGGGACAGCAGACCACGCGCTCACGACCCGGCGGATCTACGACGACCTCACAGCAATCGACTGGATATTCGAGTACACGCGTGAGCGGTCACGTCTGCGGGCGCTGCACTCTGGCACAGGGGTATTCGGGCACTTCGCTCGCGTCTTCGACGCGAGCCAGATCTGGCTCGTGTTAATCGGCACCGGGATCGCGGCGGGACTCGTCGCCGCCGCGATCGATATTGTTGCGAATTGGCTCGGTGGGTTGAAGGAGGGGTATTGTACGAGCAGCTTTTATCTAAGTAAGGAGTTTTGCTGTTGGGGGCTGGAGGAAAGGGATGGGGAGGAGGCGTGTAAAGATTGGGCGTGGTGGAGTCAGGCCGTGGGCGTTAGGGGGGGCGGCGGGAAGTATGCCGTCGAGTATCTGCTGTATATCGGGTTCTCGGTGAGTTGGCTGGATAGATGGATAGGCACCCCTGTGAGGAGGCAGTATGCTAACGGGTACGGGGAATACAGATCGTGTTCGCCACCAGCGCCAGTCTCCTAGTCAAGAACTTTGCGCCGTACGCACGGCACAGCGGTATTCCGGAGATCAAGACTTTGCTGGGCGGATTCGTGATCCGGCGGTTTCTGGGCGGGTGGACGCTGGCGATCAAGTCGATCGGGCTGGTATGTTTTTTTGGGCGGACTCGTCGTTTTTTTTCGGTTGGATTTCTCCCAGTTAATCAGTTCTCTGGATACAACATAGTGCCTGGCTGAGTCTTCCGGGCTGTGGTTAGGGAAGGAGGGTCCACTGGTCCATGTGGCTTGCTGTTGCGCAAATATCATGATGAAGCCGTTCGGTGCGCTGAGGAAGAATGAAGGTACTACCACCCGCCGCCGCCGTAAACATGAAGATTCGTCGGCGAAAGTTAAGCTCACACGTTTCTGCTTGCAGCCCGCAAACGAGAAGTGCTCTCTGCCGCCGCCGCCGCGGGAATATCCGTGGCCTTCGGCTCGCCCATCGGCGGCGTGCTCTTCAGTCTCGAACAGCTGTCGTATTACTTTCCCGACAAGACAATGTGGCAGTCGTTTGTCTGCGCCATGGTCGCCGCGGTCACGTTGCAGTTCATGAATCCGTTTCGGACGGGGAAGTTGGTGCTGTATCAGGTCAAGTATACCAGGGGATGGCATGACTTTGAGATGATACCCTTTGCGCTCCTAGGTATTCTAGGCGGCCTGTATGGTGCTTTCTTCATCAAGCTGAATATGAAGGTTGCGGCTTGGAGGAAAAACTCCATCGTCAAGAAGTTTCCCGTCACGGAGGTTCTGGTTGTCACTGTCGTCACGGCTCTGGTCAATTATCCAATCGTGTTTATGAGGTTCGTCAACAGCTTGCGATTATATATCCGATCCGCTAACGTCCTGCGTAGACCTCAGTCCTCCGAGCTGGTGGCAAACCTGTTCCAGGAGTGCTCTCCTCAGGGCGAGGACTTCTTCGGCCTGTGTCATCATACTCACTCCAAGCCGATAGTCCTCCTGCTCCTGTCGTCGATCCTGGGCGCACTCCTAGCTTCGGCCACGTTCGGCCTCCAGATACCGGCGGGTATCATCCTACCGTCTATGGCAATCGGCGCACTCTACGGCCGTGCGATGGGCCTGGTGGTGCAGTCCTGGCAGCACACATATCCCAATGCCTGGTTCTTCGCCTCCTGCGAACCCGACATCGAATGTGTTACGCCTGGCACATTCGCCATCATCGGGGCCGCCTCCGCGCTCGGCGGCGTGACCCGCATGACGGTGTCGATCGTAGTCATCACCTTCGAGCTCACAGGGGCGCTCACCTACGTACTCCCGATCATGGTCGCGGTGATGATCTCCAAGTGGGTTGGCGACGCCTTCGGCAAGCGGGGGATCTACGAGTCCTGGATCCGCTTCAAAGACTACCCATTCCTCGACAACCGCGACGACCCCGTGCCGGACGTGCCCGTGGTCGAGATCATGACGCGGATCGAGGACCTAGTCGTGATCACCGAGACGGGGCACACCGTCGGCAGCCTCGTCGACATCCTGCGGTCACAGCCATACAAGGGCTTTCCCGTCGTGTCCGACGTGCGCGACGCCTCCCTCGTCGGCTACATCTCCCGCTCGGAGCTGCGCTTCGCGCTCGACCAGGCGCGCCACGTCCGCGGCCTCCCGGAATCCGCCGAATGCATATTTTCCGGCGCTGCCACTGCCGGCGCCGACGCCGGCGCCTGTGGCCGCACGGTCGATATGAGGCCGTGGATGGACCAGACGCCGATCACGCTGCCCTCCAGCAGCAGCCTCTCCCTCGCCGCCAACCTCTTCCAGAAGCTCGGGCTGCGATACGTACTCTTTGCCAACCATGGCGCGCTCCAGGGCCTGCTGACGAAGAAAGACGTGTTCTTTGTTATGAACTCGAGTGAGGAGGGCGTTAGTGGTATGCGTGGTGGCAGGCTGGAGACGAGGAGCGGTGGTGGTGGCGAGGGACGACGCTTGCTCGCTGATGATGGAAGCGAGGTTACGAGTCTTGAGGAGGAGCTCGAGGCGGGTGCGGGCAGGGGGAATTTGCTCGGGAGTATGTAGGCTGCGGAGATGGGGGTCTAATGGCATTGGTGTTGTTTGCTATGATCTGCGAGAGACGGAGCTCTGTGATTGAATGTTCACGGCTATGGTCTGGGCTGCTGTCCTAACTGCCACCTTATTCTGGGGTACCAGTGAGTTTAGCTCCACACAGCTGAACTTAAAGCGCCTCTGTCACGCACATGGAAGCGACGTATTGCGTGAAAGGCACAGCATTCGACACCATCACGATCGGCATATGTACCTAGGTAGAGCACAAACACTCTTTCAGCAGCCACATAATGTTACGGCTCAGTAATTGCATATTCACGGCCATGATCCGGGCTACTGTCCTAACTACCACCATAATTTGGGAAACCAGAGTTAAGCTCCGTACGGCTGAACTTGAAAGCGCCTCTGCCATACCTAGGTGCACGTGGAAGCTACGTGTTGAGTGAGAAGTACAGCTTTGGCACCATCACGATGGGGCACATGTAGGTAGAGCACGAACATTCTGTCAGAGTCTCAGCAGGCATAGGTAGAATATCACGATCCAATTACCCAGTAACCACGACCGAAGCGAGCGACGAGTTCACACAGGCGACCTTCTGAGAAATGCCCGCGAAGCCAGCCTGCCAACCAGCCGTCAGCACGCCCAAGCTCACAGGGAAGCCGCGCAGTCTCGCGGGGAAGCAGGTTTCGCCGTCAAACCAACCGTGTTACTACTAGTATAGGCGCCATCGTCAACAGATAGATTACAAAGCCATTCTCACAGCCAAAGCCATCCTCAACAGCTAACGCCATCCTCAGCCGCCCCGGAGTGCAGCGGCACGATAAAACTTGAAGTCGCACGGGCTGAAACGTCGACCGCAACAGGAACCCAGCCCAGCGGAAGCAGCCGTATCCGCCCAGCTCCGTACCGTTATACAAGTCACCAGTAGCTTGGACCCCGGCGTCTCATGATACGGAACTTGGAAGGGAGGATGCTTGCGGATCTTTTTGTGCGCCGGTGGGTAGTGGGCGAGTCGCACACGAGTAGAGTAGGTAGATCCGCACTGAAGCAACGCTGGAAACCGTGCATAGCGATGGGTCCTCTGAGAGGTCCGTATCAAGATACTTGGAGACCACCGTGCCGGTGCTCCGCGAGTGGAAGAGGCGATGGAGGTGGTGAGTGGTGGCGGTGGCGGCGTAAATCGCAGTGAAGTTTCGTCGCACTCGGCGGTGGTGGCGGTGGATGGGCAGCTTGGCTTCGCGGTGATGACGATGGTAAATGGTTGAGGTTGTAGCGGTTAGCGGACATGCTCGAATCTTGATTCTTGGATCTGCGGCTCTCGTACGATGCATCAAGACTCACTCTTTGTCTGGGTGAGTGATCGTGGCGGTGGCGTGTGTGTGCAGTGTGTGTAGCGTGTGTGAGTAGCCAGCGTGTGTGAGTAGCTAGAGTAGGTTGTGACTGCGAAATCCCTCAAGCCCTGAGGTTACCCCCGTTTACTAAGCAAAGTCGCACCCACAAACCAGCGCTTTTCGAAGTTTTCCTTGGCAAACGACATCTCTCCCGCCAGCAGCCACACCCCACCCCGACCACTCGATCGAACGACTGAACGACCGACCGAACGAACGACAAACGAATTCCCACACCCAGCAAAACCAATCTTTCAACACTTCAAGTTAATCCTTCAAGATGGTGAGTAGAGATGTTTTTTTTTCGCTGTTTGCTTTCGCGAGGTTGGGGGACTGGGAGGGGATGGGGGCTGTGGGAGGGGAGGGTGGCGATTTGCGGCTACGAACACGACGAATGGATCCCACGCACGCGACACAGCAACGACTACGATGAGATATCTGCGATGCATATCACGCCGACGACGACGAGCGATCGAACGATGCGAACAGGCGACATGAGGGGAATCAGTGGGACGGGATGGGAGCGATGGCGGACATCAATGAGAAGCTGTAGCAGCTCGCTAACGTCGTATTTCTGCACAGGTTTTGGCCGAGGATCTCCTTAACCCTTCTGCTGCCGCTGAGGCCCGCAAGCACAAGCTCAAGGTTCGTTCGACATGTGTCCATTTCCACCGCGATCACGAGCACTGACCGTTGCTAGACTCTTGTCCCGGCTCCCCGATCGTTCTTCATGGACGTGAAGTGCCCCGGTTGCTTCAACATCACCACGGTCTTCTCGCACGCGCAGACGGTCGTCATCTGTGGATCTTGCGCCACCGTACTCTGCCAGCCCACTGGTGGAAAGGCCCGTCTCACCGAGGGATGCTCTTTCAGGAAGAAGTAGATGTAGCGGGCGAGCGGGGTGGTCTCTTTTCCTTGCGCGTTCTCTCTACACGGGTTGGGGGGGATGTTGTCTGAGGGATAGGGAAATAATCATTGCCAACTCCAAGAAGAAGTGCCTCGTATAATCCCGACGTGCTTTTTCCGACGTTGTGTTTTACTTCTCTTTCCTTGCTTTCTTCTGGTTTATGGGTGTTCTCGGGGCTTGTTCTGTTTCTTTCATGGCATATGAAATGAATCTAAAAAAACGGGGTGTTGTCATAGACGATGGGCCGGAACCTTGCTATTGCGAGACTTGCTGCCATCGAATAGTAGAGCTCGAGCTGTTGAGACCACTTACAGTGCGGATGTGAGATGGTCAGCTGTTTTCGTGGGTTATACATACTACGATGCAGCAGCCGTCGCGTCGACTGTGGTATGATTGTTGTGTCTCGACAGCCGCTCTCCTCTGGTTCTATCCCATAGGTTCGCGTGCTCTACTTTCACATGTGGATCCGAGCTTAATCCATCTGCTTCCGTCCACATCGACACGGTGTGTCTGGTGAGGGTTCCGGACCATCCGGCGACCCCGGGCAGAATATCGCTGCGTGTAGTTAGAGTATATACATAGAGCAATCATTCTACTCGTGTAATCCTTTCACTCGTGATCATGCATAGCCTGGGTTAACCTTTGCATCTCGTTTCCTGCCAACTTCATGTACATAGCGAAATCCAATAGTTTGCAGGTACCCTAAGACTTTATCTAGTCGACGCGTCGAAAACTGAAATCTGGAGGCATCAAACGAGTCACGACTCACGACTGCTGAGGGCTGACTGGAGGTGTTACGTCCGGCCTGGCCGGAAAGCATCTACTACATACCGGTACATACGGTACCTTTATAGTACGGTATAGTACGGTAGAGTACCTACCCCATCCGCCAGCGTCCGCAATGCACGTGCGTCGACCCGCCAGGTACCGAGAATCGGAGGAGCCGAGTGCAGGAAACTTTTGCAGCTCTGCTTTGCTCCGCAACATCTTGAAAGTTGAAACGCGTGCTGCTGGGGAGGCCGCAATGTGCCGTGCCATCGTACCATACCGTGGATACGCTCGGAGAATTCGAGGAATCGAGATTCAAGGCCGATCACGATATCGCAGTGTCTCAGTGTAGAGTAGAGTATCAGTGTCTCAGCCCACGAACGAGCAACGAGAAACACGCCCGCTTGCATTCCGGGAGGCGAGGACGAGGTGGCCGGTGTGGAATGCGGAATGCGGTCCATACATTCTACAATACACAGCCACTGGAATGCGCACCGCCTCCCCTCCGTCCTTCTGCACGCAGATACGGTCGAGCGAGCGTTGTGGCGTTTCAACGTCCAAGACCTCTCCATACATGGGAGAATCAGGTTGATTGTTCCTCTAGAGTACCCACTCTACATACGGTACTCTACTTAGAGCACCTATCCTACCGCCTCACTACCGCGCAGACTTCCCGAACGAATGAAGGGAGTCGGGACGGGTTACTCATGCAGATTCTGGATCTTGGATTTCGGGTTTTGTCTCGCTCGACGCTTTCGGAGCTATTTTGGATTCCCTGCACGATGCCGTCATCCGCAAGACACCCAAGAAACACCAAGACACACACGCTCTCGCGCTCTTCTTCTAGCGCTGTCTCGTGCGTTGTATGGCAGTCTTGTCGGCTGGTGTTAATCTGGCGGGGGAGGGGGAGTATGTGCTTGTTGTTGTTGTGGTGGTGGTGGTGGAGGTGGAGGTATGCATAATCTTCTGCCGTTTCGAACAGATGGCGGGAGCACTCTGGGCAGATTTTAGGATCGCGGAGGGGGAGGGAGGGAGGGGAGGCGGATAAAGTTGTGTACTTTGCATACAGTACCAATGCCTCTAGGATCATGGATCGGTTTCACGCGGAAGGAGTTGTATCGTATCGTATCACGGGCGGAGTGCAGATTTCGAGTCGAGACTGAGGACTGTGCCCCCTCCGTCAAAGGATGTGTGTGAGTGGTGTGTGGTGTGTGGTGAATTGCGGCGTGCGGCGTACGGCGTGCCTGAAACGAAATCGAAAACGGCAGTGATTAGTGGGGAGGGACGGGGGAGTGTGGGACTGGGGGTGGTGGAACTGGTGGAACTACACTCCGACATCGCTGGCTGGGCTGGCTGGGCTGGCTGGGTTTGCTGGGTTTGCTGGGCTGATCTACACGAGAAAGATCACCTCCCTTATCGGGGGTTGATATGCTGGCAGGGGTGGCATGCGAGAAAGAAGAAGAGCTGAGCGAGAAGAGCGAGCAGAAGCAGCAGCAATGCAGCATGTCATCTTAAACACTTTATGAAGGCCGACACTCACTTGCTTGACTTGGCTGACTGCACTCGTCCGTCCCTCCGCCGGGCTATATCACTGTCCCACCTCCCCTTGCTCCTCTTCCCTTCTTCCTTCCTTCTTCTTCATACTTCCTTCGCTCCTCCTCCCCTCCGCAAATCAATCGTTTTCTCTTGCTCTCTGTCCCCCATCTCCTTGCCAGTCATTCGTTTTGCTGGCTCGTCTTCTGTTTGAATAATACAGCCCGCGCTACCTAATCTCTAAATCCGAATCCCCAGACGTCGATCGTGATGCGTGGAATCCTCTCGTTGGCCGCGGCCGTTGCCATGCTCGGATCCGCAAGTGCTGCTCTCGATCCCGTCACCGTCAAGGGAAATGCCTTCTTCGTCGGTGATGAGCGTGTAAGGCCCCCCTCCTGCTGACCGGCTTCTGCGGCTGTGATTGCTGACCGACTGGCTTATGGGATGACAATAGTTCTACATCCGTGGTGTCGACTACCAGCCCGGTGGACAGTCCAACCTGATGGATCCCATTGCCAACTTGGAGGATTGCCAGCGTGACATCCCACTCTTCAAGGAGCTCGGTCTCAATGCCATCCGTATCTGTGCGTATTCGGTCACTGCTTGCTGCGAGTGGGGAGAAATGCAATCTGACCGCTCACGACTCTAGACACTGTCGACAACTCTGCCGATCACGACGAGTGCATGAAGGAGCTCGATGATGCTGGCATCTATCTGTTGTTGGTATGTCTTCCTGCTTCCCCCTGCTGCCAGTAATTCAGGCTGATTCCTGCTCAGGATGTCAACACCCCCACCATCTCCATCAACCGTGCCGACCCTGCTGCTACCTACAACGAGAAATACCTGCAGCACGTCTTTGCTACCATCGATGTCTTCTCCAAGTACGACAACACCCTGGCCTTCTTCTCGGCCAACGAGGTCGTCAACGATGTCGACACCACCGGTGCCGCTACCTACGTCAAGGCTGTGACCAGGGACATGCGCAAGTACATCAAGGAGCGCAAGCTCAGGTCCATCCCTGTTGGCTACAGTGCCGCCGATGTTGCCGAGAATCGTATGGAGGTGGCCAAGTACCTCAACTGCGGAGACGACGAGGATGCCAGGAGTGACTTCTTTGCTGTAAGGAGGTCTGGGGACTGCCCGTGATTGGGGTTGCATGCTGACGGAGAGGATAACAGGTCAACGACTACTCGTGGTGCGGTGACTCGTCGTTCACCACCTCCAACTGGAACGAGAAGGTCGAGAACTACACCGACTACTCGATCCCCATCTTCCTGTCGGAGTACGGCTGCAACGTTCCTTCCCCGCGCAAGTTCGGCGAGGTTACGACCCTTTACAGTGACAAGATGTCGCCCGTCTTCTCCGGTGGCCTCGTCTTTGAGTACTCGCAGGAGCCCAACAACTTTGGACTCGTCGAGATCTCGGACGATCGTGCATCCGTCGACAAGCTCGGTGATTTCGAGGCTCTGAAGGAGCAGTTTTCCAAGGCCAAGAACCCCTCCGGTGACGGTGGGTTCCAGGAAGGTCTCGACGTCTCAGAGTGCCCCGGCTTTGTTCAGGGCCGATGGGAAGCCAACAACACCCTCCCCACCCTGCCGTCGGCTGCTCAGAAGTACTACGTAAGTTTGAAATCGCTCATTAGCATCCGATATTCGTGGTTTACTGACCCATGTTATAGACTGAGGGTGCTGGCAAACCTCTGGGTGACCAGAACCTGATGGCTGGTGGTACCACTACTGGCAGCGCTTCCGGTACCAGCAGTGCTAAGCCTTCCGGAACCGGCTCGGGCGACACGAACGCCGCCCCCAGCGACCGTTCCTTCTCGGCCGTCGTTCTTGCATGCATCGTCGGAGCTTCGACCCTCGCTGGCGCCATGTTTGTGATGTAAGGGGGAGGACAGTGGTGATGATGGATTGACGTTAATACGAAGGATGGGACGATTCTCGGTGATTCAAATTTTTTTTTTTTTGCGACGCTATTCTGTTGTGTGTGAAAAGTATTGGGGTTTTCTTTACGGTTTATGAGGAAGAGGGAGAGAGGAGTATATCCACTTGTGTATCGATACCTGAGTCTTAAGTGTACTCTTTACTACTGGAACCAGCTTTGAGCGGGAGTCTTTTTGTTTTTTTACCCCCATTACAGTATGATATAGTACATAGGACAGAGGAGGTTATGGAATAGAAGAGAGAAACTGTATGCTTATTTGTGGTTTTCTATGCTTATTTTGTGGTTTGCTTGTGCCTGAAGACTGGTGATGAGATGGTGACGCAGGGAGTTGTCGCGAACTGTGTTAACCATGACCACTCGTGTAACTGTAGTTACTATACGCGTCTCGACATCACAAAGACGACGAAACACCACCAGAGCCATGCCGAAATCCACACCATCATCACTGTCCTCCCGAACCGCCGCCTCCACGAACAAAAATGCCTGTAAGTCCCCCTCTCCCAACCCATCTTCACACAGATACTCACGCGCCCACAGTCTCCGTCCTGATGTCCTCACGCCCAACCAGCACCACCCCCACCAGCAGCACCGCTCCCCGCCCCGCGCGCACCACATTCGCCGACGCCCTCCTCCCATACATAACCACGCCCTCCTCCTTCCCGCCCAGCGTCGTCCTCCACCACTCCACCGACTTCGTCTGGATCCGCGACAAGTACGCAAAGTCCTTTATCCACACACTCTTGCTGCCGCGGGACCCGGCGCGAAACACGCAGCACCCGCTCGAGCTGCTGTCGCGGGATGTGGAGTTTCTGGAGAAGGTAAGGGTGGAGGCGGCGAAGTTGAGGGGGGTTGTGGCGAGGGAGTTGGAGCGGCGGTTTGGTGGGAACGGGAAACAAGGCGGGAGGAACTGGGTCGACGAGGTATTGGTCGGTGTGCACGCGCACCCGAGCCTGCGGCATTTGCATGTGCATGTCCTTTCGAGGGATCTTAGTGGTGAGGCGTTGAGGAAGGCGAGCCATTATAATAGCTTTACCACGGGGTTTTTTGTAAGGCTTGAGGAGTTTCCGCTCAGTGGGGAGGAGCTGGAAAAGAGGGGTGGGGGGTGGAGGAAAGAGGAGCTCAGGTGTTGGAGGTGTGGCAGGGGGTTTGGCAGAAGTTTTGTAAAGTTGAAGGCGCATTTGGGGGTGGAGTTTGAGGCGTGGAAGGCTGCGCCGATGGAGGAGGGGGAGGAGGAGGGGGAGGGGGAGGAGGGGGAAGAGGATGGAAGGGAGGGGGGTGCGGGTGAGGTAGGGGAGACGGGGTAGGTTTGGTGGCCAGGAGGGGGCGGATGGATAGTTCATTCTGGTCTGTATACTGGAGTAGGTGCTTGGTTGCGCGGTCCAGCAGGCCGGAATATACTATGTATATCTCCATTGAACCTCATCCCGCAGAATGAGTGATATTCCATTGACCTAGCATCCAAATAACGCGTGATATTCTGTGATGACTCTATATACCATGATCCACTCCCGCGCCCATGTCGGAATCGGCATCTTCCGCAACAGCTATAGTAACACGATCACCAACTATCCACTCGCGTGTCCTCTCACCTCCCCCTACACCACACCACACGCAACCATGGCCCGCAAACGCACCAAGCCCTCCGCAAAAGAGCCGGAGCTCTTCCCGTCGACCACCTCCTTCGTAACGCCCGAAGGCGTGACCATCTCCGAAATCCCCTTACGCACACCCACCTTCGGCTCCAAACCCAACGGACAAACGCTCCTCGACCTGATCGACTTGAAGCGACCTCGGGACGCGGCGGGGAACCCGATCGGCGCCAGCCATGCCGCCGAGACGGAGGAGATCGAGGTCTTCGGCCATGCCGCGAACACGTTCTTTTTTGCCGTGCCCCTGTTGATACTGCTCTTTTGGCTCGATGTATTGGTTCATCTGCAGTATAAGCAGGATAAGGACTGGTCAGAGGTGGCGTGGAGATGCGCGAAGGCGTTTCCGGGTAGGGTTTCTCTTCTGTCTTCTAGCTGTGGGGGACGCTCGCTGATGGGGGACGCTCGATAGCTATCTACGCGATCCACTACTTCTTCCACCCGCGCCGGACATGGATCTCGGTGCGCCTGTTCCTGCTCGCGCTGAGTATCGCGGCCGGATGCTACGTCGTCACGGCCGTAAACAGGTACGGCTACTACTTTGTCATGAAGAAGACGCCGCCCCTAGGCACGCTGTGGATCTGGGCGGTCATTGAGTTGGATATTCTCGGTGCGCTGGCGAGTCTGCTGGGCGTTTGGACGTATGCGTGGTATTACGGGTATCCGCTCTGGTAGGGGGGTGGATGGATAGGATGAAGGGGAGGAGAAAGGGTGCTCATTGGGAGGAGGGGGATGATGTTTGTTTGCCTTTCGTTTGAAGATGATCGCGCCGTTCGAAATTTAGAGCTTGTATGCACAAAGAGCCGCATGGTGGCTCACCCGGCCAATAAAATTCAGTTAGACTGTGTAATCATAGCACCTGCATTCCCGCACGATCAGCTCCCCCACCAGCACCAGCCCCACCAGCAGATGCGCCTGCCCTCGATAATCCGGTACCTCCCGCTCAGCAACCCGCGTTTCCAACTCGTCGCCTTTCTCGCCCTGCACACACGGTACCGCACGGGCATTCCGATGGACACGTTGATATCCACGCTTCCGGGGATCGATCCGCCGTCGCCGCGCACCCGCCGTCCTACGCCGCCGCCCCACGTCAACCCGCCAAAGAGGGAGAAGAAGTCGCAGAAGGAACGACGCAGGAATGTTACTAAGTTCGTTAATCAGCCGCCGGATCCACTCTATTACTTTGAGGATGGCCTGAGAAAGGTCCACCCGTATTACTTCACGTTCAATACGTTCTGTAAAGAACGCTGGAGGGGGATGACGCTGCTAGAGGTCTTCAGCAGCGAGTTTAGGGATCGCCCGGTCGAGTACTATGTCGGTTCGCCCTTTTGTCCCCCGACCCCGAGCCACGCGCGAAAGACAGAGGGAATTGGGGGTGCTGACGGTCGTAGAGAGATGCCATCGCGGCGGGCACCGTCTACGTCTCAGGCACGGACCGGGGCTCGGTGCTTGCCGCGTCGCCGCGGTCAGGCCTTGACACGATCGTCAAGAACGGCGACATGATCTCGCACACTATGCACCGGCACGAGCCGCCGGTCACCGGCGAGCCGATCGGTATCGTGTTCGAAGACGACAACATCATGGCCATCTCGAAGCCTGCTGGTGTCCCTGTACACCCCACCGGCAGGTACAATTACAACTCGGTCACTGAGATTTTGAGGTCCATGAGGCCGGGGTTTAATCCACTGCGTATGTGCTGTGTGTGCCGGGAGGGGTTGTGGGGGCGGGGTGAGGGCGACGGCTGATGCGGAGATATGCAGCGTGTAATAGGCTGGATAGGTTGACGAGCGGGCTCATGTTCATTGCAAAGACGAGGGAGGGCGCCGACGCCTTCATGAACCAGATGCAAGCGCGGACGATACGGAAGCAATACGTGGCGCGGGTGAAGGGGGAGTTTCCGAAGTACGCACGCATCCACATCTTCCCCCCACCTGCAGCGCTGACAGGAAACCAGAGAAGACATAGTGTGCGACCAGCCGATCCTCCAGATCTCGCCGAAGCTCGGACTGAACCGCGTCAAGGCGGACGGCAAGCACGCAAAGACGCTGTTCCGGCGGCTGCACTACAACGCGGAGAAAGACTACAGCATCGTCGAGTGCCACCCGTACACAGGGCGCACGCACCAGCTGCGCGTACACCTGCAGTTTCTGGGCCACCCCATCTCCAACGACCCCATCTACTGCAACCGTAAGGTGTTCGGTGCGAACCTGGGCAAGGGCGGCGAGGGCGACGACGAGGATATCATCACCCGCCTCAACCGCATGGGCAAGAGTGAGGTCGCGGAGGCGGAGGCGTACCACGACGAGATGATGTCGGACCATGCTAGGAAGAAGGCCGAGAAGATGACAGGCGGCCTCTGTGATATCTGCGATACCCCGCTGTATTCGGACCCGGGCCCCCACGAGCTGGGCATATATCTCCACGCTAAGAGGTATGCCTGCGAGGATGGAACGTGGGAGTACGAAACCAGTCTGCCTGAGTGGGCGACTGTGAGGGACGGGGAATAGATGGAGGGATGGGGGATGGGGGAATACCTAGAGCACTGTACCAATAAACCGAGATGATGATGTCAAGCAGTCTATCCACCGCAATAGAGTTTAGTGCAACCTGGCAGTGCTACATAAAAGCCAATCTTGGATCGGACCTTGTGGGGTTGGTTGTTGCCCGGACTGGATCCTCCGTTTTACAGGCGTATCGAGACGGTGGGGTGATACTGGTGACCGATCATCGGCGAGGTTGACGACGCAGTGGGGAAAAAGAGTTTTTTGCTTTGTTTCCATGACGATGTACATATCAGATGATACATCCAATCCTGTCTTGCCCCCCCGCCACCCCGCCCCGATCGTCGAAGGCGGAAGCGAAAGGTAAAAGCCGAAGGCGAAAGGCGAAGGCGAAAGGCAAATACAATGCCCATCCCCCACTACATACCGTATCGGGACAAAGTAAAAGTGATAAAGGAAGTGACAAAAAATCATGCAAGTGGTGGGCACTGGCGGAGAGTGGTCGGCGACGAATGATACGCGGTGATGATGTACTCGCGGTGAACGCTGCGGTACTTGGTATACCGGTAGAGTAGAGTAGAGTGAATCCGTCCAAAAACCCCGTGCGATTACCGCCTTCAGCAGTTCTCGGCGACCTGTAACCGGCGAGTGACGTCCGGTTACTGGTAGATAGTGAGGGGCGCGAAGGAAGAGGCGGCTTGGCGTCATCGGTGAGCGCCGAAGACAGCAGACGTTGTCGGGACCTGGGTGGGACCTTTTATTTGGAGAGAGAGACCTCGCAGGGACCTAGTGGGACCAAGTGCTATGGAAGGGAGACTCGATGCGGCCGTTCAACGTTGAAATGTTTTCTGTTGCTGCTTTTCTGTTCTTCCTGCACGTCTTGTTTTCTTCTCATCACCATCGACCGAGGATTCTAGTTCACTTGATCACGTTTTTGTTCCTCACCCGTAGCCCGTTCTGGGGTCTCTCAGTACCGTACCTACCTCTTACCCAGATACTCCAGAGTGAGTTCATCCGTCGGAAAAACATTTAAGCTGCCGCCATTCGAGTAGTGAATTCAGCAGTTCCCGAGGACCGACCCCCGGCGACCGGCGAGTGATATCTCGATACTAGTAGGAAGGTGGTACCCCCGCATGCATATCATAGGTACACTACATGCACGAATAGTAATCGCGCTGACCCCAAGTCCCAGCCAACCAGGCAACCCAGCCAACCAATCCATACAGCCTTCCCGTCCCGTGTCTGACGCTTCCCGTGGGGGCGGGGGGTGGAGGGTGGAGGGGGGCGGAAAAGGGCGGCTAGCCGGGCCGAGCCGTCGAGCGGGGCAAGGATGCCAGGCTATTGGCTACTTATGTCAGACGTAACCACCAGTGTGGCTCCGCTCCACATTACGGTACTCAAGGAAAGCGGACGCCGGACGAGTGTTGCCTGGAATTGGAGAGTGCTACATACGCTGGTGGGACGTGTGAGCGATGGTCCTTTTTTTTGGCTATGGCTGCGAGTGACTGCGGTACCTACATACTACGGAAGAGATGACTCGGGTGGAGATTTGCGGCACGACCGGGCGGGGAAGATGGCAGGTGGCAGGTGGTGGTGGGGGGTGGGGGGGGGGGGGGGCGACACACACACATGGGTGCCACCACCATCTACGAAGTGCGGATCAGCGCACGCACACATACGCACACACACGACGGGTGCACTACGAAGGCGGGATCAACGCACGCACGCATGTCATCACGCGGAATACATATCGACGCAGCAGCAGCAGCGAACGAGAGATCCCGGGGTTATAGTATATTATTACGAACAAAAATCCTCCAAGAAAACGAACGAAACGAACGAGCGAACGAACGAACGGAAAAAAACAAAAAACCACATGGACAAGCCCCATCCGTCCCACCGGCAGTTTCCCATTCCTTATCGACCGGACGGACATGGACATGGACACGGACACGGAGACGTTCGAGGACGAGGGCAGTGCATGTCAATGTGGGTGGGTGGGTGGGTGTGGGTGTGTATGTGTGTGTGGCACCGCTGGTGAGAGGGGTGCTTTGGTGGACGGAACTGGGACTTTCGTTTCGGGTGATCAGGCCGCTAAGTTGGGTTGTCGTTCGTTCATTCATCCACCCTCATAAGATGGCTCGCGAAGGGTAAGAGTATGGTGATGGCGGGAGGACGGAGCCATCGAGGAGGATTGGCGGAGTTGGTGGAGTCGGTACCGTGTTAGAGTGGGGTTGATGGGATGGGGTGGGTCGGGGGGTGCTCACGGTGGGGTGGTGAGCACCACCGAGCAAAAACCGAGTTGGGAGAGGTGGGAGGGAGAATATATACCCTTCCTGAATCCTGACGACACTGCCTCCTCTTCACCGCTTGGGGGCGACGGGGACACTCTTCCGAAACGTGTGTGTGTGAGAGTGTGTGTGAGAGTGTGTGTCGTATGCGAGTGTGTGTGTCTGTGTCTCGGGGCGGGGGCGGTGTGAGGTGTGAGGTGTGAATGGGAGTGGGTGGGTGGGTGGGTTTCGGTGTGGGTGAGTTTATGGTGTGGGTGGGAAGTAGTGACGAATTGCTTTTTCTTCTAGACTCTACCTGCACCATGCAACTTCGGCACTCCCGCAACTCATCGCGAATCGATGATCTCCCCCTGTCGAAGGGCCACCCCGCCCGCGCCCGCACCCGAGCCCCCCGCCGCCCCGCCCCCGCCTCCGCCCCACCTACATATCGCCAACTGCCCTTGAGTTACGTATTTTTAAAGGCGGAAAACTCTCGTATACTTCGGGAAAGCCCTCGCGAGTTGCCGGGGAGATGCTGGGGCGAAGCGCCCCACCTCCACGCGAATGCGTTGAATATCCACGGAGATGCGCCATGATTCTGGGTCTGGTCCGATTGCGGCTTGTGCAACAAGCGGAGTCGAGATCCGCATGTTGTCAGTCGTTCCGTTTTGCATGCATGCAGCGAATCTCCACATCTGGCCCTTCACGACAACCACACGCTCACAGTCGGCGTTCTTCTTGTCACTAAACGGCTTCCTCCGTCCCACCACCACCACCACCACCACCACCACCACCACCACCACCACCCCGAATGCCCTCTAACTATAGTGGAGTAGAGTAACGCCGCTCCAACCTGCCTTCAGCATTCCCATCCGAGGACTCGAAGCAGCGGACGCCCAGAAAAAAGAAAAACCCTTCCACTACATGGGAATATTGCCAGACGATGCGGCAGTGTGTGCGGACATGCACGTGGCTTGCCGCTGGACGGACTCCAAAGCCGGTTACCTACAGGATCAGCAGGTGGTAGGTATGTACGGTATTCGGGACTCCGAAGTAGGTAGATATCATACTTCGCACCCGCTGCACCAAGAAGAAGTGACGGATGGTTGGCTGTGGGATGCTGCAGTGCAGTCTCGGATAAGCCCAGGCTTAGTTCGCGGGCGGCTGGATATCTCTAGAGTACCGGTGGACTATCTACTCACATACGGTACTATACCGAGTCCTTCGTGTTGGGTTGCCGTTGGTCATGGGTGTTCTGCGACTCTGTGGGCGAGCAGGTGTCGCCTTCCAAATCATCCTCATGTTTAAAGGCATATCGTACTCTGCTATACCCCCCTTCCCCTCGGTTGCAGCGCTGCATATGGATGCCCCACCATCCGTTTCGTTGCGGCCTGGTCTGGCTCCAAAGGGCGCCATCACCTCCGCCATCACCGTCACCGTGATCGATTTGCAGAGGAACTCATCCGAGGGGACGCCCTAGAGAGGGAGGACCACCTGCTATTGGCGTGCCATCTGTGGTAGGATTCAAGTGTGTAGAGTCCCTATCACTGGCTCCGCAGATTCCATGAGAGCTGCATACCCGAACCTTCCGTGTTTAGGACCATTTACTAGTCGATGCCCTTCCGTAGCGTCATCGCCTCGGTTGGCTTAAGGTTCGCGCCGCGCTCGGGGAGTTCGGGATGTCGCAACATCTCGGGTTGTTTCCGACGATTTCTTCGAGAACCGGCCGATGTGCATATCTTCGAGTGCGATTTGATTTGATCCGATCTGAGAATGGACGGAAACTCGTCCCCTCGGAGATGGCAGTTCGACTTTCGACTTTGGGGCACACCCGCCAAGAACCGCTGAAACCAAGTCTTGGATTCTAGAACTCGAGCTGGAGGCATGGCAATATCGAAACATAACGGTGTATAGTACGCAAAGCTTGGATGGATGATCCGGTGGCAGGTGCTCAAAGCCTCAGATTGTCTGCCTGACTGACATAGGTATTATTCGGCTAATCACCAACCTGCAGAATCCAGATCGGTCTGGATCCTACATATAGTATGCTTACTACCTAGTACATACGGCCCGGCCCAGCACGTTTCACCACCGCACTGATGTCGTATGATCCGAATAACCTCCGGTTCTAGAGCAATCCCGCCCCTCCGTTTCGTTTCGGCCTGGGCTAGGTGGGTGGCTTCACCACCGGCCATCCGACCAAAGCCGGGTGGCTTGTCTTGCGATCCATGACGGATATGACGGACGAGGAAGGAGACACCAACCAGAGCGCTTCTATGTCATAGATTCAATGATTTATAGATTTATAGGTAGAAGAACGATGTCAATGTTAATGAGGACTTTCGCAGGTCGTGAGGGATGGTTTGCGGGATCGTTTTAGGCTTAGTGAGGTGACAAAAAAGCGCTACCGGTTAAATTCGAGATCCCTCGCGCTAGAGATACCGCGATGAGTCTCTTCAACCCGCACCCGCGAGGGCCAACTAGTACGAGTGGGATGGTCAACTTAGGCATAGCGAGTGTCTGCTCCTAGGTGAATGGGGAGTAGCGTTGAGAAGGAGAGTTGTTGTATTGGTCTTTGTTACGTATAAGTGTCCTCCAGAAAGCATTAGAAGAGTCAACCAACCCACACAGTTAGTCATTGAAGGAATGACTCTAGTCAATTAGTAGGAATGACTTTAGTCAATGAATAGGAATGACTCTGGTCATTGAGGGAATGACTCTAGTCATCGAGCAGGAATGACTCCAGTCACCGAGCAGGAATGACTGAGTAAACCCGCGAGACTCGAATAAAATACCGACCTAGACAGTCTATTGAAGTTCATGCCGACAGTGTGGTGATGCTGACCTTCGCGATGCGCATCATGGTAATGTTGAAGTACTCCTGTCTATACTGTGGTGCTCTGCTCTCCTCTCGGCGCCGCTGTACTCTGCTCTCCTCTGTCCCGGAGAATTTTTACTGAGTCCACACTAATTAAACCACTAATTTCGAGAGTAGTCCACTTTTTCTCAGCCCGCACCTACGGTGACCTCAGAGTTGCGAAACGCCTTTTCTTTTCACTTAAGGGCTCGGCGCGCTAACAACCCGCCTCACAGAGATCCCTCAGAACTGCGTAACTCCTCTAATGAGGTTCCTAGCCTTCTAGGTTATCCGTTATCGTATATACCGTACCGGTGCGGCGGTTGAGCCGACGCCCCATTCCCATTCAGCCCAATCTACCTAGTAGATATCTATACTAGTATATTCCTACCCCGCCTAGATGATGTACCAGTGGATCATAGATATCGATCTCGCTATAGTTAGTACATGTGCCTAATGGTAATGCAACCGGTGCAAGTAGTAAGTACGCTGTGGACGGATCTGGATTCTGGACTCGATGGTGGCGTGAGTAAGGCATCACGTAAACTTGCTGTGATTTCATCTCATCTCCACACGGGGCCTGATAATGCACTTGTGCTTACCGTGGCGAAGGCAGCTGGTGCACGCGGGGGAAGGTGAAGAAGAAAACGAGGAGGGGGAGGCAGAGACGTCATGACACACCTACTTATGTAATATACGGGGATCCTATAATAGCAGGAAGATTACTCGGAAGTGACGGGTCTGAATTTTTGAAAGCCAGCCCTGAGCCTGGTGACCGCATGTCTGTGTGCAGGTGCAGATAAATCATGGAGTCACTGGTCGCTGTTCGTCTGGTTCCGGTGATCACTCGCATATGGTATGCCATCCTACCATCCTTCAGCTCATCGTCTAGTTAGTAGTTACCCACCGATTTTCCCCATCTATGCTAGATTCTAGATTCCAGATTCCAGTGGCTTCCGGTTCGACGGTGTTACTTTCTCCTGGATCGAGTATCCCTCGCAGTAGGTACCGTAGACACTAGGCGGTAGCTCATACCCGACAAAGTAACTCCTTCCTTCAGGCTTCCAAGTTCCACTGTCCAGCCGAGACTCGAGACTCAACATTGGACAAAGGTGAAAGCCATACAATGAGCAATCTCCACCTTGGGGCTATTATTAGACGGTCCTTGAAGGGAGGGAACTTGAAAGGGTACTTAGGGCAGGCTTGAGGGCCAACGCCAGAGAATGTAGGGTACTAAGATGGCTACTGGCTGAGTGGCTTGTTCAACGGAAACGAATTTCTGACCGACTCGTTAGATGCGTCGCAATAAGTTGCTATATCGTATCGTATGCCAGAGCCAAGTTTCGGGTGAGGGGTTTGGCAGGAGGTAGTGTTCCTTGGACCCTGGACCATGAATGTTCTCTCTCCCCTCTCTAGACGATGACCAATGGCCGGATCGGGAACTTCACAGTTGAGTAGGTGGGTGTATGGTAGGTATAAGGTAGGTATATGGTGGGTATAAAACCATCTTCTGCCCCCACGGCCTCACCAATTCTCGTTCGGTGGTGCTCACCTCCACCATCACCTTCACCACCAACGTGAGCACCACTCGTCCACTCTTTACCTCCGGATACCGGATTCCATCACACAATCACACCATCACATATTCCTCCTCCTACTCCTCCTACCCTCCCACCTTCCACCCTTCGAGGGCCATCTTATCTGTGGATCATGGACGGTGCCAGCCTCAGGTGGCTTACCTGCCCGCCTCGAGGCCGCGGTTCGCCGTACGGGCCATAGGGGCGGTTCACACACCATCACATACTACTTCTCCTACCCGCCTACCCTCCCATCCTCCTACCCTTCGAGCACCATCTTATCAAGTGGAGTGTGTGCGGTGGATTAATCATTATCTGCCCGCCTCGTGGCCGCGGTTCGCACACCCTTACATACTGCCGTAATCCTCCTACCCGCCTACACTTCTACACTCCTACCCTTCGAGAGCCATCTTATCAGTGGAGTATGGACGGTGGAAAACATACCCGCCTCGAGGCCGCAGTTCGGCCCGATCACCACCCGCCGTCTCAAACCACACCACTCCACAGTACTGCACACTCACCACCCAGCTCGGGATATAGAGCTTCGACAAAAAGTTTACGGAAAAGATAATGTGGGTTTGGGCGGAGGGTGATGTTGCTGCGCCGCAGACGGGATGGGCGGGTGGAATATATCAGGAAACACAGAAAAAGAGACCGGGAACTGAGACTGGGATAGAGACCGAAACCGAGAGCGAGAGCAGCTGGGAATGTAAGTTCGGGGTTGGGGTTGCGGGGAGGATTGGGAAGGGTGATTTGGCTTCGTTTCTCTGGATTCTGGAAGAAGGGAAATGCCTCTGTTCTTGGTTCGTGGTTCTTGGTTCTTGGGGATGGTGGAGTGTTGTCTATGATAATATGAAAGCATTCTATCCCGGTGCTTCGTCCGATGTCTTCTGAACGTGAATGCGTGAATGCGTGCACTGTGCACGGTGGTTACGCGGTTTTTTGATTCAACGTAGGTATCTATAGTAGACTATGGCGGCGGCGGCCGAGGAAGAAGCGGAAGTTGTAGCTTGGGAATTTGGGATGACCGCTGGTAAGGCAGGGGATGAGTTGTAGATCCAGTAGGGAGATATAGAAGACACTCAACAGAGGTGCTCTACTCTGCAGGAACGGCGCGGACAGGGGTGTCGAGGCAGAAATCGCCCTTCGGAACATCATTCGGGCCTGCCCTCTGAGTTCATTCATTCTCCTGGCGGACATGGGTTGTCTGCTGCCGTTGGTTATTAGGTTTATGTACCAGCTGGGGAGGACGGGAGCCCGTCGTGACTCGTGACGTCCATGCAAGCGCTGCCGTCTTTGCAGGGCTGGAGAACTCCACCCACCGCACTACATACCTGTCATGTGTACCGGTGTCACTTGTTGCGGGATCTTCGCTAGTAACGATGGCTCCTTAGCGGGTACATATCGCTGCTGCCCGTCTCGCGGGTCCCAGCGAACTGGAAAGCTAGAGGACGCGTCGTGTATATATAATCGCGGCTGACGTTGCGCTCGCCCATCTCGGGTATCGGGCATCGGGTAGTTAGCCACGCCGGGTTCGCTGAATATCTTCCGGCAGGGGTTTGACGGGTGATCCCCGCACTCGTGTTGAGTCTGGCCTGGCCTAGGTAGGTACATACCGGTACCCACCGTACGTGTCATAGAAAGACCGAAGACTTGGTGCATTCCGCCGGCGTTTGTGATCACAGTCAGCAAAAAGCCGGCGGAAATGCGATATCTCCGTTCGCTTCCCTCCAGTGTCCACTCGTGCGGCCGTACGTCATGCCGATCGTGGAACAATTCTTTGCCGTTACTATGAGTGATCGTTAGGCAGCTTCATGTCGCACAACTAACGTTGCCTAAACCTGCTCCCCCACCACCACCACCCCACCACTATTTTCGCCCGCCTCCATATCTCAGTCTTCGCCCTCACCGGCGGCACCTGTGACTCGTGAGCCCTCAGCACCACCACCACCACCACTGCCGCCGCAATGCTTCAGCAACGGCTCGCCAACCTGTCCCTGCACCGGCACCCCATCCTCATCCTCCGGCGAACCTATCTCGGTCCCACTACCGCCACGCGTTTCACGCCGTTTGTCCCGCCGCCTCCTTCGTCGCTCCCGAAACCCAGAGTCCCCCGCAAGATCTCCCCACGTACACGTAAGAACCTCCGGCGCCTCGGCTACACGTCCGCCGCGCTCGGCACGCTCTACCTCGCCGACGCCTTCCTCAACTACTCGACATTCGCACGGAATGTTCGCACAATCGCCACCTGCGGCATCATCGCCGCGGACTACAAGATTAACTTCCGCGCCGGTAAGGATGGCGGCCAGCTCGCGCACATCCACGAGCGCAATGCCGACCGCATGCTGAACCTGTGTCTCAAGAACGGCGGGCTCTACCAGAAGATCGGACAGGCAATCGCGATGCAGAGCGCCATCCTGCCGCCCGTGGTGCAGCAGAGGTTCACGAGGTTCTTTGACGAGACCCCGCAGGCAAGCTGGGCCGAGGTCGAGAAGGTGATCAGGGAGGACTTTGGCGACAGGTTTCCTGGGCTGAGCGGGAGTGAGATTGTGGATAGGCTCTTCGTGCCCGGGAGCTTCGAGAAGAGGGCGGTTGGGTCCGCATCGATCGCACAGGTGCACAAGGCACAGCTGCCGACCGGGGAGTGGGTGGCGGTCAAGATTCAGAAGCCGTGGATTCAGCGGCAGGTGGGGTGGGATCTGGCGGTGTTTCGTGGCGTTACTCATAGTCTGTCGTCCCCGTCCTCCTCCTTCCCGCACGTCGTTACTGACGGACGATTGCAGTGTTTTCGACCTGGATGTTTGGTCTTCCATTGAGCTTCCTGACGCCGTACATCTGCGAGCGACTGGAGAGCGAGACGGACTTTTACAGTGAGGCGGGCAACGCCCAGCGGACTGCCGCCTTCATCGCCACTGAGCCCACCCTCCGCGATCGCGTCTACGTTCCGAAGGTCTACAACGAGCTCCTGACGAAGCGGGTGATGGTGGCGGAATGGATCGACGGCATCGGAGTCGACCAGCGCGAGATCATAACCGGCACCTACCGAGATGAGACCTCCGTCGGCCATCCCGTAAACACACCTCGGTCGATATCGACTCGTCAGGGGCCCATCCGTCGCGTCCATGCACGTAACTCCCGCGTGTACGGGCTCGGTGTGCGGGAAAAGGAGGTGATGCAGACCATGGTCGACATTTTCTGCGGGCAACTGTTCATCTTCGGCTGGGTACATTGCGATCCGCACCCGGGCAACATCCTCGTGAGGCGTCGTCTCAACGGCAAGCCTCAACTTGTCCTTCTCGATCACGGCCTCTACATCACCACCACCCCCGAGTTCCGGCACAAATACGCGCTTTTCTGGCAAGCGCTGTTCACACTCGACAACGGCACGATCCGCGACATTGCCGCGTCGTGGGGCATCGGAAACGCTGACCTCTTTGCCTCGGCCACACTACTGAAACCTTACCAAGGCGGCAGCAAGGAAGTCGTCACCATCGTTGGCGGACACAAACACGGTGGGCCTAAAACCGCGTACGAGGCTTCCCAGGCCGCGCGCGAGAAGATTGCAGAATTCATAATCAACCAGGACAAGATGCCGCGGGAACTCGTCTTCATCGGACGCAATCTCCGCATCGTCCAGGAAAACAACCGCTCCCTTGGCACTCCTGTCAACCGTCTCAAGATCATTGCCAATTGGGCTAGTTACGCATTGACGCGCTCGGTCGAGCAGGCCGGGCTCACCCGCTCATTCGGCGACCGCATGCGCGCGTGGTATTCACATGCCATCTTCAAGGTGGTGGTGTTTACACTGGACGCGGCGTTCTGGTACGGGCGGCTGCGGCAGATACTGTTTGGCGGGCTGGGCTTCGAGGAAGAGATGGATATTCGCATGAGACGGGTTGCCATGGATGAATTTGGGCTGGAGCTACAGGGGAATAATCTCTTCACTGCTTAGATAGATGGCGCGTAGTTAGAAGATGAGTTGTATTTGTACGGTTTATACCTTGTTTGGGCTTTCCCTGGAGTTTTGTTAGCATTACGAGGTAGGTAGAGGCGATATACATATGAGAGCTTCTGGAGGTCTGTACTGGTACATTAGAGTGGCCTTGGGGTAGAACTTGTCTGACGTCGTGTACTCGTACTCCGCCTACTCTAGTTTTCGCCGAAGTTGCATCAGTAAATACCTGTAGAACGCGCTTAGAGGAGAACCCATATCACGTGTTTACCGTAGATTTCGCCGGCTTCAGTTAGCGCAACAGAATGGCCGTAGGGTACGGCCCATATCACGTGCTTCAGTAGCGGCAAAATATTTGCCGAACGTGGATTAGCGTGGATTGCTCAAAAGACCGTGCACTGTTTTTCTTATATAAAGATCCCATCGGTCCGCAACTCTCAATCCTCTACATCATACAACAATAACAACAACACTCACAGCCATCCGTGGCATAAAGTAACACTTCTACTTTAACCTATCATTTCACCGGTATCTCCGACCCCGAGAGAACTCGAATACGTTTTTAATGCACTGGTTCGTCTCCACTTTTCCTCTTTTCAATTCGGGTTGACATGTTCATATGACTGACATTAACTAGCATTACTTTCGGGGCGGAGATACAGATACTCTGGCCGCAAGAATCTGGCTGCTGGCGGCCTGTTCTTGCGGTTTGAGACGGTCACTAAACGTGCTACCGGTTCAACCCGGGGGTGTCGGTCTGTGCGCCGTGGCGCCAGGCTACTTGCCGCCACAGTGATGACGACAAGGCGCACCTTGCCGGTGGGCACAACCTGTGCCCCAAGCTCATCTTCATCTGTCCTCATTACACAGGGCTCCGGCCCTGTGGCGGCGCGCTTTCCCACTGTGGGCAATCGGCCAGCTTGGTTGGGTGTGCGTGTCGGCGCAAGACACGGGAGCGGAAGCGCAAGACACAGGAGCGGGAGTGCAAGACCGATACCATTGCTATCCTTTCCCCAATGTAAGTTCCTCTCTCCCTTGTTGTGGTTGTTTTTGTCACGGCTTTGGCTAATTCGTTTTATGATATGCTTGCTTCGCGCCGTATAGAGAGCTGGACTCTCCGGCTGGCGCCGTCCCTGCGATGATCGACCCCCAATGCATTCTTCTGGGGGCAACTCGCCCAGTTCGAGGCCAATCTCACAGGTGTGTGGGGGGCGGTGGCGAGGTGAAGCTCGCCAATCACCGCAGTGGGCAGAAGAAGATGGATGCGTCAAGGGCAGCGATGTCTACCCCGGATGGTGGGGTAGTGGGGTGGTCGGGTGGTAGTAATCTGCCACCGCCATCGGAAAGGAGTTGAACCTTTTCAAGGGGAGCGATGGCAAGATTTTGCCATCGCCCGTCGGGGGGTAGGACGCTGGCGAAATTTTGCCATTGCGTCGGGGGGGAGTAGCCTTTAGCGCCGCTTCCACTCACTCAGAGATGGGGGGGGGGCGTTTGAGAAACTCCACACCGGGCGAATGGAAAGTTGTGTATTGGAGGAGGGTTTATCATGAGGAGTGGTTTATTTATTCAAGGAATTAAAGGAGTATGATTTTCTCTGCCTACCGTGGCTCATCAGTCAGGTCGTGATCGTGTGATGTGTGATGTATAAATTAATGCCGTGCCCGACCCATCTAACCGTCCGTAATCAGGGTCTGCACAGCGGCTATGGAGGTAAGTCAGCCTACCGCGCTCAATACCGCCGGCACGCCCGCCGCTGACGCTGCGCCCACTCTGCTCCTTTCCAGCTTGTAGACAGGATGTGTAGATGTCGTTCGTGGCACTCTCCCACCCAGAAGAATGCCGAATCTGTTGCATAAACGGGAGTGAATACGGTAGCCAGCGGCAGCACAGTGTCCACGGTCCAACGGTCCCCAGAGGACGCACCCTTCCATCGAGCAGTGAATGCAATAGCGAAGCGAAGCGTGAGAAGACTGCCCATGTGAGATCAACGTCCACACGCAAGTACATATCCAACGATTTATATACGACTACGTTCCCCAGGAGTCAAGGCTCCTGTGCTACTTCATACCTCACAATTATTATTTTCTTTCCATTTTTGTTTTGCCCAATACGTGGTCTGATCACTAATAATCACTCATATCATTCCACGTCCCTTCTGAAAGGTGAGGTTTTTTGATTATCCGAGACACCGATTTCCTGGTCTCGAACTAATTTCTTGTTCTAGGGATGGGGCGGGGGTGGGGGCGGATGTCACTTTCATGATCCATCACCCCGACGCAAGAAAGCGAGGAATACGGGTGGGATAATGGCTTCCAGGTATCCCTAAGTCTTTTCGACCGAACGAAATGTCTCCCACCCTTCGGTCGTCTGGCATGGCCATCGGGATTATCGAGTCGAGTCGAGTAAAGATACTTCGAACCTACTGAGGCGGGCTGCTGGCTACGGGCTGGAGGGTAGGAAGCGGAGGTAAGTGGAGTTAATGTAGGCATATAGATGATTATCAACCACTCGGCATCCAAACGGTTGCGTTGCGAGACATCCACGAACAGCAGCCACACTGCCTCGTATAACACACAAGAGCTACTTGTCATTGTCGATTCTAGATCCAAACAGTAGATGTGTGAATCCAATCAGGTGGTAGAATCGGGTCTTGAATTAAGCTTTGTCTTCGATTATGAGAGATGACAAGTGACATAGGCGGTGAATCAGGAAGGGTACATATCTCGTATTCAGCATGGACCTCATGGAGTATCCACAATAGACCTCTGTACAAGACATGCACTGTATTTCCGTGTACTTTTGCTGCTGCTTTTTTTTTGTTTCATCATTGATTGCATGCGACCTGTCTAGATCATGACAAGGTCTACCCGTACACCCCCCACCCGTTTCCACGCTACTGTCCAACCCAAATCCGCCTGTGACGCTAGTGCTCAGAGCTACCAAGCCGAGTGACCGACCGTGCGGCGGCGAAATGTTTATTCCAAGAACCAGAACACCAATAAAACCCTCGCTCCTCTCCCCCACTCTCTCCTTTCTCCTCATCATTTTCATCGGCGAACATACCAACTCAACACACACATCGGGCCATCGCTCATTTCGACTCCTCTGCGCTTCAGCTTTGGCGAGTGACAGCGGGTCGATTGGGGATGGGAGAATCTCTATGTGTTGGTCTGGGACTGTTTGCTTACTTACTTACTTTTTAGAATTGGGGTCTGCGCGCTCAGCTGCAGATGTTCTGACCGGATCCCCTTCTTTTTCATTGCTTCTCTGGCTGCTATGCAAGAGGGTGAAGAAAGTTCGAGCCTGGTTGCTAGATGCTTGGGTGGATCCTAGGTATCCAGTAACCGCATCTCTAGAACTTGCGGAAGCAATGAGCTCGATACCGGTTCCCTATTGATCTCCGCTCAAACCCGCGTCCAACCCGCTCCTCCCACTGAGGCGTGTTTCCGCCTGTTTTGTTTCCGCCTGTTTTGTTTCCGGTTTGTTCATCAATCGCATGCGACCTATGTAGAGCATTGCAGTATCAGCCCATACACCCCCGTTTCCACGCCACTGTCCGACTCGACTTTCATTGAGCGGCCCGATGTGGCTTTCCCTGCCCTCCTCTCTGGCCTGTCCCAGAAATAAAGATAGAGCGCACCAAAGAAAAAACACCGTCCAGACCCAGTGCCTACAAAAGATCAATTGATTATTGTCGGTACCATGAATCGAACATGGGTCTAAGCTGATCCGTGTTGCCACAAAGCTTCGTACTAACCACTATACTATACCGACTCGTTATGCTACAGGTTTGAAGCAGGAGATTTTGAAGTCAAAACGTTGTCGAGTGGCTTTTCGTATCGGCGTCTGAGCATTTCCGAGTGCTATTACGTGTCGGCGTCGTTGGTCTACCGAACTGACCGGTATGTTCGGCGACAGTAGTCTGCTTATCCCCCGTCAACACATGTGAGAGTACCTAGTACTGTGAGACCTGCCTCTTTGGTAGCCCAGTAGAGCCACCGGGTTTGTTTCCGTCGGCAGCCAGTGTCTTCAGTCCCCAGGGATTTTCGTGCTGCAAAAACACTCATGCGTTGAAGCTGAGGTCCTGTATAGTAGATCCGAGCTGCGCTGCGATGCTATGCTTCTCATATCATCGCCCGTGGAAATAGATCTCGCAAACCTTCAAGTACTCCGCCGGCACTGCCGGCCGGAGTATGCCCTGCTCCCTCCTCCTAGTGTTCAACCAAGTACAAACACGAATCTCGTCCTCGGGGGTATTCGATTGGGAGTCGCAAGGGCCCTAATGTCCAGAATGATGCGGAGTCCAGCAGAATTTCCCGTACTCCCGAATATTCACCAAGAAACCTCGCGACTTCGACAGCCGCCCACCGGCCCCACTGTAGACCCTCCAGAAAAAATGGTGTTTCACTGAGCTGTTGGACTGTCAGCATCCTGCAATGTTAGAGGCGGTATGGAGTGTTTGCGTATTGAACCATCTAACGTGGAGAGTTTCCGGTCCTTTCTTCGTGACAACTATACTCTGCGGCTATGTTGGCCTCGGCGGAGTCGGCAGAATTACGGCTTTGGGGATGTTGCGGTGGTTTCCTACCTATACCTACGCCTCTTCGAAGTACTTCTCGTTCTTGAGCGGAGCCTTTCGTTGTTCAAGAGAGCCTGTATCAACTCTGGATTGAGTGTGTACGTAGGGGAGAAGCCTTATTTATCACTACAGATCTTGAACTCAAATACTAACTGTCGAACTAGCCAAAGGCAATGGCGTAATCGATCCGGCAAACCTCCCCTTCGGGACCCATGTTAAATCCCAGTGGCACGCCTCACAAAATCACGACTCCCAGTATGGATACGCTTCACCGTAGTATTCATCGCAGAATCGCACAAGCAGAAACGGAATATTGAAACTTGCAAGCAAAGAACAAACAACATAAACACATCTTGCCCACCCATCGACCATGCACATCTTTCCGACAATATCTAAAATTGACAGTGCAAACATTACGCGATGCCGCCGACCACCATCGCCGCGATCCCCTCCTCCTCCGCTCTGACGACCGCCTTCAATGCGACGCCATCCTTGGCCGAGTACGCCATCTGTATGCGGGCCACGACGCGACCTCCACCGACAGTCTTGCCAAAAAGCTTCAGTTGGTGTGTCGTGTTGTTCATCGCCACGTCGCTGCCGGCGAGGGGCTGCATGTATAGCTGTTTGCAGAGAAGCTCCACCGCCTCTGAAATACCACTTGGTTAGGGAATGTCACTCTGGGAAAGGGAAAGGATGAAAGGCGTACCCTGAATGCTCTTCAGCTCCTTGCCGAGCGCATACGACTCTGTAGCCTCTTCACCGGCGGCTCCAACCTGCTCCCACACATCGTCCCAGCTTCCGGCAAACGCAGGAACCAGGTAATCCGCAGCCACCAGCTCCAGATCCTCAACCTGGTACTCATCTTCGTAGCCAGACTCTTCCGGCTCTCCGCTTGTCGGGTCGATCTCCTTGCTTGTAAACTTAAGTACGTTGGTGAAATTGCCCGTCGCGTATCCTTCCGAAGAGGTCTTAAAGCTGACCCAGATCGTGCCCACCTCATCGTGCGCAAGTTTAGGGATAGGGATGATGAAATCCTCTACCAGCTGTGACTCCTCCTCCTCGTCGGTTGCCGTGGTGATCATCGAGATGTCTTCCAGAAGAGTATCGCTGAGAGTGTTCTTGACGTGGAACTGCAGGACTAAGTTATCCTTGAAGATGTGCTTAACCACGGAAACAACATATTCGGTTTCAGACTCGGTAAGTTCCGCCTCCAAGGAAGATTTCAACAAAGCTCCATACGCGCTGAGTTCCGGTACGAGGGCAAGCTGCTCCGCATACTTTTGAGTGTTTGCGAAGACCGAAGAGGCGCCAGCATTGGGTGCAGCAGATGCACCGGCGGCAGGCCGTGATGGGCCCGTGGAAGGTGCCTTGAGTGTCGGCATGTCGGCAGAAAGCTTCTGGTTCCGTTCCTCCGCGTATGCCTGTTCCCGGCTGACGATCGGAACAGAGGCGAGATCGAAGGGCTTCGAGAAAGTGGATTGCTCGCCAGTGACGTACATGATGAGCTGATGCTCGAAGATTGGCAAGGAGTAGAGAGACTCGTTCTTAATGAATTTCTCCGCAACCTCTTGTTCCTCGTTCTTGATCAACCGCAAGTTGAGGGCTGCGCGGTCACGGACCTCATCATCGGGATCATCAAGGCATCGGGTGAGAAGCACAACAACACTCCTCTTGACCTCCGGATCCACCTTGGCGCCGTCCTTCGCGGAGACTCCGAACTTGGCGAGCGCCGTAACGGCGGCTGCACGAACAATGGCGTTCTCGAGGACAACACGATTGTAGATGTAGCGGATGTACTTCGTTGGCTGGGCGGTCTTGGGGCCTTCGGTACCGAGGAGATGTAGAACCCGAACGGCGAGCTTCGTAAATTCGCAGTCCTCAATGAACTCGCACAGGTGTGCAAGCGCCTCCTCTCGGCTCTCCGGAACGAACTTTATGAGGTCGAACATACTCTCAACCACCGTCTTCTTGAACTCGTAGCCACCTTCGTCTCTGAGCACGCCCGAAAGAAATGTGAGCATGCCAGCCTGCTTGCTAGGGAACTTGATGCATAGGGTGCGGATAGCCTCAACGATAGTGATCTTGAACTCGTCGGTGATGTCGGCCATGAAGCCACTGATCTGCTTCATCAAGCGATCCACGGATGCTTCATTACCGGTTTTGAGCAGCGTTGTGATGGCGAATGTGGCGATCGACCGATTCGAGTTGGAGATGAGGGTCTCGATGTCCATATTGCAAACATTGACGGCGGATGGGCGGATCGAGGCGAACTTGTGAAGGATACGGATCGCGGTGAACTTGGCGACGGGGCGAGGGGAGGTGAGGAAAAGTTGCAGAACTAAGAGCGGTCGAGGATCAGTTCTTGTCTGGCGAAACATCAAGGTAATGCTCACCATGAATGGCAGGTGCGACTTCGGCATCTGTCACATCCTTCATCTCGCAGATAGCTTTTGCGGCCTCGAAATTCACCATCTCCGCCTTGTGCCTCAGCCACCCGTCGAGCAGTCCCCACATAGCCTTCCTCAACCCTGGGTCATCCTCGGCGATCTTCGCGGCTAACCGAACCAACATGACAACTGCCGCAGGGTTCTTCACCTGACCTGTCGAGAATTGCTGGACCATCTTCACCAAGGCCATCCGGTCGTGCGCGCGCATCTGGTAGAGAAGTCCGATCGCGTGGTATTGGGTCATTCCCGAACCCTGGGACACAGATGGGGATGAACCGAAGCCGAGGGAAAATCCCCCAGACTTTGAACCGGCCAGGACAGCCTCGTTCGTTTCGTTTGCCCATCGGCGGACGACATCGCGGGCGATGGGGAGGAGGTGGTACGACGATACGAGGGCGGCGGAGGATACCGATGGAGTTTTGTCGACGATAGCCGTCTTGAGAAGTCGCTCAATAGCTTGTACGGTTGTGCCCTAGAATACCGGTATTAGCCACTCCGCGCCCAAGCTCTGCAGACACTATCCACCCGCACAATGGCATATCTTCGCACACTTCCAATATGGCTTACTTACATCGATAATCCTGCAAAGTGCCCTGATGGCATTTGCACGGTATATATCCTGCTCCCCACTACCCCGTCCACCAGCACCTTGAACGTCTTTCATCACACTACTCGTAACCATGATGACATCCTCCGCGGTGCCCGCCAGCTCCTTGATTGCCAAGTAGACCATCTGCCGTAAGCTCGCATCGCGGTGCTGGAACAATTTGGTGATGCCGAAGAACAGCTCGGTAGCTTCAGCTTTCGGGAAGCTCTCACCGGTGTGACGGAGGTACACGATCTTAGTCAGGAGGATTCGGCATTTGCGGGGAGAGATCGGTGATGTGTTGAAGACTCGGGCTGTGAGGGGTTAGCTACCGGGATGCGAGGCGAGAGAGGAAGCGAGAGGGTGAGTCGGACCCTCTTGAAAGACAGATGTGCGGTCGACTTTGAAGATGGCGGGCTCCGCATCCTCGTCCTTCTTCTTGGCGTAGCTCATGCTGGGTGCGCGCGATTCGAAAGGCCGTAGGTGGTAGATGGTGGGATGCGATTACTTCGTAAGCTCGTGAAGGTGGGGGAGACTAGAGCTTAGGGGAGGTCGCGAAACGGGATGTAGGTGCGAATTGAACGCTGAGAGAGCTCTCACGATTACTGTTGACAAAAGTAACGAGGCGACGAGGGGGAGTCGCGGTGGATTGCGGCGAAGATGAGCTGTACCAGTTGGCGGATCGTTAAGGGTGTAACTTTTTTGGTGGGGACAACTTGCTTCACGATGTGTCCTATTCAGCTTGCTAAAATTACCCGGTTGTTTCTTAGCAAGCACGTGCATCCTTGTCAGCATCCCCGGTCACCGCATCAACGGCCACTTCTTCACCCCTAGTTCATCCTCAGGAGCTTCACATTTCCGATGCCCCTTTTCTGCTACATACATTTCCGTCGGTGTTTGGTTCTCACGGATTGGACTGGATTGCGGTGTTGGGAGGGTTTCGTTGGAGTCACGTGCGGTCCCTTAGCGCTAAGTTCACAAGCGCTGAAGCCGCCCTGGCAGCCATGCAGTACGCGGCGGCGGGTGAGAACCTCGAGCGGAGTCTGCGTCTTGGTATATCAGCTGTAATTGACACAGAAAAGTTGAAAGCTGAAGTATTCGATGACGGCGGCTGCATCCAGTTGTCGCGTTGCAGGTCAGCTTGTCGTGCCTTGGTGGAGTAGAACCGCGTCCCCGCCATTACGATCGAAGCGTTAGAATTCAGTGCACTTAAGCCAGACCAGGGTACCGGTATTCCCAAGAACCAGGAACAAGAATGAAATGACACCCCTTAACAATACTCAACTCCTAATACAAACAAAATACAAAGAAAATACGAAATTATGCCAACGCCGGAACAGATCCCATCGTGCTCGCACATATCCCCAACTCTCCTCTCTACAAGCCCATACTCGGGTGATCCATGCGGTATTCCGACATGGCCTTCCTCAGGGCGTGTACGACTTCCTCTGCCTGCTCTTCACTCATCGCCTCAAAATCGTACCTCTTCGTCTCCTTCTGCTGGCGCATGACGAGGATCTTGAAGTTACTGGGCGCCTTGCGGTACGTCTTGCAGCCGATGATCGCTGAGATGTGAATACTTCTGGTTTTCGTCTGGCTCTCGAATGCGTTGAGGAGGGTCTTCTGCTCGCTAGGCATGATGTGGACGTATTCTCCATCGACGGCGAGAACGCGCTCATGACGCGACATAAAGCTCATGGGTGCTTTGCGCCAAACCGTGAATTTGAGGTAGTCTTCGGATGAGAGCATGTCGGGAGCCCAGAGGGCGGGTTGAAGGATCTTGGGCTTCTTGGTGGGAGTGCGCGAGGAGCTGCCAATGATCAGGGGTGCATTGGGGGAATTCAGTGTAGACGGGGAACCAGGCCGATCTCCAAGACTCTCCGAAGCACCGACGAAGCGGCGGCGGACAAGGTCCAGTTCCCCGCGTTCTCCGAGAGAGGCCACGGTGCGGTCGAGGGGCGCGACGACATTCGATACTCCGGTGATACGAAGTATGAATTTATCCTTGTCGAGGTGCTTCTTCCGGCAGACCTGCTCGAGGACTTCAGCAATGTAGGTATCGGTCGTGACGCAGACTGAGATGCTCTGGGCGAACTCGTCAATGGTGGAAAGGTGGATTCGGAGGATCTTAGACGGGCCGACACGGGGTGTGCTGTTCGTTGCCATCGCGGAGGCCTCGGCTGCCGCTTGACGAGCCGATGGTCCAAGTGTGGGTGTGGGAGTAAGGGGTCCTCCGTGGTTTGCATAGAGGTTTGTGGAGCCTGAGGAGGGTGCCAATGTTATTGGCGCAGGTTTCCTCTTCATCGGGGACTTCGTCGTGCTCGGCGTGACTTTACAGTGTTGGACAACTGATGAACAGGAGGGATTAGTGAGGCAAGTTGACAAGAGTAAGGGATTAATCTCACATTGTTCCTCCGTAGCCCTACACAGTGCAAACTCGCCTTCCAGCTTGACTTCCTTCTGTTGAGCAAGTCGGCCCCCACGCGCTGACTTCTTGGTCATGTAGGAGGTGATGGGCTGAGTTCGCTCCAAAGGAGGGAAGTCATCATCAGGCTCGCCTTCGTCGACCATCCGGAAAACCCAGCGGTTAATATCGAGTTGTTCGTCTTGAAGCGCAGGTGTTTTCTTCTCCTCCACGTACTTGTAAAGCACAAACCCAATCGCCTCCGCAACAGTCGTCTCTCTGTTCTTGCCACCGCCGTCTTCTTTGGCGAATCGGCTGAGAACGATTTCGAATGGTTCAACGCCTCCCCCGCGAAACGGTATGATGATCCTGAGGTAGACGGGAGCAAGCTCGCCTTTTCCGTCGAAGAATTTGTATGCATCCATCGGGCTCTCGGCTTCGGCGGACTTGAGAAGCTTGCTCAACAGGGAGACTGGCTGCATCATGGAGACGGGGCGGATAGGCGGTGGTAAGGCGTTCAGCACTGCGGGGGAAGTGCGCTGGACAGCTCTCGGGGGTGGCGAGAGAGAGTTTCCGATCACATCGGGATTCGAGTCCGCGGTGGGCATGAAGTCGGAGGAAAGAGTGCTGCTAGCATCCGATTCGTCTCCGGTATCGAAGCCGTGATCGTGAGGCAACGATGAGTTCGGCGATGACCGTAACTTGTTCATGATCTCGGAGTGTAGACCGCGATCCCTCATGATGCCAGAGGACAGTAGCTCTTCGTCGGCGCCGGGGACCGCATCGTAATCGATAGACGCTGTAGCGGACTTAAAATCGACATCTCCGTGGGATCCACCTCGTAGGCGGCGTGTGCGATTCTTCGATAGCGACGACGACGTGACCATGACCTGTGGTCCATTGCGTATCGGCGATGATCCGGCGCGGGGACGATGTGGCAGCTCTTTCTTCGTAAAATCGAACTGTATCTTCTGTCCTGGCTTATCCGTGCTGTCCACAACAGCTGTTAGCTCCTATCACGGCGAGCAACAGCAACAGCAACACCCGTAGCTCCCCCTGGTCTTACGTTTCAGAATTCTGGTCGTCGTCGGAATCTTCACTCATATCCGAGCTATCATCCTCCTCCCTATGCATCTCCATCCTCGCCGTAGCTCCAGTCTTCAACTGTTTCGTATCGACCGGCGCGTCTGTGCTGTCACTCGAGAACCGAGAACCTAATAGTGTGCTCGTCTCATCGCCCCGTGGTCTCTGGCCGGCGGTAGCCTCATCGTTGAACGTCCGGCCTGCTGCTGTCGCGAAGTAGTCCCCCGCAGGACCACATGGAATCGGCGGAGAGTGGGCACGCTTGATGTCGACTCCCCAGCCAGCGTTCTTGAAGGCAGGTACGTTAAGGGCGGTGGGATTGACGGTGATGAGGCGGTCGCTAACTCCATCTTTCATACATTGTAAATAGCGGCTGCGAATACGGTATATGACGAAGCTGTAACGCGGTTAGCTGAAGACTAGTAGAAGATAATGGAGGTTGTCGCGTACTCCTGGTTCTGTAGCAGCGACATCGTTGGTGTGAATAGGAATGTTGCCGCAAGACGTGGGGAGAATAACGGGACGCGAATCGTGGGGTATGGGCGCTATTGATTTTAGCCGAGAGTGGGGTTAGTGGGTCCCCGTTAGCTCGTGTGGCTGTGGCGCTAATCACCCGCCAAGCTTTGTGGCGATTCTGGCCAAGCTCCAAGGACCCTTCAACAGTTTTCATCCTCACACGGTCATCCAGCCTTCACCCTCACTTGTGTTGGAATATTCGGGTAGACGGAACGAGATATTCTAGATATTCGATACAGAAGAAAAAGAAGAACCTATCGTCTACGGCGCAGACCTCTATTTAAAACCGAGGGGCCGCCTGAAGTTGGCCACCCATAAAAGTTGGCCGCTGCCGCGTAACCATATACTCGTCGACAGTCCGTCGACCTTCCACCGCCAGACCTTAATTCGTGCCGAGATCTCCGGGCGACTAAATTTTGACAACTTGCTATAGAAATGCAACTCATGTCGGTTAAATGACTTGCCTATCGTCGCAGGCGGGATTGTTATACTCTAGCAGAGTGTTGTGTCGTCTGGCGGTTCATTATGGTAGGTATATCGACATTGGAGACGGAATGACAATACATTCAGCAATTTACGTAACTGTCATAAACAACTCCGAACTCACAACGCAACAGTTCAGTTTAAGTTGAGAAGGTAAAGTCGGTGCTCGCGGTGATCTGCAGGGCTGATGGAAGTTCTTGATCGTGGCCAAGTATCTATCCTCTTGGTTTCGGGACACCTCCGGTCCAGCCCACCAATCGACGGCTCCCCTAAGTCAAGGTACGCGTATGTAACGCACTCGTAAAGAGTCGTCGTGGTAGATATCGCATCTGCTGGGTGTAACTCTCCGCTGCTTTTTCTATCTCGCTGCCTCCTGCTCCATCTTGACCATCTGGCGTCCTCCTACCTCCCCGATCAACCACTGCGACCAAATACGCTTGATCTCTACCTTCGGTTTCTCATATTTTCCAAGAGCTCTCTCTCAATCCGCTCAGACAGCAGACGCAAGTGAGCAAGCATGAGCGGAAGCATCATCGGACGACATTTCGGGGATCTGGGAACTGCAGCAGGGTATCATCCTCGTGTAAACAAGGGATGAAGCCTCAGACTGTGATGGTGCGATAGACGATGACAGGGTCAATACTACGGAGCCGAAGGGTCTGCTTGTGGCGACGATGCCGAGGGGTTCAAAGTGCGAAAGGAAAATACTATGGACAGTGCCAAGAACGAGTGACCAAACAGGCAAATAGGCGCGAAATGACTGTCAATATGCGGGGAATAAAAAATGACGTGATCACCCATGATTTGACCCCGCGGGAAGGAACCGTCAGAACTATGTACATCCTCACCGCATTAGGGGCCAATATTCGCTTCGTTGAGGCGGATCTGATCTGGAGGCCGGTAGATTGGTACGGGAAGGTGGCGTGTATTGGGGATAGGGCGAGGAGGGGCTGGAAGCCTGGAAGTCGGTCAGAAGCCGTGACATGAGATCAACCTGGTCAGATGATGTACGAACGAAGACGTGGAAAGGAATTGTTACTCGCGGATCATACGGAAGAGAAGCGGCAGAGTAGGAAATTCCGTAGTAAGATGCGAGTGGGGAACCAACAAGACGAGGCGGCGAAGCCACACCAGGAGCGGATCACTGCTCGCGAACGAGGTACGGTACGGCAATTCCAGAGCGCCTGTGGAGCACCAATATCGATGGGCTGACGCACAGAGCGGCGGACAACGAGTAGATGGTAGGCGTGCCGCCTGAAATGAGAGGAGACTTCGGAGAGCTCAGCACGCTACAAGGAGGGATTGCGGCCCGTCTCCTGGGGAGGGGGGTGCGGAGGGGCTGGCGATGGAGGCGGTGGAGCAACAGGGACAGGAGGCGATCTTTCGTTGGAGTCTGATGCTCTCGTGTACTTTCCTTGATGAACTTCCCAACCACCGGCTCCTAGGAGGAGAATGGGGAAGGGTGTCGATACATCGGGCTAGATATCAAGACCGTAGACTGGATAGCTAGACACCTTGCCTCGCAGAATATACGAGTTCATGTCATTGCTTGGGATCGATTATCAGTCACGAAGTGCAGAGCAAGAAACCCTCATAAGCAGGAACGGTTTTCATAATTTAGAAGACCGACTATCCTGATTCCTCCTCCCGTTCAAAGCACACATTTTTCATCTCAACATTTCATTCAGAGCACCATTTTTTGTTCCAACCTTCCATCCATAGCACCCATTTTTTGTCTCTCCCGCCTTGACTAGTTCCCAAGCAAAAAGCGCTTAATTAACCACAACACGCATGCCAGACTCGTTGCCGTCAAAGTACCACGATCCACTCGCCTTGCCCTGCTTTCCACACTTGTCGCGGATCTGCTGGGCGGCGTAGGCCACATAGTTGCACGTCATCAAAAAGTTGTTCTTTCCGCAGAGAAGGATGCTGCTGCCGGCGGAGGACTCCACGAGGGTGCATTTGTTGTTACCGTTGACCTGTCTGCAGGACTTCTTGTAGAGCACCTTGGAGATGCAGGTGTCGACCTCGTGGAAGGTCGGGGACGAGACCGACGTGTTGCATTGGAGCGTAGCGAGGAGCGAGGAATCGTCATTGCCGGCCGAAACGACGTCGGCATCGGTGCCGGGGTTCTTGATGTTCGAGATATCGAACGAGGTCGGGTTGCCGCTGCGAGTGTCGATAGCCCCGGAAGGCGCAGCCGAGGTGCAGGCGGCGATGATTGAAACGACCGCCAGAATTCTCAGGTGGAAACGCATGTTGATATTGTTGATGGAGGTGTGGTTGTTATATAAGTTGGTTGGAGTGGTGGATTAGTAGGGGGTGGTGGGTTGGTTGGGGTGGTGAGAAAGTTGTGAAAGGGATTGTAGGAAGGTGTGAAAGGGAGGGTCAAACTGGAAGCAGGAAGTTGGGGTTTTATGGGCCACCGAGGGGATGGATCCGATGGGAAGGAGCGGCTAAAATTGTGAGGTGTAGTTAGGGCTATGAATTGAACGAAGAGCACCATAATGAACAAAGAAACATAGGAAGAGCAAGTATCATAACAGAGGAAAACACTGGTATATTACAAACGTCATGAACTCAATTATCCCTTGAACCGGAGAGACTGGTAATTAGGGTTTAAATATCGGGAGAGAAAGGTAAAATTCATATTCTGAACGCATCCGAGGTCACTCAGTGGCAGATATCACTTATGCAATTACGTCAGTCACCACCACGAATTACCCTCCCGGCCTTGGACAGAAGTAATCCATCCATATACGGCGAACACTGCAGCCCTCAGTCGGAGGAGACCCAAGAATACCATCGAGATCAGCTGGTCCTCGGCCCACAAAGGCGTCCCCGGAAACGAAAAGACCGACGAGTGGGCAAGCTGGCAGCTGATAACTACTCCGCGTGCCCCCTTTACCGCAGCCAGGACAGCACTAGGCCGCTACCATTTTCATCGCTCACCTACCGGAAATGTGGCATCACGGAGACCAAGTCGAACGAGGCCAAAAAGCAGTAGCGGCATAGCCGGAAGGCTTTTCAGATACCAGGCACGATCGTGGCCACGGCTCCGAGCGCCTGCCCTCAAAATTCTGCTACCAGCTGAAGACGAGAGATTGCCTCACCGAGAAATACCTCCCGAGTCACGACCAGAACCCCACCGACCGGTACCTCCCCGATCAATAACATCTCAACCAATACCTCTAATGGACGGAGAGACGTTCCGACACTTCGCGTGGGTGGTGTGGATACAACACCCAGACTCGAGAGCATCTCTTCAAGTGCTGCCCCGAATCAAAGAGTGGGCAGACGACCCGGTGGGCGGAGGTTGGAAAGGAGAAGGGAAGGGGCAAGGAGCGCTTCAAGATCTGGGGTTCTTCGCACATGAGCGGCACAGCCAGGCTATCTTCGGCTTTCTCGGCAACAACGATGCGGTCGGGCGGATCCCGGAGGTTGCTGAGGAAGTTGCAGCAAGTGAGGTGTCAGAGTGGGAGCTCTAGGAGCGGGAAGGAAGATAGGCGGAGAGGAGGAGAAAGGAGGACCAGGAGGTGTCGTCGTCGAGGAGCCGGGGCCACTCCCGTTGTTTTCTCCAAATCATCCTTCACGGCATCTCCTGATGAAGAGACAGGGAGCGAGACGGCGTGAGGAGCGGGCATTCCATTTATTAGCTCTTTTCCGTTAGTGCACTACATGTTCTCACGGAAAGTACCATGGCGCACAGCTGGAAAAGCCACATCGTGCGACGTGACGAAAGTTGAGTTGGATAGTGGGCATGCAAACGGTGTGTGTATTGCCATGATCTAGACGGGTCGCATGTAATTAACGATTAAACAACAAAGTCACCATCACCCATTTCTTGGCGCATAACGAGATTCTCACAGTTTCATCCAATAAGAACAGCCCTGACAGCCAGACATTCCATATCACCGACTTCCCGGAAAATAACAAGCGCTTCATGAAATATCACTCCCAGTTTCGTTCGAGCCAAATTCCGCAAAACAGTCCATTCATCGATTATTCAAGCCCCATAGTATCTTAGACTGGATCGTCTCTAAGAGAATAGGCAGAATATCGATATTTGCTCCAAATCATTATATATCACTCCAGTGTGATGGACGAGTGATGAGTCATGTATACGTCTGCTTTTGCCCATTTGGAGTGCATCAGACGGTGCCTCTGATGATTTGCTGCGCAAGGTCCGCGTTAGCTCGACGTTGTTGCTAGTAAAAACATGTGTGAATGCCACTCATCCATGGCATCTCACCCGCTACATAATCATGAACTGCACTCGCTATGCAACCTTGGTGGTACTGTTTTTTTGCTTACAACGCATCCGTTGGGCAATGAGCATAGATTAGAACTAGATGGTCAAGAATTACGAATCGAGTTGTTACATTTGTGGATTGCCTTCAACGCCGTCCACCAGGTCACGCGACTACGGTTAAACTTAGTCACGAGTTGTACCAGTGATCACGTGCTTCTCAGAGAAACCCCCACGCCACCATGCCTAGGCAATTGCTGTGGTTTCGTTAACAACGTGTTGTCTCTACCCGGGAGAGCGCGGTGAGCTCCGCGTCACGGCCCGGTGAAGAGGTACCTGCGCTGACCGAAAGAGCTTCAAAAGGCAGTTGAGTGTTTCACCTTTTTTGTACATTCGAGAGTCCAATACTCAACTCGACTCACCATAAATGCCGGTGGTGAACAGCGTAAACAGACAAACTCGCGTCCACGGTTCAGACCGCAGCAAAAGAGCGTCCTCCCCAAGGTTGCTATCCTTGTACAGCCGATGGACCTCTCACCACCTGGGGACTTCGCTGTCGTTAAGCCATGATCACTGCCTGGACACTACCCGAAAGCCGACCTTTTGAACCCCACGTGAGGTAAGCTGTAACCACAATTTGGATTTTAACTCCCGCAGCTCCAGTTTGCGAAATACAACATACCGGCTGCCTGTAGGCTGTAGTGCTCGCTACATCAGCAAGCAATACGAATGTAATGCCTACACTGTCTGTCAGTCACTGCTATGGGAATGAACGATTTCCATTCGCAATCAAGAATATACCACATACGCTCTTCCGGCTCCATCATTCTGAGGATTCGCACTCCCCATCAAGTACATACTCCCCATTAGGTACATACTCCATCTTTCCGTATCGAGCTTGATACAACCAATTCCTTCCATTCAAATCTCGCAGGCATCGATTCGGCATCTGACTAGCCCACATCATCCAAAATCACCTAATCCAGGCTCTCCTCATCCAAAATCTCCTTTTCTAACATCTCCTCATCTACAAGTATTGTTCTTCTATGGTAGGCTGCGACCGAACCTCGTCATCTGTCATTGAGTCCTGCGTGGTGCAGCCTGGCGTGGTGGCCGATTTGTCTGCCGCAGTATCCGCAGCGGTTGCGGCATCCCCAGCAGTTGCGGCGTCCGTAGCGGTTGCGGCATCCACAACGGTTGTGCCATCCCCCGCGGTTGCGGCATCCACAGTGATTGTGGAATCTCCAGCGGTTGCGGCGTTGGTAACGGCTGTGGCGTCCGTCGCGGTTGCGGCATCCGTAGCAGATGTAGCATACGTAGCGGTTGCACCAGCCACGGTGGTTATGGCATCCATAGCGGTTGTGGCATCCCCAGCGGTTGCGGCGTCCATGGCGGTTGCCGGTAGAAGAATATTTCTTCTTTCTCTTCCTCCTCTTCCTCGTCTTGTTTCTGCCGCCGGCTGGTGCCGCCGCGGACGTACCCGAAGGTCCAGAAATCCCCATGGTGGGCTGCGACCGAACTCCGCCTCCCGTCATCGGGTCCTGCGTGGTGGCCGATGTGGCTGCCGCGCCATCTGTAGCGGTCGCAGAGGTAGAAGAACGTTTCTTCTTTCTCCACCACTTCCTCCTCTTCTTCTTTCCGCCGCCGGATGGTGCCGCATTGGACGTACCCGAAGGTCCAGGAATCCCTATCATGGGCTGCAACCTAACTTCGTTTTCCGTCACCGGGTGCGCTTCGTCTCCCGTCCTTGGGTCCTGCGTGGTGGCCGATGTGTCTGCCGCGCCATCCGTAGCGGTCGCAGAGGTAGAAGAACGTTTCTTCTTTCTCCACCACTTCCTCCTCTTCTTCTTTCCGCCGCCGGATGGTGCCGCATTGGACGTACCCGAAGGTCCAGGAATCCCCATGGTGGGCTGTGACCGAACTTCGTCTCCCGTCCTCGGGTCCTGCGTGGTGGCCGATGTGTCTGCCGCGCCATCCGTAGCGGTCGCAGAGGTAGAAGAACGTTTCTTCTTTCTCCACCACTTCCTCCTCTTCTTCTTTCCGCCGCCGGATGGTGCCGCATTGGACGTACCCGAAGGTCCAGGAATCCCCATGGTGGGCTGTGACCGAACTTCGTCTCCCGTCCTCGGGTCCTGCGTGGTGGCCGATGTGTCTGCCGCGCCATCCGTAGCGGTCGCAGAGGTAGAAGAACGTTTCTTCTTTCTCTTCCTCCTCTTCGTCGTCTTCTTTCTACCGCCGGCTGGTGCCGCCGCGGACGTACCCGAAGGTCCAGAAATCCCCATGGTGGGTTGTGACCGAACTTCGCCTCCCGTCATCGGGTCCTGCGTGGTGGCCGATGTGTCTGCCGCGCCATCTGTAGCGGTCGCAGAGGTAGAAGAACGTTTCTTCTTTCTCCACCACTTCCTCCTCTTCTTCTTTCCGCCGCCGGATGGTGCCGCATTGGACGTACCCGAAGGTCCAGGAATCCCCATGGTGGGCTGTGACCGAACTTCGCCTCCCGTCATCGGGTCCTGCGTGGTGGCCGATGTGTCTGCCGCGCCATCCGTAGCGGTTGCAGAGGTAGAAGAACGTTTCTTCTTTCTCCACCACTTTCTCCTCTTTTTCTTTCCGCCGCCGGATGGTGCTGCATTAGACGTACCCGAAGCTCGAGGAATCCACACGGTGGGAGGTGACCGAACTTCGTCCTCCGGCATTGAGTCCTGCGTGGTGGCGAATGTGCCTACCGAGCCATGCGTAGCTGGTGCCGTATTGAACCTACCCGAAGCTCGAGGCATCCACACGGTGGGCAGTGACGCCGCATTGGACCTACCCGAAGCTCGATGAATCCACACGGTGGGAGGTGACCGAACTTCGTCTTCCGGCATTGAGTCCTGCGTGGTGGCGAATGTGCCTGCCGAGCCATGCGTAGCTGGTGCCGCATTGAACCTACCCGAAGCTCGAGGAATCCACACGGTGGGAGGTGACCGAACTTCGTCTTCCGGCATTGAGTCCTGCGTGGTGGCGAATGTGCCTACCGAGCCATGCGTAACTGGTGCCGTATTGAACCTACCCGAAGCTCGAGGCATCCACACGGTGGGCAGTGACGCCGCATTGGACCTACCCGAAGCTCGATGAATCCACACGGTGGGAGGTGACCGAACTTCGTCTTCCGGTTTTGGGTCCTGCGTGGTGGCCGGTGTGCCTGTCGAGCCATCCGTAGATGGTGCGGCATTGGACGTAACCGTAGCTCGAGGAATCCACACGGTGGGCTGCGACCGTACTTCGTCTGCCGGCTTTGAGTCATGCGTGGTGGCCGATGTGTCTGCGGAGCCATCCTTAGCGGTCGCGGCGGGAGAAGAATTGTTCCTCATCTTTCTGTTCTTCTTTCCACCGCCGCGTGGCGCCGCCTTGATCGTACTCGAAGGCCCAGGAATCCCCATGGTAGGCTGCCACTGAACCTCGTCTTCCATCATTGAGTCCTGCGTGGTGACTAATGTACCTGCCGAGCCATCCGTAGCTGGTGCTGCATTGGACGCACTTGAAGGTCCAGGAATCCCCACGGTGGGCTGGGGCCGAACCTCGTCTTCCGTCAATCCTTCCTGCATGGTGGCCGATGTGCTTACCGAGCCATCCGCAACTGGTGCCGCGTTGGACGTACCCGACGATTCAGGAATCCCCATAGTGGGCTGCGGCCGAACGTCGTCTTCCGTCATCGAGTCCTGTGTTGTGCAGCCTGGCGTGGTGGCCGATCTGTCTGCCTCTTCATTCTTAGTGGTCGTGAAGGTTAAATAATGTTTCTCCTTTTTTTTCTTCTTCTTTCTGCCAGGAGTCCCCACGGTAGGCTGCAACTGAACGTCCAAGACCGGCACAACGTCACCGACGATTAACGGCGTCATCGACGTTGCAGCCGCCGTCCGTGCCAACGAATATTGACCTGCAGCGATCAGCAGGCTCCTTGATGCTGAAACAGCCTGGGAACGGATACGACGGAGGATGTCGGCGGGAGGGGCACGACCTGGTTTAGCACAATCAATATCTGTTGATGCAATGGGGCGGGTGAATCTTTACCACTCACACCTGCGTTCCCGCAGTTACTCGAGGATAGTGAGACGGCGTTGCTTGATGAAGACGATGTAGAAACGATAGGAAGTGCGTTTGTAGGAAGCGAGAACGGTGTGTTGTCATTGTTGGCTCGAGGGGTGCTGCTGCAGGATTGCTCGCTGGTCTCGTTCCCCTTCCCTTTATCCTGCGAGGACGGCCCGGCGGTGGCGAGGTTGGTCGACACCTGGTCGATGTACTCGAGAAGAAAAGGGTCAGCTCCAGAAGGATTGAAGCCGAAAGCTTGATGGGAAGACGAGTCGGGGATTTCCGTAGGGCTCATCAATGTCCGCTCGAATCCGTGGGCAATCTGCTCGCTTGCATCGATTTCGCTTTCGTATTCTACCGTTTCCCTCCGTGGTGATCCAGCGGAGTTGCCAGTAGCTCGCTGCCCAGGTGACTCATGCGCATCAGGTTGCTTCGCACGAAGTCGCTTCCCGTTTTTCTTCTTCTTCGATTTCGCCATGCTAGAAGTTGATTGTAGGTGAGGTTATCTCACTGGGGTTTACTATTGGCGACTGGGATAGTTATGAATAGTGACGTGTAATGATAGAAAACTGGGATAGTGATGAATAGCGACGTGTATGATAGAAAAAGCTGCTGGAAGATGATACGTTGAGGAGAGAAAGGATGATGGCACCGAGCAGATGGTTATCTTAGTTTGCTTCGGACTTGGGACGATGACAGCAGCATGTGACACGGTGTCAGGTGCATGGATGGTCCGCCGTGCGACAGACCCGGGCCGACCTTCTGGTCACTGGCCAATGGCGTCTCCGGCGTTGGCTCGGTTGCCATGATGTCACTTCCGCACCATGCCGGATTCGCCATTGCGCCATTTGGATGCTGCGCGTTGTAGACGTGGGCATCACCGGTGGCTGTTCTCGAGCCTGAGGAATTAGTTTCTCTTTTTGCTCGCACTTTGGTGACGAGAAGGCCGGAAGAACGCGGTTATCGGAAAATAGCAGCTTAGGTCCTCCTGGACTGCAACGATCGTAAAACATCACAGCAACCACCGTCGAAATATTAAATGCTTCGTTCATCTGATGAAGAGTGGGGGGGGGAAGGGGTTTCGTACGTGAGTGCAGTTTGAGATAAATGGGTGAGATTATATGATTGAATTCCGGCCGTAAAATGTCACGCAAGACGGTATGTTGATGGCGGGCGGGACTCCACCTCCACCAGCAGGATGGTTGGCCTAACGAACATAGCAGCATTTCAGTATTCCTTTAGTATATGACGGTGCTAGCATGCTAGACGGATAACGAGGAAATGTTTGTTCGGTCTAGCCGATGACCATCATCATCACTCACACCGTCGAGTGAGAATTCAGAACGTAAGCTACATGTCGCGGCCGTAGCAATCCATGCGAATGAACTTCCTGTCCATTATTTGAAATTTTGACTGGTGACGGCGAGATGCAGAGTATTGGATTATGTAGTTGAAGCAAATGATGGTGGATTGCTGAATCGATTGATCCCTGCGCCGTCATCCGATGCCGTATCCACCACGTAAAGTGGGCAGTGCCAGGTAGAGCGCAGCACCTGGCACATCTCCGCTCTACAACGCCGTAATCAAGATTCACATGTGCGTTGCTAGTGGCAACGTGGGAATATAGATAGCACTGCGGCTCGTTGTGTTAGCATATGATGGTGGCCTCATCACGACTCACGAGAGGTCGGATATCCAGCAGGACGGAAATGAGAAATCTCTTGGTTTGCGGCGCTCTTGGGAGCGCAACATACGTAGGCTACAGGAATGTCGTATGCATGTCAAAGT